>NW_004955462.1:2143313-2216404 GCF_000276665.1 Chinchilla lanigera
CCCCCGCCATATGATGCCTTACCACAGGCCTACAAGCAATAGGGCCAACCGTGAGTCAGAATAAACTTCTCTTTCATCTCAAATAATCATTACAGTAACAGAAAGCTGACTAACACATTAGCCTAAGTCCATAGACCAGCAATAAGCAGAGCAGAATTAGAGGCTCTAAATGATTAGTTTTACTGTCCACACACTTTACCATTAGGGTCTATGGCCTTAAGGTTTTCAGAGGAGTGACCAGAGCAACAGACGTTAATTAAACAAGGAAGAGAAGCATGGGAAGAGACCTTCTGAGGCCTTCTGGGACACTGCAGAACCAGCAGAACCACAAGCAGAGGCATTGCTAAGAATGTTGACTCTTCTCATAGTGAGGCTTCTGGCTGAAGAAAGCTAAATTCTATCCAAAAACCATGCAAACTTGCTGTTGATGAACAACAGGAAGTGCATAGGTAGCGCCTGCGAGCTCAAGTGGAACTGTGACATCTGTCATCCCTGTCCTAGCTGGCAACTGACGTCCAGAAAAAGGCACTGTGTGATGTGGCCACCCTCAGGGTGTTTCTGTACCCTGGGCTTACACAGGCACAAGTCTCATCTATAGCAGATTGCTTTTTCTACCTGTTTGTGTCCCTCCTAAAAATGCTACCACTGGTTATTGATAGAAATGAAGTTCTGATCAAACACACTGACTCTGAGACATTCAAACCTTAAGGAACATCTACGGAGCAACTAACGGTAATGTGCTGTAGCAGCTCAGGGCTCAGCTGGACTGGCTGAACTGGAGCTCCCTGAAACCACAGGCAGTTTAGAAGTCACTCATTAGGGAATGAAAACTGAAACCAAGACAATGGGTAAAGGTATAATTTGGAGGAAGGATGAATAAGTGGGTCAGCAAGGGAAGACATACCCACGATGAAAGGGCAAGAACATAAAGAAAAGTCAGTGGCAGAAGACAAGAACAAACTGAGAAGCAAGGTCCCCAATATCCAGTCATCAAACCTATTCCATTCAGCCACCCAAACCTCTATTAGTGCCATCCCCAGCTCACAGCTCCTTCCTCCTCAGGTCAGCCCTCACCTGTGTGGGTATCACCTCCTTCCAATCTGAGCCCAAGATGCCAGAGAGTAAACTTTCTGTGTTCCATATCTGAGTGTGACACCACTACAAAGTCCAGTGGTCTTGTATCATAAACTCATGAATACTGTGTGATGCCAGAAGAGGCATTAAGACATAGCACATCTTGCCACAGAGTGGAAAGCAATTTTTAATCTATTATAACAAACAAAATTTCAGAGCAATCCATGCTTGCAGTGAGCTACATTCTAAAGTGCCCTTAGCCTTTTCCTGAGCCAACTTGTGTCAATAAGCTGTGCATTCTGGTGGAACACTTTTTAGAGCACTAGCCAAAGCAGGTGAAACATGTGCTTGCACAGGTGGAGGTATGACGCCAAAGAAAGAAAGATAAAAGACATGTACAGAAGAGGAAAATTCCAAAAGCAGCTCAAATCATGCAATTCCCACGCTGCTCCCTCCTGTACTGGAGAATGGATAATGTGGGTTAGAATCCTGTCTGTACCATAACCCAGTTATACAACTCAAGGGCAAATTATTTCATTTCTTCAAGATTCAACCCAGAGCAACAGAAGTCAACTCAAAATCACTGTAGTTATCATTGGCAAAGTACAAGACACTGAGCTGAAAACAATTTAACAAATCCTGGTGGTGAGTCTAACAGTCCATAAGCCCATCAAAGCCTGAAGAAAATGCTTTTCTAATGCAATCATTCTGAAATACACAGAAGAGGAGTACAGGAAAGCCAGGCTTACCAGAACTCCTACTGTTGACCAGGGACAGCAGCTAACAGGTTCCCAGGAGGGGCTCACAGCATACAGAAACCACACAGAACCTTTCCTTGTCTGGGCCCTAAGAACTGCGTATTCTGCAATAGCTCCCTTATGAGAAGGAACTCAGGGAGGGAGGGAGGAACAGCTGAAACAGGTCTGACCTGCAACTGCAGGACCTGTTTCAAGCCCCAGTTGCACCTGCATGGCCCAGGACTGAAGGGAGTCTCCTCCCCTCCTCTCCTCTCACCCCAGTTCCAGCAGAAGCTCCAATACACTCGGCTTGTTGCTCCAAGTAGTCAGCTTCATCTATCACATCCCCTCTTTCCAGAGAAAACTTAGGCTTATTGCCTAGCATCTGTTTCTCAACATGATAAACTGTATAGCAGGGGAAATGCTGTAGCAAGTATAACTTCGGCTTGTTTATCATTCTACCCATGGAATAGGAACAAATTTAAATAATAACAATAAAGGTCAGCGTTTCACCTACTTTATTATACCACAAGCACCTTGAAAGCAAGGGTGCCTCACATATTTTCAAGTCTGAAAATACAATGTCAGACACTCATAAAAGGATAATTACATGCAATAAAATACATTAAGCTAAAGAAAAGAAAAATCTTGTATTATTGTATTTTTGTATTACTGCATTTTCTTCTAAATTCCAATTTCCTTAACAACTCCAAGATGTATCTATCATTATTTTTTTATTCCAAAATAATTAAGCCATTTTGTTATATTCAGTATATAACCAAAGGACCTTTCCATAAAGTGTCATTAATAGTATCAGGCTTAGAAAACAATATCCCAAACAGTGGTGCATGTGGAGTATTAGGAGTTAAACTGGAAAGCGAGAGAAACTGCCTCGGAATCCAGGCCTCACTAGTCTTCACTTGCTTCTTGCCCAAGCACAGGGCTCCTCTAAAGTTCCCTATCTGACTCAAGGAAGCTCTTCCAAGAGGAATGCAACTGTCTTGGAACTGAAAGCTTATTAACAAGGGAAAACGGAATTCATCACAGAAGACTGAAGGCTGTCAGTCACCAGACATCTCTGTCGCAGCCTCCAGGCCTTTCCCCTTCCAGAATCATTCACAAAGTACTGTCGCTTTGAGCCCATCTCCAAAGAGCCATTTACTATCCCATCATTGCTATCTACACCTCACCTGGACCTTCTTGGAGTTTCATGTTTTCAGTGGCTCCTTCATGCACCTAATGAATTTATACCCCTCTTTCCCTTCTGTCAGTCTGTCTACTGTCAGTTCATTTCAGTAAACTTTACACAGGGCAGAAGAGGAAGCATTCCTTCGGCATCTATAACAGTTTCCTTGAGATTTACACCTATACCAGTGCACATTAGCCTGGGGTTTTCAAAGAAAAATGATGTAGAAACAAATCTAATTTGCACATCCTGAAAAGATTTGTTCTATAATTTAATGGACTAACTCATAATGTTGAGATTTGATTTTTTAAAAAGAAAATTTAATCTGCCTTTTCTATAAAAAGTATATCTCTAGATTAATGGGAGAATGTTTCTCCCTACAAAAATATTCTAATAAAGAAAAAGCAGAGATACAATTAAAATATCCCCAATTTTGCAAACTCCTGAGAATATAACAACTGTGGGCAGTGATGATGAGCATTAACAAATATCACAGAAAAAGAGACAACCAACATTACCCTCCTCCAGCTACAGCGCACTCCACCTACGGAGAAGCTCTGAAAAAAATAGAAATCAAGTCAAGATCTGATGACTACTTACACCATTAAATACAGGTGGTAACCTGTTGTCATGCTTTTTATTCAATGACAATGAGGTGATAAGGCAAGTATTTCTTGAGTGGACAGAATGCTCCTATCAATTCTCTTCGTGATTATCTTTATCTTAAAAGAGGAGGCAAGTCAATGACGTATTAGCACATGTATGGACGTGTTTGCTGTGATAAGACACCAAAATGAACAGCTTCATACAGAGCAGGAACTGTCCGGCTCAGAAACATTTTCTTTCCTAGTGACACCATAATAAACTTCCTTTCACTTGGAAAAATTCAACACAGCAGAGCCTAAGAGTAGCAAGTCCCTATTTCTGGTAAGACAACTCTAGGAGCCAGTGGAGAAATGGATCCCATTCAGCAACCTCAGAGGAAACAGATCAATAGGAGGAGCCAGATAGCACGTGTATTCACAAAAGATGCTCTTCTCCAGTGGTGCACAACTCTCTATGGGGCCTCCAAGCCTTGCAGGAGGCATCTACTGCAAACTCTTGTAACAACAGGGTATGAGTTCAGTGGTGGAGCACATGCTTAGCATGCATGGGTCCTACATGCATCTTCAGTTCCATCAAAAGAGACAAAGACATGTTAATGCTGCGAGCTTACCTGTGATTTCACTACACTGATGGTCTCACAAATGATGATAAAAGCAAGGATGTGTGAAACTGCGGGCACCTCAGCACAAATCAAGGAAGTGACACCAACACTCAGGTAGTCGTTACAAATTATGAACGCATGGTAAGTAGGCCAGTTTCATACACCAACCACCCAGAAAAGATAGTACATTTTCAACATTTAAAATCCATCAAGAACCAGGCATGGTCTCACATACCTTTAACTGCAGCTACTCTGGAGGCTGAGGCAGGAGGATCCCAAGTTTGAGGCTAGCCTAGGCAACTTAGCAAGATTGTGTCTCAAAGTAAAATAAAAAGAGCTGGCAATGTAGCTCAGAGATCCTTGAGTTCAATGCAAAACATAAAATAAATTTAAAAAGAGATTAACATCCAGAATATACAGAAGAAAAAAAAAAACCCTCCTTAGAGCAGAAAAATAAGAAAAAAATAAGAAGCCCTAGCAAAAGAGACAAAGAGATAAAAATGCCCAAATCACAAAAGGGGAAACCCATACAACTAATAAGCATATGACAGGATACTCAGCTATGTTAGCTACCAGACATTTGCAAATAAGAGCAATAACAAATCACTGTGTGCTGGACTGCCCCACCTGCTATGTCATATTGGAAAAATTATAACGTTAGAAAATATCAAGTGGCAACAAGAATGTAGGAAGCAACAGCTGGCAAGAGAGTGAACCAGTACTGCCACCCCATAATACTGTCCCAGTACTTCAGGAACCTGTGTGTGCACATGCCCAGAAGAGGTTCTCACAGAGACATGGGGGCAGGCATGGGGACAGGGGTAGCACAGTAAGAGACTTCTTGGAACAAGAATGACAAAGTGCCCTGGACAAATCCTGTACTCAAGTCTTATGAGTGGCCTGGTCTCAGGGAGGGAGGGAAGGCGGGGCCTGGCTGTCCTGCAATCTGTCCCAGTAGGTCTCAGGTCCCACACAGGAGGTGCCCATTTGGGGTTCAGAAGCAATGAACAGGTCTTGGCCATTGTGCAGTTTATGTTGTAGTGAGGGAAACCATGAAAACGTAAACACAACTGGGGGAAAAGATCTCCAAGAAATGCATCAGAGGTCCTGGGATACAAAAATGCCATAGCACTACATTTGAGACTGTTCCCAAGATGACTGCCAGGTACTTCCTGTCACCTAACTCTCAACAGCAGCCTTTAAAACTCCTGTTATAATACACATGGACTAGCCTGGCATGATGGCATGCCTATAATCCTAACACTCAGAAGGCTGAGGCAGGAGGGTCATCAATTCAAGGCCAGCGTGGACTACATAGTGAACCAGGTCTCAAAAAAACAAAAAATGTGGACCATGAGGATTTTTTATTTTTAAACACAACTAGGGTTTGAACTTAGGGCCTTCACACTGAGCTACATCCCCAAACTTTTTTATCTCGCTAAATTACTAAATTGCACAGGCTAAGGCAGAGTTTGTGATCCTCTTGTCTCAGCCTCCCAAAGTGCTGGGATTGCCAATGTGAGCCACCAAGTCCAGCTGAGTCCAACATACTTTAACTGAAGAATTCAACCTTGGGAGTCAGGGAATAAATACCAGTATAACCATTCTACATCTCTAAAACTGTTTATGGAAAATTACTAGAATCCACAAACTTTCCTTTTATTGTTAAATAGCTGAATATTTATACTTGTACACTGTTTTCCCAGCACCGTACTAGATAAAGGTGGATAAATATAAAATGTTCTCTCCTTAAGGATCTTCCTTCAATTTCATAAGATTCAGAATCCTAACTTACCTTATACAGAGTGATTTTTATGATTAAAAGTATTTATTATGAGCTTTTCCCCACATAAGTTCATTTAATTCTAACAACATAACCATATATTATTACCACTTCAGAGATGGAAAACAGAGGTTAGGAAACACCTGAAATCAAAAGTAGCAAGGAAATTCAAATTGAAAGCTTTGGAACTTCAAAGCCTATGTTAATAATTACACCTATATGTCCCCAGAATCTACATGATGGCTTTCAAAGTGTGATCCCTGGGCCACAGGAGCACCACTGCTTTGAAGGTTAGGAGACACGCCAGGACCCCAGACCTACTGAATGACACACTCTAGACAGAGGGCAGCCACCTAAGTCTTTGCAAGCTGTCCAGGGCAAATGAGAAGCACTAGTCTATGTTTTTCACACTAAGCTTAATGTTCAATTTTAAATGATCGCCATTTTGAAAAGCCCAAAATGTAGAGTGTTTATAATATTTTCATGACCATAGATAAATCAAAGACATGTTAATTCATTTCCTCACTGGCCCAAAGCACAGCAACTTTCCTCCCAAGCCTGAGAAAATGTTTAATATGTACCCTGATCATACTGTGTAAAAACAGCACAGTTGATCCTCCCTATGCATGAGCTGCACATCCAGGAATTCAACAAACTGTGGGCTGAAAATATTCGGGCAATGAAAATGGTGTCTCTACTGAACATGTACAGACTTGGTCTGGTCTTTATTCCCTAAACGGCAATGTACATAGCCTTTACCTTGCATTAGGTAGCTTAAGTATTTAAAGTACATAGGAAGGTGCGCATAGTACTACATCCACATGTAAAAACTACATTTTATGTACAGAATTTAAACATCCATCTTTGGGTTTTGGGATCCATGAAGGGTCCAGGAAAAAAAGCCCTGGCTAATGCCCAGGAATGACTGATTGACCTCACTTGAAACTGAGCTAAATTCAAAATATACAAAAGGTATAGAAGTCTACACTGACTCTTCAGAAGTTAATTGAAAGCCATATTTGGAAAGGAAAAAAAATATTCTGAATATGGGCAGTAGGAGCTTGATAAATCTTGGGCTGTAACTCCATAATCCTTTTTATCCTGGGCTCCATTCCAAATTTTTACATCATTTCAACAAACCTGCAGTTGCCAAAAATAGAAATTATAACTTTCAGAAATACTAGGTTCTCAGGATCAAATTGCTTTAAGTACATATATAGAGCATTTTTAATCTCAAGGAAAGCTAATCACCACCCAATTGTATGTCAGAGACTATTACAGTATACAGACTGGCAAAGAAACTAATATGATCCCAGCCCTCTGGCACTCTACAACTACCTCATCCTTCCCTCTTCAAAAATGTGTCATATCCAATTAAACCATGTCCTCAACTCATCTTCAGTTTAAGCAGTACATGTGTATGTGCATTCAAGTTTGCTTATTACTAATTAGACCTTTAAAAAAATAAGTACATTCAAGCACCTACCATAAGCGTAATGCACTGGAAGACTATAGAGTACTCAGCCCAAGTCTGGACCACCAGAGACGGCAAACCTGACTTAAAATGCTCACTGACCTGATGAAGGGTGTTCCAAGGTCAGGTGAGCTCCAGGACACTGACACAGGGCATCTTTTCATCTGCCTGGCCACTTACAGCCAGCACCTTTCGATGCCCACACACACTCAAGGGCTGGCAGCCCTGCCAAGAACCATCTTACTGGAAGGAACAGACCCAGTTTATCTCCCTCCTGCCAAATCGCCACTGAATCCCCTGAGAGCCAGACAGGCTTCCAAGAAAAAAAATTATCATTGCTCATTTCCCCACCCAGAGTTCAGGGCAACTGACATAATTCCCTACACCAACCACTTAAAAAGACCTTTTCATGTAAATTCCCATCTTGCTTTTTTTTTTTTTTTTTCGATACCAGGAATCAAACTCAGGACTTTGCACTTGCCAGGCAGGCACTGTGCCGCTGAACTATATCACCAGCCCCCGTCTTGCATTTTTAAAATCCAGCATTTTTTTCAAAATATCTTTTTTGTTTTGTTTTTTTTGTTTGTTTGTTTGTTTGTTTGTTTGTTTTTCTCCGGTACCGGGAACCGAACTCACAACTTTGCGCTTGCCAGGCAGGCGCTTTTGCCGCTGAGCTAAATCCCCAGCCCCTCTTCAAAATATCTTACAAAATGTAATCACAGGTTCTCTACCAACACTACCATTTCTGTACCTAACACAGGTATTTTTTTTAATCAAAGCCAACAGCTGTTTTCTCATCTCCCTCTGTAACAATCAGGAAAAGCAATCTATGGGTAACAAGGGCAACCAATAGCACCCACCATCAGAAAGAGAATACTCCACTCTCTTCCTTAAGCAAGACAAGCTGATAACAATGTTCTTCTCAAAGGATAGATAGATGTATTAAATGAGCGTTCAAGAAAAAAACTTTCACATGCATGGGAGGGGGGTTTACTTAAGCATCTATTCATTTTTGGCATCAAATAATCTTGCTACACATACCAGTTTACCACTTCTTTTAAAGAATCAGTAATCTAAGAAAGCAAAGAAGACTAGACTCAAATAGCTCAGGCCAAGGTCACATAAGATTTAAACAAAACACAAGCCAACTAAAAGTTCAAGTACACATAAAAAAGAACCAATAAATCTACACTCCAGTATGGATTCCAGAGCCACAGGGAGAAGCAGAAAGCTTTATAGTAGAGGTTATTTATGAAGTTACTGGCAATTGTCTTCACTTTAAGTCGCCCTGTCCTTCCAAATAATCTCATTTAATAAAATTTATGGAAATCAATCATTGCTAAGACAGAAACAGTTGCAATACAGCTGTATCTGTGTCAGTTAAATGTTTATAATGACAATTTTAAAAATTTATGTGAATTCTCCAGTAACAGCACCCAATGCACCATCTAGTGGAAGTCATGGAACATCGTAATTAATTAATCAAAAAAAAAAAAAAACAGAAATCCAGGAAACCAGGAAGGATTGAAGAGGTGGCTCAGGTAAACACACAGGCAAATACAAAGAGCTAAACTCTTTCCAATTTCTCACACAGCAGGAGTGCTGGGCTCATCAGAAGGAAGGACTCATTTTCCTTACAAATTAACACATGATAAGCATTGTGTTATGGAAATTTCTGCTTGAGTGCCAGAAGATTTAAACCAACTGGAGAGTAAGTTAAGGTAAGGTACCTCACTCAAATAAATGCAGCAGTAGGCTGACAGGCCTGGTATGAAGGATGCCTTGTACATTACAGAAGTATGGTATGTCAACACCTCCCTGTAACATGCTACAGCTGTCTTATCCACAAAACAAAGAACTACATACTTCATGACAAGAATAATTCAACAATTCATAAGACATTCCCATGTCACCCCAATAAAACATTTTTTAAAAACTTAAAAATTCTCTAGAGTTCCTAAGCTTTCACATCATTCCAGGTTACTCCCATACACCTAAACATTCTCGCTTCAGCTACTCCAATTAAGAAATTACTGTTATATTTTCAACCCTTCTATCAATTGACAATAAAGATTTCCCTAAAGTCATAAGCCACCATCAAAATGCATCACACTGTTTTGCATTTGCCTTACGCATATTATTTCATTTCAGTTCACAAAACAGTAGAGTACTGAAGTCACTAAGCTAGATGCAAGCATTATAAGGCTCTTTAGTACAGAAAACTTCCCCCACCAAATTTTAAAATAGAGATTCTCACATAGCACTACCAAGTTTTGTTTGTTTTTGTCTGTGTGGAAAATTACCTTCCTGGTGAAATTGAAACTATCTTAGCAACCTAGGAGGAAAAAGAAAAACTAAGAAACAATATTTATTTAAAAATAAACATCTCCATCTTTTACTCCTGTACATGTGATAGAATCAATATGCACAAGCTTGTTTGCTGGTAGGATAGAATGTAAAGTAGAAGGCAAGTTCTGTGATAGAATTCCTCTCAGCTCTAGAGCTTTCGGTTTATATACCCCCCAAATGGGTATACTATGCACAACCTACCTCAGGAGAAGGGGGCAGCATTCTAAACCTGACAGAGTGTTCTAAGCAGTTAATGAGTGGAAACCCTAATTCCATTCCTAAACGGAAATACTGTTTTGTAGAACCCGAGTGTCCCTGGACAGGGAGAATGCTTTTCAAGAGCTATCACTGTGCCGTTCCTGCTAAGACTGTGACCTTCACCATTTCACTTGTGAACAAATTGTATACCGAGCAGGTCAAAGCACAGGTAACAGCAATTCCGGATGCTTTTTAAATAAATCCTCCCAGTCATGTATCGAGTCGCCTGGAACCTGTCTAAAAAGTACAGTATTTATTGCACAAGTGGCAGGTGCAGTCCTTAAACCTCAAGTCCAGAGAATGCTTTAACAGGGGCTTTCTTCTTTTTTTAATTTGAACGCTGTCGTTAAAAATCAGAGAAAAAGCAGCAAGGAATCACACTTCGACTCCCACCCACGGCAGAGTGACAGCACCCAGGTGCCACCCCCACAGCTTCCAGACCCGTACAGACCTTCGCTCCTGGGAACACTCCACCCCCGCACCCCACCCCAGACCGAGGTGAGTCACACTGCTGGGTCTGCTTGTCACTTCAGAAAAAGCCCCCCGGCAAGTTCGCGTGAAAGGCCACGCTCCTGTCGGGCGGAAAACAATACATCGATGGGGACCAGCGTGACCGTGCGCACTGCCCCGCCGAGCGCCCGGCTCTGGACACGACCCGCTGGAGTCGCCTTTCTGGCTGGGCTGGGCTCTCCAGTTCCCGCTCCGATCGACAGCGCCGGCTCCCCAGAGTCCCCCGCAGCCCCGCGGAGCCCCCACCCCGCAGGGTCCCCACCCCATTCTCCGCTCTCCCAGCGCGAGGTGCCTCGCGGGCTCCGGGCCGAGGAGCCTCGAGGCCACGCGAGCCTCCGGAGACCACGGCCCGGCCCGGGCGTCCCGACAGGGGCAGCAGCGCCCGCGCTCCTCGCGTGCCCTATTACCTGCTCCGGGCGCAGCGGGCGCAGCGGGAGGTGCGCCGGTTCCAGCCCTGCAGCCCCGGGCGCGCAGGCAGGCGGCGGCGACCGGGACGCCGCCAAGGACAATCGGGAGCCGGAGGGTTCCGCTGCGCCGCGGCGAGCACAGAACGCACAAGCCCCAGGGAGCCGGGCCCCCACTCCAGCGCCCGCTGGGGAGGATTCGGTCCCGCCCCCCGGTGGGCGGGGATAGAGGCGGGGCGGGGCCTGCTCGACCACCGCCTTATGAGAAACGCCTGCGGATTGGCTGGGAAAGGAGAGGGCGTGCCAAACGTAAAGACTACCTCTTCAATACAACTCTTTCATTGGCCTGGGAGGGAAAACAAAGCAGAATTTGGATTGGTGACACCCTGTGACAGCTCCTCCTACCACTCTGCAATCATCTCAAGCTCCGCCCCCATCCACCGGCTCTCTTGCCTTTCGCTCCGCAGTCCCAGGTGGCTGCGCTTCCGGGGTCCTGACTGGAGAGAGCACAACAGCAGTTTCTTCTGTGGATGCGCCTTCTTATCTCCCCGCAGCACTTTGGTTTTTACATCAACCTAGTGAAAAGATCTGATTTTTAACATCAGGTTGATTTAACACAGGTAAGATTCGGAAGGGCATCGTCCTACGCGAAGAAAAGGCACGAAACCTTGGCGAGGGTGTCGGTGGCACTTCCTTACAGTGCTCCGTGTTAAGTAGGCATTGCTTTCGTAATTAGAAAAAAGGTGTGTAAAAAAAAAACAAAAAAAATGAATTAGGTACAGAGAAAGATAAAGACAAACTTGAGGATGTGCAGGGAACTGATTCTTCCACAATAGAAGGAAATACAGTAATTACATTCAACATCTGTGGGCCATCAAGAAACGAGCCTCGGAACCAGCCTGTTTCTGCTCAAAGAACCTCACCAATGTGGTGGCGGCGCCCACTTGCTCAGGAAGGCCTGAGCAACTGCTGTTTATGCAACTCATGATGTAGCTTGCGGAACACTGCGAAAGGATTAATACAGGAAAACAACTCTGGGGAAGAACTTAGCATCTAACATACAAAATGAAGTTTAGTGGAGAGAGAGATTTGCAGATGGTGTAAACTGGAAAGCTCAGCTAACAGAGGGACTCCCTAGAAAAGAATGTGACAGTACCTCCGAGATGGGACCTAGACTTTATCGTTAAAGACTGAGGGAGGAGGAGGGGGTTGAGATACGGACCAATGACCCACGGTTAAAGTAACCTGAGCTCTTAGTCCACTTCAGCCAGGCCTGGTGTCGTCCTGGGACTCCTCTAGTGATTCTCCCCAGTCTGCTTCAGCTCTGTTCTGCCGTTCTAACTGTTCTTGCCATTCCTATGGTGTCTAAAACAGGTGATGTGAAATGAAGCCCTTCCTCCAACTTCATGAGGTACATAACAGTGGAAAAATGGGGACTGACAGAAATCAAACAGAAAAAAAGGAATGTTAAGATAAATACAAAAAAAACAAAAAAGAAGCAAGGGCTAAAAAAAAATTCAAAGAATAGGAAAAATCCTTTTTTTCCCTATTTCCTAAGAAAAAAGTAAAGCTCTTTGAAGGACAGAGTAACTTCATGGCCTAACAGAAAGAGTTTTACAGAACCTCTATAATAAATGAAATCATAAACAATAATCTGAAAAATAAATGTCCTGGAGTAAGTACTCTAAAGTATTGAGAGCTAATTATTTTTAAATTATGTAAGAAATAAAAAGAGGAATTTAGCATTCTCTAATATAAGTAAATAAAACACAATCCAAATTTTTTTCTACAATAATGCTGGAAATGCCTCCATTCTTTGGATTAAATAACTTAATCATTGTTTAATATTTAAATAAATTATAAGATGATTCACTTACTCATCAAACATAATCAAATATTAACCATCTAATACTAAGCACTCAGTATATCCCTAAACAGGATAGAGTTGAAGCTATTCTTATCAGAAAAGGATAGATAATGAAGCAGGAAACAACCTTGAAAACTGAGATAAGAGCAAAGAAGAAAAAGAAAATGTGACCAAGAGGATGTGGGAGACCCTGTATTTGGAGAAAGGAGACAGAAATGCTTTAAGGAGAAATGCCCTAATGTTTGAGTTGCCACCTAACTGAGGAAACACCAGCTTTGCAACATTGCAAGGCAGAAGAAATGAAGGCAATGGTCCTGAAGTAGGAAAAAAAGCGATGTGCAGGGCAGATAGAAGGTAAGGCCAGAGCAGATAGACTGGCCCACATAGGGAGCGGAACCTAACAGGACAGACATGGAGCTTGTAGACAATGGTAGGGAGTTTGTCTTGTATTACAAAGGTTCCTGCAAAGAATAACATTAAGTTACTAATGTTGGAGTACAATCATTATTGGTCTTTGTTTTTTGTTTTGTTTTGCTTTGCTTTGCTTTGCTCTGCTTTCACTCTTTTAGAATTTATCGGAGAAATAGGCATTCGTTCATTAAGCCAATCCACCAGGCATAGATTTATGAAGCAGTTACTACTTCCCAGGAAAAGATTAGGCCTGGGTGTATAACAATGAATAGGATCCATGGTTGACAGTACTCATCTTATTTGACCGGATTAGGGTACAGTGGAAGCCTTTAGGGTAGTGATCTGTTCTAAGTGTCTTAGCTTTTCCTGCCACTTTTGGCATGGCTCTCTTTTTCAGTTGCACTGGCAGATGACTGAGCCTGAGACTGGCCAGTGACCAAAGTTTTCTCTTGCTCTCTTGGATGCTTTCGAACATTCTTAGAGATCTTCCCCTGGAACCTGACCGTACTTCTCCTGATTCTGGCCATGCAGTCTTCCCTGGATGCCACTTCCCCCTTCGTTTCTGGTTCTCTGAAGATTGCTTTGTATAGATTCTTATGAAGCGGGAAAGGGACAATGTTCCTTGGCCTCATCAGGGATTCTTCTAGGGCAGCATTTAAATACCTCCAGCCCATATCTCTCTAATGAATTGCTCTCATCAGATCCTCAAGAAACACACATACTTTACTCCCAAATCCAGAAGGGCAAATGTGCATGGAATAAACTTGTGTTCAGCATTCTCTTCCCTCTTGCTTCACCCTTCAGCCTCTGGACTTGAGGCATGCCAGGCCCATGTCAAACGTTCCAAATATGTGCAGCAGAGCACACGGGGCACGGGGCATGCATGGTCCTCCTGAAGGCTCCCTGCCGTGAGATTAAGGACAAGATCTGCAAAGGCTGGTTCCTGGACTCAAGTATGACTTTCTTCAAAGAAAACTCCATAGATCCTCTCCTAAACTCTTTTTCTGCTGCCTTTGGTTATCCTATTTTGAGTACAAGGTTTTCAAGTGGCTAACTTTTCTTTAAAAAATTGCTTCTTGCTTTAGCAGCTTACTTTAGAATTTCACATCTATGATCTCTTGCTACCTCTGTCAAAAAGTTGTTTACATCTTGTCATACTAATAGAAATCTGTAGAAGTGAACACCAAGGACATAAAGCAAAGAAAACTTGTTCTCTACAAGCATACTGTTAGAAACGTTGCTGCTTGAGTACGAATGAGAATGAAACACTGTCCTGTCTGTGGGCCCCTTGACACAGGAGAGCAGCCTCGATTTCTATCACAGTTCAAGGGTTTTCACTACATCATGTTTATCATAACTTTATAGTTTGTAAAGGAAACAGGATCCTGAATTTATCTTTGGGCCAGACCTCACGTTAATAAAAATATCACTAACTGTTAATAAAGTATTACAGCCTTGTTTAGGTTTGAGCCTATTGTAAGACTGTGTGCTTCATATTTCACCCAAACCCCCCATTGACTCACCCCTTGCCCAAATTCCTACAAGGACTCTGTCATTCCTTTTGTTTGATGAGGCTTTCTCTGGGGCCTTACAGTGTGCTTTGTAACAAGCTCATAAACCCAACCAAGTCAGACTGAAGGTTTGTTTCTGCCAGGGTCCAGATGTTGGATAATGTCAGTAACAAGCAGATGTTTGGAGCACAGGTTATTCCTCCCAGGTTCCATTTGCAGCTCGCCATCCCCTCTGCCTCAAGGAACACAAACTCAACACCACCAATGAATGTGCCATCACTGGCATCACCCAGAATCTCACAACTACAATCATATAATGTACAAAGTACTGCAAACATATGCATATGCAAGAACAGAAATGTCTGTAGTCTGCAATAAGAGGAAATCAGTAATTGCCATATACTATTCATATGCCACGATATTTAAACTACCTGAAAGACTTTTTCAAATTACAGAAGGCATAAGATACCGATACAGTCCTCCCTACTATTCTGTATCCACATACCTATTCCTGGCTCTACGTTATCACAGCAGTGATCTGTTAATGAGAGCAGAATACTCTCAGGTATGTTTGGGAAGAGACTCTATGCCTCATTAGTCTGATAAACCCGTTATCAAAATTCTCAATTGCTGAGTGTGCTCTTAACTAAAAATACCTGCTTAATCTTGCTTGGAAATGAAAGAAACTGTCCCCATGATAGTGGAGGCTTTGTCTGACTTATTCACAGCTTTATCTCTGGAGGTCTGACACATCAGAAATACCCAGTGAACATCTGCTAAACTCTTTCATTTGGAGCACATTTTAATGGGATAGTTTTGATTCACCAATTGCACCTGAGCAAGAAACCTTCATCTGAACTACAGTAAAACCTTGGTTTACAAACATAATTCATTTCAGAAACATGCTTGTAATCCACAGCACTTGTATATCAAAGTGAATTTTCCCATAAGAAACAATGGAAACTCAGATTATTCATTCCATAACCCAAAAATTGTCATATACAAAGGATTACAAGTAATCATTTTGTAACATGACATAATATAACATACATTTTAATATAATATAATATCATTTTGTAATATAAAATATTAAAGTAAATACAAAATATAAAGAAAATAAACAAATTAACCTGCACTTACCTTTGAAAACCTTCATAGCTGGGAGAGGGAGACAAGAGAGAGGAGGGATATTGTGTAGGACGATTTTCACTATCTCTAGTGAAATCACTGCTGTTGGCTCAATGGGATCCTTTTCTTTTTGTGCAGCTTTGATAAGGAATATATCCAATGACACTTGCTTTTGCCTCCTGTTGAGGATTTCACAGAAATGTGACATTGCATTGTCGTTAAACAGATTCATCTCTCACACTGCTAAAACCTTATTTAGGTAGTGCTTTTCTACAAAATTTTGTACTATTTTGCATGTTTTACACACCTCCACAACCTCATTTGAAGTAAGGGATTACTCCTTTATCTCCTCCTCCTGGGCAGACCAGATCTCCCCCATAACCTCTTGCTGTTGGGAGATGATCTCCTACAATCCCACAGTGAGAAGGAGAGAGAAACAGAGGGGAGAAGGGAGGAGGGGGGAAATGAGGAAAGGAGAGGGGAGAGGAAGGGAGGGAAGAGGACGGAAGGAGAGGGAAGGAGAGGAGAGGAGAGACAGGAGAGAGCCGTTGACTCAGTTGTAATCATGTGACGTTGGGCCTTGCCAACTACTTGTATTGAAGGACATTGCTCATTTATCAAATTCAACTTTATTAGAAATGTTTGTTCATCTTGTGGGACACTTCCAGAACAAATTACTTGCAACCCAAGGTTTTACTGTATTAGCAACTACTGGGGTCCTTTCCATTCATTTTTTGTCTACTTGGCAAACCTTCAAGATTATTTTTTCCCCAAGCTGTCGATTAGCTGCCTCCTCAGAGATTTCATTGTCAGTGCAGAGCCATCTCATAACTGAGCAGAAGGAAAGACAGCATGATATATGAAATGTCTGAAGTTTGGTCACAATGAGCCCCATGAATTCCTCTGTGCCAACTTACTTGTGAGCCTCAACCTATGCTATGGTTTAGGTCTAGTGTCCCCCAAAGCCTCTTTTGTGTGGAAGATGATTGGATCGTGGGGGCTGTGCTCACCAGTGGATACATCCATGGGTGAATGCATTGTCTAAAAGTCCTATTAGGAGGCGGGGCCTGGTTGGAGGTGTCACTGTAGGTGTGACCTGCCTCCTGACTGCCGTAGTATGGGCACCTTTTCCTCTGCCATGCCCCTCTTCCATCCTCTTTCTGACTTGGAGCCAGCTGACCTTGGGCTGACTCCACTGAAACTGAACCAAAATAAATCTCTCCTGCTTTAAATTGTGGGTGCTGGGTGTTGTTTCCAGAAATGTGAAAGTGATTAAGACAGCCTAGTAAGTTACCACATGTGTCTAGTAAAATAGCCAAGGACTTCCCAAATGATTAAACACATTAAAGATACTAATTGCTTAAATGCTAACCTGAGGAGCCTCGGTCAGCTTGTGATTTATTCTTTGGCCATTCCAACAAGATGTACCCTTTAATAAATATGTCCATGTGCTAAGGTTGGAGGGTCCCCTTCCAAAGTCATGTTGCAGTTGACTCACTGTTGGAACAGTATTGGCAGATGAGCCCTTTCAGAGGTGGGTGAGTCACAGGGTGACCACCCTTGCAGACGGATCGGGCTGTTGTTGCAGGAGTAATTAGTCATAAAATCAAGTTCGGCCTCTTTGGCTTTTTCTTGCACCTGTGCTCTTGCTGTCTTGTGTACGCTCTTGCCAGACAATGCTCTCCACTGCATTAAGATGCAGCAAGAAGGCCCTCATCAGATGCTAGCACCTCAGTACTGAACCTCCTGGCCTCATGAAGTAAAATGTTTTAAGTTTGCAGTCTCAGGCATTCTGTTACAGTAACACAGAATGGACTAAGATAAGATCTGGTTGAAATACACATATACATGTACATATGTATATAAATACATATAAGTATGCACTGTGTATATAAATACAAGCACATTTTATATATTTAACATGAATATTTAATGTGTAAGTATTTGCACTTACATATTCTTATAAATGTATGTATGTACACCTATATAACATACATAATATATAAAACACACAAATATAGAGTGAGAACAAAGCCAGCCTGAACTGTATGAGATCCAGTCTCAAATAAATAAATAAAATACTTAGATTTTTATGCTCAACCGACCAAACCTCATCCCCTCTTTTATCAATGCCTAGAAAGCTATAAATTTGAAATGTGTATTGCACTTTTAAAACACTTTTCATATCTATAATGTTTGAAATTGGGATCAGAAAATAACTTTTAAAATGCATTATCCTGAAAAAAAATCAAAAACTCTTTTTGCATGATTATAAATTGAGATTACTCATACGCAATACCAAAAAAATCAACATCATCACTTGTTAACTATACTTATAAAAACAAAGAACACCTCCACATTGTAACACATATGGCATGGGAAGCATTTTCCATTCAGAAAGAAGGGCACTGATAGAAAAGCTGAAGGACATATATGTAGAGCACAAGATGAGTCGCTGGGAATTTGTATTTAATTATGCTCAGTCATCTTTTTGTACTTACCGCACCCTCTTCCCAGGGGCACAGCATGAGCAGTCCCTCCTGCGCTACTTGTGTCAGCCGAGAAACGACTCCTCAACACATCTTTAATTAATTTGTGCTGAACTGGAAAGTAGACGCCTGCTCATCTCACCATCCAAAAACTAACTCCTTGCTCCACAGTGGGTTAGGAATCGAGTCAGAGGGAGCCCTAGAAAACACCATAAACCCTATACACCCAGGTGGCATGTGCCCGCAGGGGAGGTTTCTGGGACTCGGGCTGCACTTCCAGCAAAGATACTATTTTAAAAATTGGGGTTCTTGCTAGCTTCCTCCTTACTATCATCTCCATCAAAAATTCTCTCTCCCAAATCAAATGTGGTGGCACACATCAATAAATTCCTATACTCAGAAGGCTGAGGCAGGCAAATGCAAGTTCAAGCCCAATTTGACCAATTTCAAAAAACTTACCTGAAAATAAAAGTTAAAATAGGGCTGGGGAAGGTAGATCAATGATAAGAATGCTTGCCTAGCATGTGCAAGGCCTTGTGTTCCATCCCCAGTATGAAAAACAAACAAACAAAAAAATGGCTCTCCCTGGTAGATGAGCAGGAAACAAAGGAACTTAATAGGTAAGTCTCTGACACAATTGAGTTTCAGTTGAGATTTTTTAAAAAGATATGTAACCAAAAATATGTATAGAGATATTAAAGAAAGACATATTTAAGACAGCAAGATATAAATGATGCAGCTAAAGAATTGACTAAAGATGTTAATTTTTCCCCAGAGGAGAATAATTTATACTATTCATAATTTACAGTTTCTATTATGCTTTGTAAACAATCAAATAATAACTTTCTAAACTAAGAGCATCTGTGCTCTTTCTAGTGCCAAAGTAATTCAATTACCACAGTATTATATTTCTCCTGGATTTCATCAATATTATTATGTGTTGATATTTCATCTTACTTAAGTCATTAGTGACTCTCATTCATCCAAGAAATTTTTACTGAGCCTACTCGGTGCCAAATATTGTGGTACTGGCTTAAGGAAAAAGAAAATATGTTTCAGGCTAAATTCAGAGCCTCTAGGAGAGTGATGGTGAACCTTTTAGAGCTTTCAATGATAACAAACAGCGGGCTATAGCACACAAGCCTTAGGTTTGCCACCTCTGCTCTAGGAGTTCACAGAATTTGAGTTGTGCATTTGCAGTCAATACAAATATGGGCTTTTCCCCAATTCATTCATCTGCAGTGTAATATAAGGATTATAAAGCAAGTGGACTAGGGATTTTAGAAGGAAACAAGGAAAAGAAGAGCAGTGGTTCATAGAGCAGATTAAGACCACCCACCAAGAGCAGACTTCATGAAAGAGGAGGTTGTGGTGGATTGACAGCTGGTGGTCAACTTGTAATGCCCAGCTAAACTAAATCAGTGTGGTGCTGGGTGTGGGAGGCCCACCTGAGGGTCATTGCCAGCAACATGCAAAGGAACTGGAGAGGAAGAAATGGAGCTGTGGGTTCTCCTGGAAGAGCTTGTCATGCTGGCTGTTCTGAGGTAAACTCAGCTGGTCTCATTGTCTGAGGAGCTGAGGACCTTGTTGTCACTGAGAATGGATGCAGCTCACTTTGGGGAGCTCTGGTCCTTATTTTAAGCATCACTTCCTGGCTCCAGCCCAGGTCCCTCATCCTACTGGCACAGATCTTGTATCCCACTGACACATACCTTTTAGGGTCCACCACTGACCTTGGGGCCTTCCCAGCCCAGATCTGTGAAACAGACTTGCATGAGACATTGTCGTGGGCTCTAGGCCTCCCGTTGGCCTCATGCTGGGGCAGTCAGTGATTTAAGGGCACCACCACCCTGAGATCTCTCTCCCAGCCTGAGAAGTTTTTGCCCTGATGCATAATTAGGCCAAAGTTCCTTGCTCAAGATGCTTGATTTGCATTTGTTGGAAAATTGTTAAAATATACTGTTTTGATTAGAATGAGACTGTTTACTGGTCTCCTACCAGCATGTCATAATAAAAATACAAAAGGATGTGACCACGGTACCCTGTGGACTTCATAAGCCCCACAACCATACACTGCTGCTCCAGGTGCCATTGTCTTTTATGAGCATGGGTCATCTTTTCAGAGTCCTGGCAGCTCTGAGCATACTTTCCTGCCTTGCTATATCCAATTTCCCAACAGAGTGGGCATTCCAGCGATCCTGGATAATTATTACTTTGTTTACCTTGGATTGAAATGAAGAAGCCAGCTCCTGGACTGATCTTATAATTGCAGTTTCCTCAGCCATAGCAAAGAGGATAATAGCATCCAACACACAGGAGTGTTACAGTCATTAAAGGAGATGACACATCAAAGCATTGAGCACAGGGCCTGACAGATAACAAGGTCTCCACAGTGCCTGCTTCTTTTATCCTTCCCTGCATTGACACAGTGTGGCTCATCAGAGGAAGTTGGGATGCTCCACTTAGAGGTCAGAGGATTATCCTGGTAAAAGAACTCTTAGGTACACCCAGCTGTTCATTTCTGTGAACAAGAGGTTGGGAAACTTGCCTTGCCTAAGAGAAGCCAAATCAAAACATGTACCTTCTGCAGTATGTGTTTTCTCTTCACAAATTATATGGCAAGGAGCACTTTATGACTTATTTATTAGGACCAATTTATAAAGGTAATACAATGGAACTTTATGAATCTATGTGCAAACCCTCTTTTTTACCTTGAAAAACTAGCTTGCATTATCTACACAGATTTGAGACTTTATATCTTAAAGTCAACTGTATCATTGGCCGCATGGGCTGCAGTGAAATAAATTCAGGATATAAATTCAGAAAGCACATTTAAGTACTAAAAATTAAAAATGTTATTTATAAAAACACGCATTTTAATCTTCCAAAGTATTCTTCTTGGGCCCTCTTTCGCCTCAAGAAGGGAAATTGCTCTGACTAAGGTACCCTAGGAGGCTCTATACCATCTTCCAGTCATACATAGGACGGCTGTGTGTAAAGGAGTCAGGGTCAAAGGAGAAGAAACGCTAGAGGTCAGCATGAATTGAAGGAGATGAAACAAGTTGGAGAGACATTATGTAGGCTGAAGAAGTATCCTGGAGGAAGGTGTTTCTTCTGTGGTTCATCATGAGTGAACTCTTTGAGCCAGCAACTAACTGTATGTGTTTGGAGGAATATGAGGCTACCAGCCGGAACACAAGCTTTCTGTAGGGAACGGATTCCTGTAGGGACACCTGTGCAGTAACCTAGATTGCCAGAATGAGAAATTTGGACTGGGTCCTAAAATCAATAGAAATTGCTTAAGAGTTTTTGGCTTTGGAAGAAATTTCCTTTTGAGGAAAATTAATCTATTAGGGCTACAAAAACTATTTCAAAGTAAAATAATTGAAATTATTTTTGTTTTACCATGAAAATGAGAAAAAAATATTCCTACATTAAGCTTTCTTGAAAGAAATTATAAAAAAAAAACTACTGGCATTGCCAGTTACCAAGAATGGGAGGAGTCACATTGAAATCACTGCACATACTATCATTTCCTCTTTGCTTTCCATATTTTTAATTATTCAGGGTAGGTCCCAAATCTTTGATTCACAATAGTTAATATTGAGTTGTATGTTTCCACTAATTTAGAATAATTACTCAATTTCTACCTTAAACCGTATATTACACCTGTTCCAATTTTTAATATCTGGTGGTTTTTTGTAGGTGTTTCTAACAAAGGAGGCTTCTGGGGTGACCCCTAGCAAAGCTCCTTCTCTTCCTCATAACCATAATGCAGTTCCAGAGGCAATTCCTTGCGCTGAGCATGGTGGAGAAGCCCTCAGGTTCCACACCTATCCTGACAGACTGTGTGAAGAGAAGCCCCCCAGCCACTGGGGACCAGGCAGCCCCTGGCTTCCAGAAATCTAGCCCAGTCCAACACTTGGACATAGACAATTTGAAGTCTTCATGGTGCTGGTGGAAACCAGGAAAAAAGATGTCATTTCAAATATATCAATAGATTTCTATCCTGCAAAAACTGGAAAGTAGGAGTTAGCTTTGGGGTAGACTGTCCTGGAAAACAGAAAAAAGATTAATTATAAATATGGGGACACAAAGTAAAGAAACACCCATGAATATCTTATTTGGATTATTTCATGCTGTGCTTACATAAAGCACCACGGGATATATGTTATTGTCCCTATTTGGCAAAGGGGAAAACTGAGGCCAGATTGATTAGGTTAGATGGCCAAATTTGGATGATCAGTCATTGGCTTTGGATCCAAACCTGTCTGCCTCTTGTCAAAGTCAAAATCTTTAACTGTCATTCCCAACTTTCAGATAAGATTTTTCTCTGCAGAAATGTTTCATAAAGGTTTCTTTGGGCTAAACTATGACTATCAGCTATTATTAGTTTTTGTAGATGTATGAGTGTTTAATTATGAAGATACAAAAGACAACAATATGCTTTCTGAGAAGCTTAGAGAGAAGCGGATATCGTTTTGTGCTACCTCAGGGTCATGTGACAGGATGAATCAGAGCCAGGGAGAGGAAACATCTTCCTTCTTCCATTAAGAGCCCTGTACTCCAGGCCCAGGAAGGAACTGGCAGTCGGCTGACACTGGCAGGCAGAAGGAGGAGAGAAAGTATGAAGGAGATTATTATCTGAAGCAGAGGGCTATTACTACCCACGTAAAGGTGAGGATGCCTTGTGTTTCCCATCTTGAAGATGTAGTACTAAAATAAACATTTGTCCAGAGGCCTGCAGGTTATCAAATTTTTTCTTGTCTCTCTAAACAAACAAAATGCTCACCACCCTGTGTGGCCAGTCCCCAATCTCTCTCCCACCCCGACACCACACTGTGTCACTTTTAACTGCCAATGACATACAACGCTCATGGCTCTGGTCTTTCCATATCACTTTATCTTTTCTTCAGTTTTTGCTTTTTGTTGTTTCCATTGCTAAAATTCAGTTGTTTCTGGTGCAATTCCCATTCTATCTTTTCTCCATTCTCTCTGAACCCAAATTGTGCCCCCCAAAAAGCCCAGAACTAAAACCGAGAAAGACAATATTCCCTTCAGCCATACTTTGAACACTCACACATTAGTGTGGGGAAAGTAAGGGGTTGTCGTAGTTACTTTTCTCTCATTACTGAGACAAAATACCTGACACCCTGAATTAAGGAAGGAAAGGTTTATTTAGCTCACTGTTTGTGGAGGTTTCAGTCCATACTGGGCTGGCTCCAAGGCAGAGTGGCACATGCACAGGGCAAACATTCATGGTGGCAGAAAACAGCAAAAGCAGCAAGAGCAAACGGGAGAACAGCCACAGAGAGCAAGTCTCTTTCCTTCCCTTATATTGTATGCAAGCTACTCACCCCAGGGTGGGTATAGCTGTCACACTCATAATCCCAGCTTTGGACTGTGGATCAATCAAAAACCCTAGAAGCCTGCTTCATGACTGCATGAAGCTTTGAGGGGACATCTAGGCACAAACCATGGGGGGAAAACTCTGAACACTCACACATTAGTACAAGTTTATTTATATCAAATAAATGGTAAAAGTGCTGCTGAAATTGGATTTATTCCCTTTGATTTATCATCTTAAAGTCTTCTTGCACCTCCATTCCTCCATTAAGAAGTCCAAAGCAAAACTAGACTTTCCTTTCCCCCACATAAAAGGATAAAACTTGGGGAAAATACTACTTTAAAAATTATGAAATGACTAGGCGATGACAAATGAAGTTCTGTCCCCAATCTGGATCCATACCCCCTTGGAGGCTGGATGTATGAAAACACCGCATTCCTCTTCTGTAAGTCCTGGTGTTCTCATCTGTGAAACTGCAATCTAGACAACCATTGAACAAATATTTATTAAATACTCCTTATGTGCCATACACATTTTAGGTTCTGAGGATAGACAATGAACAAGATAGAAAAAAATCCCTGCCTTCATAAATATATATCCTGTGTGTATATTCTACTGGGACAACAACAGCCATACTTATTTCTTAGGTTACTGTGAGGACTAGATGAGCTAGTAATAATGATAGTTATGGCCTAAATGTCACCCCTTTGTATGTTGAAATCATAACCCCCAAAGTGATACTACTGGGAGTCAGGCTTCCGGGCAGGTGATCACATCCCTCATTTATAGGAACAGGAGGGCACATCCCTCATTCATAGGAACCCAGGCAGCTGATTTGCCCTTCTCCCAAGTGAGGAGGCAAGGAGAAGGTACTATCTGTAAACCAGGAAACAGATCCTCCCATACCAAATCTGCCAACATCCTAAATTTGGGCTTTCAGCCTCCAGAACTATGGGAAGCAAACTTCCTTTTTCTTTTTTTTTTTTTTTTTTTTTTTCTTTTTGTCTTTTTGAAACAGGGTCTCACTATGCAGTTCAGGTTGGTCTTGAACTCACTTTGTAGCCCATGTTGGCCTCAAACTCACAACGATCCTCCTGCCTCAGCCTCCCAAGTGTTGGGATTATAGGCATGCGCCACCACACCAGGTAGGAAGTAGACTTCTGTTGTTTATAAGCTCTCTAGTTTATGGTATTTTGTTATAGCAGTCCGAAAGGACTTAATAGCAAACACATCATGTGGCAGGAATGATTTTAAGTACTGTATTTGGCACATGTTTTATCTCAAGCATTCTTTATTTTATTTTTTCTGTGCCATAGTGTCCTTTAGGAATCAAGGGAGGCCCTACACTTGGTCTCAGAATGTAGGCTTTAAATGTATAAAATAGAATACATGGTATAACAGGAAAAACAAAATATACTGAGACTGCAGCAAAACAATAAAAAGTGATAATGAAGTGCTTCTTTTTAACACATCAAATAACAATGTCTAGTGACAGACTTAATGGCATAAATTCAAAAAACTAATAAGCCTAGATATAATTAATTTTTCACATTAAACTGAAAATATGAACTTCCCATTCAAGTTCATAAGCATCCAGAGCCCTAATCACCAGTATGCAGGCTTCAAGATTAATCAAACCCTCACTTTAACCTAAGGAGGTTGTTATTATTATTATCTGAATTTTTTATACAAGAGAAAACTGAAGCACACAGAGGTTTATTGACTTGCCCAAAAGCAATAATGTATGGAGCTGATATCTTTACCAGTTGCCACCTGCAGTGCAGCTCTCAAGAAATTCCTAGGGGAGGATCATGAAGAAATGAGGGCAAGAATGAAAATGCAGAAAACTGAAGATTAGGTGGTGCTCTCTTCTTTTCTCCACCTCTCTTAGTGGAGAAAAGAATGCCCAGTGACTACAGCTCGTTTATTTGTACACTCGGCAGTTTGGCATCAAGTGACATCCCTCTGCCTAACAACTAGCTCAGCTCTCAGGGCCCATGTTCTCGACCAGTTTGCCTGGCTCCCTTGGGCACTTTGTGTTCTCGGGGCTGAAACAGCTTGTTCATGTGGCTCGCCTGGGGTGCTCCGTGTTCTCAGGCTGGCCTTGCTCCAGCCCCATAGTGTGATCAACCTCCAGCTTCAGCCGCTACCCACAACCAATAGTCTCACTTCAAAGTCTATGTTCTTAACCACTTGATGGTGTACAGTTTAGTGCAGAACTTGCCTCATGGTTAGGTCCATAACATGAGCTAGTAGTTGAAAGAAGAATTGTAATAATTACTAGAGGCATTAGTAGTAGAAGACATCTAGGGAATAAGGCATAGTTTCCATTAATGTTAAAGCATGAAAAGGAAAACTCTGGTCCATGGTAATGAAGTTACTGAACAGGACATGGCAGAACCCTCCTCCTAAGTCACCACTTTCTATAAGTGATTGCCACTCTGAAACTTAACACTAAGGAGTGTTGGCGGATGTGATAATGTGGAGAAATGTTTCTGAGTCTGTGAAAATCTCATATTTTTATTTCTATAATCCCATATTAATTATGGGGATTTTTCTGCCCGTCTAGTAGGCACTGTCACCAAAGACCTTTAGGACATAAATCAGCACAGTAGAATAAAGACCACTGTTCACCTTGCAGAGCAGGGCTGCTCAAAATGAATGCAGCTCTGTTTCTCCTCTCTGTCACTTGTTCACGTGAGCAGGCAGAGGTGCTGGTGTGGTGTAGATCCTTCAGGCACCCTATAAATATTAATTGAATTGAAAGGTGTTGATGGAGTAAAGAAATGTTTCTCCAAGTAGTAACAATCAACACTTTGGGCTCCATATTGAAAGAAAACTCCTAACAAAGGAGTCCAGGTGATTAGAAAGACTTTCCTGGCAGTGCAGGATGACAGCCATCAAGAAAGCAAGTCCTGGGCTGAGACTAATGCAGCCTGGTCTGATGATTTATCCTTTCCCCGAAGTCACCTTGCGAAAGCATTTTTTAAATTGACTGTCCACAGCGTTAGTCTGATTGTGATAAGGCACACAGTACCTTAACATTCACCTGGCCCATTGCTCCCAGCAGCAGAGCAGAAAAGTGGCAGGAGGCATCATGCCACACAGTCAGGAAGAAAAGACAACAAGTTCACCAAAGTGTTAGGGAGCCCCAGGCTTTATTTGCTGGGCTGACATTCTGTTAGATCCCCTAGGGGAGAAAGAGCTGCAATATTTAGATTCAAGAGAGACCTAAAGAGCTATTGCCACTAAGTCCAGGACTCGACTCTGAGGATCAGCAGAATTAACTGCCAGAGAAGGATATGGTAAGGTCAGAGATGCCTGAAAACTGGATGAATTCCTCCCCAGGTCACCAGCCTTTACTTGGGAAAGAGCTGTGACCAGCTGCCCTGAAAAGTACCAGCGTGAACCTTCACAGGGAAACCTTACAGATGGCTGTAAGCCGGGATTAAAAATAGCTCATCTTGCAACATAGCCCAGACTGGGCAGTCTTAAGGTTCTCAGGTTTTTATTTCAACTTGCCAAGAAGTTAAAAAAAAAAAAAAAAAAGATTTTAACTAAACTGTGGGAAGCTACTTTGGAAAGAGAGATTAAAAATGCACATATTCTACCACCTACCTGCCCTATTTCATTTCACTTCATTATTAGCAGTGAAAGAAAGAAAAAAATTTGAGCTACAAAAAACATTGGCTTTCTTTTCTTGTTTGACCATTACAAGAAAAACTGGCATAACAGCCTACTCTTCAAAGGAATGTCTTTGGGTTGGGTGTAGCTCAGTGGTAGAGTGCTTGTCTAGCTTGAACAATGCCCAGCATGGCAAAAAAAAAAACAACCCAACTTCTCCCATTTATGGGGTAGTAGGAATAGTTAAATAATGAGAGAAATGAAATTCTGTGAGTTTTTTTATTTAAAAAAATTTATTAGTACATGTCTGTAGTACATGCAGATTACATCCATGATGGGGAGTTGATACATGTACATAACACATCTTATTTGTTTTCTGTTTTGTTTTGTTTTTCTCCGGTACTGGGAATCGAACTCACAACCTTCCACTTGCCAGGCAGGCGCTGTGCCACTGAGCTAAATCCCCATCCCTACATAACACATCTTAATTCTTTTTACTTCTTCTTCCTCTTCCCTCCCTCCTCCAGTCCCTTCATAAAGACCTAACTTTACAGACTTATCTGAGTCCTGATTTATTCACTTCATTACTTATTTTACAGAAGTTGTTTAATCTATCTCCCTTCGTTCCAGTGAAGCTTCTATTTTTACCCATTGGAATGAATCATGGTCAGACCATTTAGGGACATGTTTAGAACACGAATTTTCAAGTCAAGAACCAATTGAAATTTTTATTCCCAAACCAGAGCACTGAAGCGGAGCACACTAGCAGCCATTGTGCTCTCACAATCTGTTCGTGTGTGTTCCCTGACGCTATCCCACAAAATAGAGGTGACTGGAAGGGTTCCATGGGCAAAAAAATAGCTTGGATAATAACTCCTCACAAGATAAGAGGAAACAAGTGGCATTTAACATGGGGTTCCCCCAGTCACCTGCCTGGTGAACAAGCACATGCTTTTGTATCTTTCAGTTGTTGAAACTGAAGCAAACTTACAGCTACATCCAGTCGGCAAAGACGTTTATGTCCTCATGTACATTGTTGTGCTGTCCTGGGAACCGTGAACACTTATTTGCCTCAAGCTCCTAGTCCTTCAATAATACAATAGAATCTTAATGCCTAGCTAATAAAAATCTCAGTCTTGTTGGATTTAATTTTGAAATTTTTAAAGATAAAATCTATTTAGAACTTTTACCCACTTGCAAAGGTTCTGTGTTCAAATTCACATTTGAGAAAATAAAGAATAATTACTCTTTAATATCTAACACTATCTTTTATAGTTAAGTGAAACCCTTGAAAGTGAATATTTACCCCAGTAGTCTCATTTTATTGGTAGTGTCAAATTTTAGCTATGGAAAGGACAGACTGGAAAGGTAGCTCAACGTTAGAGCAATTGCCTAGCATGTCCAAACTTGATCTCCCAGACCACAAGAATAAATTTTAAAAAATAAACATGGTAGCCAGACATGGTGCCACATGTCTGTAATGCCACCACTTGGGAGGCTGAAGCAGGAGAATTGCTGCAAGTTCAAGGCTAGCCCAGGCTACATAGTCAACTCAAGCCCAGCCTGAACTACACAGCAAGACCCTGTGTCAAAATAAATAAATAAACAAATTTACAATGATAAGCTCCACCAGGAAAAAAATGTATAATGATGTTTTATAATGATAACTTATAATAAAAAAAAGCTTATAATGATAAGCTTCACCTGGAAAAAAGAAATCTTGTGGAAGTTAAATTGATAAACCCTAATTAAGTTCAGGCATAAAATCTGACAGCATTCACATGGTGTCAGGAGGTTTCTCAGGAGTTTTGTCACAGTTAACTTGTAAGTACTTTTATTTTAACTAGCAATCAACTTTTTTTAATTGAAAGTTGATTTCCAGTGCCTGGTGCCACATAGTCACCATGAAGTTCAATGCTTTTGTAACTTCAAACTGCAGCAAAACCCCCAAATGCCACTTCAGTGACTCTTTACATGTGCACAGAAAGATCCGATGTCCCCACTGTCTGAGAACGTACAGAAGGAGAACAGTTACTTTGTACCCATCTGTGGGACACAAGGTCCAGGTGGCTGCAGGACACCTGAAGGTCACCAAGCTGGCAAGGTAGTCCACGTGTGCAGAAAGTAAACAACGCACAGGCACAACAGCAGCCAAGGAGCAGGTGTCCATGCAGGTACTCCTGAGCAAGGAAGTGATCACCAGGAGAAAACTGGAAAAAAAGCAAGAAAACTTCTTGAATGCAAAGCCAAGTCTCCACAGTAGCAAACAGGAAGACAAACATGAGGGAGAACTTCCTAAGAAATGCAGGTGTGCACGTGACCAGCTATGTAACCACATTAACTGTAGATTTCCACTTTCACAATATCCCTGGACATCTCATTGCCACTGAAATGTTATTCGTGTGTGCCTCTGAAAATCTGTGTTTACAATTCTGATTAATAATTTATGAATAGAAATTTTAAAATGTTTCCTAATTGCAACAACAAAAATGATGATCTCTGTTCAAAATAAATGAACTATCATATCTGATCTTTGTTTTAAACTGAGATTTACATACTTTTTTCCTATGTTGGAAAGATTATATATCAAAATTATAAATATATTGACCCAGATTTTCTTCTAATACTTTGTGGTTATTTCTTAAGTATTTACATTTTCTATACAGATGAACTATTTTTTGGTATAAAGTATAAAAAATTCCATGTGCTGCTAAGAAAAATGTGTATTCAGATGTAATAGGGTAGAATACATTATAGATATCTGTTAAGTCCATTTGTTCAAAGGTATGGTCCAATACTGATATTTCTTAGTTGATATTTTGTTTAATTGACCTGTCTCTTAGTGAAAGTAGGGTACTGAGGTCACTCACTATGATTGTGTTAGTGTTTATTTAATCTTTTATGACCAGTTGTATTTGTTTAATGAAGTTAGATGCTCCAGTACTTTTTGCATATATATTTACAATGTTATCTTTTCCTGTTGTATTTTTCCCTTAAGTAGTATGTAGTGACCTTCTGTGCCTCTTCTGACCAGTTTTCTCTTGAAGTGTACTTTGTCTCAGAGTAAAATTACTATAGTTGCTTACTTTCAGGGTCCTGGTACATGAAATATTGATTTCTGTCCTTTTATTTTTAGTCTGATTATCTTTTTAGTTTGGATGAATTTCCTGAATGTAAGAGACTGTTGGATTCCATTTTTTATCTGGCCTGCCAATCTGTCTTTAATTGGAAAATTGGGGCCAGTAACTTTGAGAATTACTACTGAAAGGAATTCTTTTCCCATTGATGACTCCTGTGTTTTCTTTCTTTCTTTGTTTTTGTTTTGTTTATCTTTTTATCTTGCTTGATGAATTTATCCCCATCTGACTTTTTGGTTTGTTGACTTCATTGTTTTTGTCTAGGACATTCTGCATTATTTTCTGGAGAGCTGGTTTGATGTTCATGTATCTCTTAAAGTGTTCTTTTTCATGGATGCCTTATTTCTCTATCTATTTTGAAAGGAAGTTTTGCTGGATATGTTAATCTAGGTTGGAAATTGTTTTTACGACATGCAGTACTTCATTCCAGCTAGCCTGGCCTTTAAAGTTTGAGTTGAGAAATTGACTGTAATCTTGATGGGTTTGCCTTCATACATGATTTTTTTGTTTTTCTCTGACAGCTCTTATGACTCTGGTTTCTGGTTTTACATCTGAAATTTTGATGAAGATGTGTTGTGTAGAGCTTCCTTCATTGTAGTTGGTTGGTGTTCTGTAAGCTTTGCTTACCTATATGTTGAGACCTTTCCTCATACTTGGAAATTTTCTATCATGATTTCAGTAAACAATTTTTTTCCTCCACATGCACTGTCTTATACTTTCTCCCTAACTCTAGTTTGTCTTAGGATGGTCTTTTTAGTGTTCTGTAATAACTGTTCGATAATTTTTTTCATGTTCTCATTATTTTTTAAGGCATCTTTGAATAATTGATCATAAGTTGTCACGTTTTCCTCTGCACATGGAACTTTCTCCAAAATAGACCCAATATGAGTACACAAAGCCTGCTTAAATAAATTAAAAAATCAAAATCATACCATGTTTACCATCAATAAAATAAAAGTCATAAAAAATAAGGAATAAATACAGTTTTGTTTAATAACTTTCTGTTTCCCAAGTACTCTGATTTGAAATACTTCTGCTATACACTAAATTTTTATACCTGTTGGCTCACCATGCTGTTCTATGACTATGTCTATTTCTTTTTATTGTTCCACTGTTTAGACCATTATAACTTTTATGTTGCCTCATTGTTTTAACCACTGTAATATATCATGATACATTTTATATTTATTATACTACATATTAAAATGCATTATAAATGTACTACTATTTTCGTGTGTATGTGTGTGTGTTTGAGACAGGGTTTCACTATGCAGTTCAGGCTGGCCTTGAACTCACTTTGTAGCCCAGGTTGGCCTTGAATTCACAGGAGTTCTCCTGCCTCAGCTTTCCAAGTGCTGGAATTATAGTCATGCACCACCACACCCAGCCTCTATTCCTTTTTCAAAGTAGTCCTTACTACTCTTTCAATTTTGTAGCAGTCTGTAGTCTAACATATCCAGTCGCCTTGCCCGCTTCCTGCCCTCCAATTGATGAAGATATGTTTTGATTTATTGATTAACACTGCTTTCTGTAAAGCAATAAATAAATAAATAAATAAACATTCTTTGCATACTATCTTATTAACTTGTAAAGATTTTATGTCTTTGGTTTATTGTGACTGAGTGAATGCTGTTTTTCTTACTTGATATTTTCATTTTACATTTTAAGAAAAGTATACATTTTTATGTCACCTTAAAAACCAACTGCCTAATTCTTTTAATACTCATAACAGCTTTTCGGTTGAGAAACATGATAGGTAAGATGAAATTGAGCCTCATTGGTAGCTGAAATTATTAAAATGTAGAATCTGAAATAACACTTCAGCTGTCACTGAGAATGTGCACATTTCTATAAATCTTACTGCCTTTAGCAACGTTGTGGATTTTAATTTTAACAGGAATAATATAAACATTATAGAGTCTACCTCCAATTCATTCACTAAAGGACTGTGATCATCAGCACTGTTCTTCTTCTCTCTTTATTATGAGTTTTTGATTCTGCACAGACAAGAGCAATCTGCCCACTTTTTCCCTGCTTTTCAGTTGAGGCGGTTGGGATGGCCAGGTGAGGAGCTGGGAACGCTTCCCCACAGGCCGCCTCTCCTGCACACACCTGCCCATACCAACAGAACAATTCTTCTGTAGTTCCAGTGTTCGTAATAATGAAGTACAGTAGCTTGTGTCAAAGTAACTTTCCTTTTAATAACAACTGTAATTATAGAAGCATTTTCAAAAATGATTTAAAGGCACTGGAGTGTGATAAAAGCCAGGCAGAAACCGCATGAACACGTCCCCTGTTTAAGTTTTCCCCTGAGGACACGCTCTGGCCCCCCAGTGTGAGGGGAAGTCAGGAAGAAAGCCTCAGCATTACTAGATCTGGGGGGTCAAAGAATGAAATATGGAGCCACTGAAGTCACTGAATCCTGAGGGCAATAACTTCCACAGAGGAGAAACCCTCAAAGCTGAACAAAAGCTCTCTTCAAAACTTCTGCTTACTTTTAAAGGGTACATATATTGGGCACATGCCAAGGAGCTCAGCAGAAATCAATAGGTAGAAGGCCAAAAGAGCTGAGCAAAGAGAAATTCCAGCTCTTGCCTACCATAGAGCAAACAAAATTGGGAATTTTGAAATCTACAACTTAGAGAGATGAGGTAAATGCCTCAGAGTTTTGTTTGTAGAAGAGCCTGTTGTATAAGTAAAGACTGTCCCAGGACTCAGGGATTCACTCTAGGAGTAAGGACAAGACCAAAGTAAATGTTCCTTAAATACATATGAAACCAACCTTCCACAAGTTAAGTTGAGTAGCCATAATTTAACTGCCAGCTAGAACCAAAATCAACACTCCTCAAAGAACATAGATATTCCAAAGGGCCTAAAATGTATCATCTAGTGTGCTGTATAATAATATAAAATTTGCTATAAATCTGAAGAAACAGGCCAATGTAACTCATAGTTAAGAGAAAAATCAGTCAAGAGAAACATATTCTGAGTTGACCAAGATGTTAGAATTAGCAGATACGAACAATAAAAACAGCCATTTTAAATATATTTAAGAGAGTCAAGGGAAAGATGGCAATAATAGGAGTACAGCTGGGAGAATCTCTACAAAGAAATGGAAACTACATCAAGAAAAGAATCAGGTGGAAATTCTAAAACTGATACGTATAATATCTGAAAATTTAAAAATTCCTGGATGGGCTTAACAGTAGATTGAAGATAAAGAAAAAAGTGTCTGTGCATTTGAACACAAACCAATAAAAAGTATACAATCTTGAAAAAGCAAAAATAAAAAAAGAAGAATATCTGAAGAACAAAAAGGAGGAAAAAAGAAGAGAACAAGGGTGCAGAACTCTTGACAGCCCAGAGACAGGCTATACCTGGCTATTGACACCATTCAAACAGGGGATTTGGTCAACTAAGTTATGTTTCTAGATTTCACAGCTGGCAAACTACCTCTCATCCAATCAGCTCTGTTAGAAATGCATGGAAAAGACCTTGCTTCCTGCACAAATAGCTTAGTGAGGCTGTCTCACCACTGCCTCCCAAGGCCATGGATGACAGCATCGTCTTTCTTGGTCCAATCAAAATTACATAAATGAAGGGGAAAAGTGCCCTGGAAGAACAAATCATTTTTTCCAGAAGTTTTATCAATGAAACTGTCTTTTTTTATCCAATAAAGAAGGGAACTATACAAATTTGATGGGTGAATTTTGATTGCACAGCCTGAAGATCATGAAACTTTGGAAGAGCTTACTGAGAAAGTGGCTCATGTTATTGACCATTGATTCAAGCTGGCTGAGACCAAAGCCCAGCCAGAAAATGATTAATGACCTGAGCAAAAATCAAGAAAGTGTTTAGAAAGTGAAAACTTCAAAAAGATTTTTTAAAAGATACAGTTAGAATAAAGAAGTACACCAAAAACTGGAGGAGAAAATGCTTTGCTCAGAGAATACTAGATTTGGGAGGCAGTACACTTACAAAAAGTAAGAAACCTATGCAAACACAGTAGGCAAGCATGGTGCTAGTCAGGTTTCTGTCACTGTGACAAAATAAATGTCCGAGATAATCAATGTACAAGGAAGAAAAGATTGTTATGGCTATGGTTTCAGTGGCTTCAGTCCATGGTAACCTGACCCTTTTGCTTTGGGCCAGTAACAGCATGGTACATCATGGCAGGAGCACTTGGGGGTAAGCCGGTCACTTCATGGTGGCCAAAAAGCAACAGACACAGAGAGAGAAGAGGTAGCTGTCCCAATTCCTAAATTTCTCCCATTAGGCCACATCTCCTAAAGGTTCCACCACTTCCCAATAATGCCACAGGCTGCCAACCGTGAACACATGCCTTTGGGAGACACTTCCAAACCATAGCAAGTACATACAATCGTTCGCACTCATTGATCCTTCACATTTTTCCAAACTGAGCTCGTAACTCCCTCCCCAAACCTATTCTTCCTTCATCCTTGTGAATGGCTCCTCCACTCACTTCACCATGTCATATCAGAGACCTAAGAGTCCTCCTCGCTCTCTCTCCTCTTCATAGTCAACCTATCAAGACCTGTTGATTTTTCTCTCTCCACAGATATCACCCTACTTCAAACCACCAGCATCTCTCTCCTGAATTATTCAAGAGGCTTCTTTTTGATTGCTCTGATTCCACTCTTGTCTACCTGCAGCTTTTCTCCATGTGTCAACCACAGTGACCACTGAAGAGTATAGATCAGGTCTCCTTTACCTCCCAGCTTACACAATAGCTTCTATCACACCTAGGACAAACTTCCCTACTTTTCAGTGCAGTCAGAATTGGTCTATTTCTCCAGTCTCATCTCTCACAAGTCTTTGCCATGTTCATCATATTCCACCTACACCTGAATTTTATCTGCTAACGTGAACATGGCAAGCTTTCTCATTTTTACCTTAGTGCTTTCAGAAGATGCTCTATCTCCTTGGAGAGATCTTCCCTAGTTTCTTCAGATGGCTAACTCCTTTTCCAACCTCAGCTTAAAATGTGTCTTCCTCGAAAATGCCTTCCCTGACCTCCCTGTCTAAAGTTGCTCCCCTTTGCTATTCATTATTCTCCAACACAACACACTTTTGTTGCATTTAGGACAGTTTGAAATTATGCATATTTTATTTTTTATTTACCATGTATACCACTAGAATATCACTCCAGTGAGGACAGTCTTACATGCTTTGTTTGCCTCTGTTTCCCTATTAGCTCAGGGTCTAGCATATAGTAGGTGTTCAATAAACACATGGCAAATGAATCGATGCGGAGTTCAGTAGGTCATGTCCCCTTGCCAGGTCATTGACCTCACTGAATGGGTCTTGCTTTCAACTGATTTCTGCCTCTTCCTCCCATACTAATATCAGTGAATGGAGAATCCTCTAACAGGTAGATTTATAACAGTAAGCTTAAAATGGAGAAGGTGTTTAGAAACCATTTGAAATAACTTTAAATAAAAAATTAGGGTGCAAATCACAAGACAAGCAATTGCATGCTCAACGTCATAGCATTATGTTTAACCCCAATACTTGGTCTCATTCAGGTTTATTTTAGTCAACCGGCCTGCAATGATATTATAACAAAAGCTAAAAATCACAGCCAAAAAAGAAGTAGTTTCCTGATTGTTGGAGGGGGTCTGCTATTATTTTTATGTAGAAAATCAGAATAATTTTTACTCTCACATGTCATGTCTTGGTATTGCTGAAGTCACAAGGCACTGATTCAAGGTTTTAAACATTAAAATCCATACACTCTGCCACTTACTGTAGGAGGGGACACACTGCTATGGACTTACGGTCAGCTGACCTGGCATCTGATTGTTGACTCAGCTGTGGTGCAGGTGTGAGTTGCTCCACAGCCCTCTCTTTGAGTTCCCTTTCCAACCACCAGAAGACATCAGGGAGTTTTTATTCTTGTAGAAATTAAAAGGTCTGCAAATCTTTGTTTCATTAGCACCATGCTTTCATCAGCATAGATGACACTTGGGAGCCATGCACTGCCAACGTGGCAAGTGTGTACGTGTCTGTGTGTGTGTGTGCGATGAAAAAGTTGCAGGTGCTAATGCTGGTTACAGCATTTCTATTTTCCATCCATCTCCCCTAGTGCTGTCCTAACTACATTTCTCCCTCACTCTATTCAAGTGATTTATGATATAAATTAAAGTTGAAAGGGTATCATTTACAATTTTTTTGAAGCATGGGAGTTTTAAAGTGACTATTTTACAGTTGGCAGTTCATGCACAGTTTATAATGTAAATGTTAACTTAGAATATGAATAGTATATGCTGGTTAGAAACTATTAGATGAGCCAGGCGTGGTGGTGCATGCCTGTAATCCCAGCACTCGGGAGGCTGAGGCAAGAGGATCGTTGTGAGTTCAAGACCAGCCTGGGCTACAAAGTGAGCTCAAGGCCAGTCTGAACTGCATAGTGAGACCCTGTTTCAAAAAGACAAAAAAGAAAAAGAAATTATTAGATATAGCTAGAAAGTTTTATCAGATTATTTAGTATATGTGTGTTTCTATGTAAAATTGACATTTTTGAGCACTTAAGTTATGGGACATGTTTTACAGTATGTCACCACACTTGAGTCCCAAACAACTCTTCAAAGAAGATATTATCATATTCTTAATGAAGAAAAATGAAAACACAGAGAAGTTAGTATGATATCCTATGTCTAGCAGCTAATATATCTCCAAGATTTGAATCTATTTGGGTCTGGTTACAAGGATCATGCTTACAACCCTGTGAGAATTCTACTTAACCCAGTGTGTTACAATCCCAATATTCTAGGACATACTGTTCTAATTCCTGTATTCTGCTATTATATGACCCTATTTAGCACACATCATAAATCTCCAGCTGAAATAAATCACTCAGAAGTAACAGGAAAAGGTTGCACACAGTTCTGTGATGTTCCATTATCAAGCATTACACATTTGTGAAACTAGAACAAAACAGGAACTACCTAAAGTCTGGTAAAAATTTCACAGCGCAAATCATTTTAATCTCATCTTTTGGAATGCAACTTTTCCAAATATTTTTTGAAAGCACTGCTTCCATTTGGCAAGAGACACATGTAGACACTTCTTCATGCACTTGTAACAGAGCTGCAATTGATGTTTTAAGTCTTTCTAGAAACAAGAAAAAGCAGAAACTGTTCCCAAACATCCCAGCTCAAATGGACACATAAAAATTTGTGCTGAGAGAATTCTTTGTGTGGCGTTGGTGGCCTGGGGAGAGGAGTGTGGCTGATGAGAGACCACCAAGGCAGTGAGATGAAAGAGGAAGAACTGTTAAAGCTTTAGAACAACCGAAGAGGAATCAGTGCAAACACTGCCATACAAAATATGATCGAGAAGGCAAACTTGATCCAGTGAAATCAAACACCATCCAGCAGTACATGCACCACCTGCACTGCCATCGGGACTGAGCTCTCAGCTGTTGACCGCAACTGCTGAACCCCGGATGAGACTCAGCCTCGAGATCTGACTGAAGCTGCTGCTTTCTCTTTTTTTCCCTTTAGTTGCCAGGCAACACATTCACCTCAGTGCTCTTTCCCGTGGCCCTCCGTGTTTATATTCAGGTCAACGTGCTTGACATTTATTTGTTCTGATACAAATGATTTTGTGCGTTCACAGATACACAAAATTACCTAAAGTGTTTTGTGGAAGTCTAATATTCATAATTTCTTCTTATGAACATCTATTCCACCCAATCGTTTCTTTCTCTATGAATATAAATATGTGCCTCAGGCAGTTGGATTCCAGTTCAAGCAGAATGACCGAGCATGCACATTTTTTCTCCACCTTCCTAGTTCAATTGAAAAGCGATAAATTATATTTTTTCCTGCTACCTAAATGTTTCAAAGTGCTTTATCGGCCCATGTTTTCAGTGCATCGTGTTTACCCTCCTCGTGGGGAGCTGGTGCACGAGTGAGACACATCTCAATCCCTTTGTTCATCCCCTTCCCCTCCCTCCACCTCTTGGTCCCCTCCCCTTTTGCAAAATGTCTCCCTCCCCATGTCCTGTGATCTTTAATTTTGCTCTTTATTTATGTTTTGGGTTTCTCATATAGGAGAAACCTTGTGATTTTTAAGCTTATGTGATGTACTTCACTCAACTTTATGTCTCAAGATGTGGGATAAAATACATTTTAATGTTATATTAGTTACCTATTGTTGTACAACAAATTACACCAAAACCTGGACCTAACAAGACAAACATTGTTTGAATCTCCCAGTGTGTGTGGATCAGAAGTTAGGGAGCAGAATATCTGAACGTCTCTAGGTTATAATGTGTCTCGAAGTTGCAGTCAAGATGTCAGCTGGGATTTTGGTCATCTGAAGAGCTGAAAGGGCCTGAGGTGCCACAAGCAAGACATCACATGGCTGTTGGTACAGACCTCTGTTCTCCCTCAAGGACTGCCCAAAGGGCTGCTTGGGTGATCCCCTCAGTGAAGGAGGGCAAGGCAAAGCCACAGCTCTCCGATGACCTAGCTTCAGAGGTCACATGCTTTCTGCTGTGGCTTGCATCCGGATGCCCCCTGGAAGCCTCAGGCAATCACAGGTAGGACCTTTGGAAGGTGATGCCATCAGGCAGGCTCACAGCTGACTTGCTGAGGTCTGGCACAGGAGGCGGGGCACTGGGGATGTGGGCTGGAAGGTGTATCTCCCTCTGTCTCTCTGTTTCTCTGTCGCTCTGTGTCTGTCTCTCTGTCTGTGTCTCTCTCTCTCTCTCTCTCTCTCTCTCTCTCTCTCTCTCTCTCTTTCTCTCTCTCTCTCTCTTTCCTAAGGGCATGAGCTGAGCAGCTTTTCTTCTGCGATGCCCCTCTGCCAAGCTAACCTGCTTGGTGCCAGCTGACTATGGACTGAAATCTCTACTAAACGTGAGAAAATGAACCTTTATTCTTTTAAGGTATGGATGTTAGGTATATGTCTCAGCAATAAGAAAGTGACTAAGACACCATCATTTCTGCCATCTTATATAAGTCACACAGACTAACTTGGATATAATGGGAGAGAGAGCAGTACAAGGATGTGGATACCAGGATTTTGTGGGAGATCCTGGAGGCTGGCTACCCCAAAATGATAAATCCAAAGAGCATAATAAAAGGTAAATTGTAGCTGTCAGATATTTCTTTGAACAATAGATGATAAAGTATACTATAGGGTATGTAGGTTGGGTGTGGTGACACACAACACATGTAGTCCCAGCAACTTGGGAGGCTGAAGCAGGAGGCTCACAAGTGCAAGACTAGCCTGAGCAATTTAACAAGACCCTGTCTCAAAATAAAAACTTTAGGCCAGGTATGGTAGACTTTTCAAAGATGGCTGGATCTAGAGTGTGTGATATTGGGACTAATTCATATGCCATCACACTAATTTGAAAGATTAGATGGAGTCAGTTATTTTTCAGGAAAATATACATTCACTTAAAAAGAAAAATTCATTGAGTAAAGGATATTAACAACTGTAGGAGCAGTCGAAAACTGACACAAAAATAAAACCTACAGAAAATAACACTACATCCAGGTCTGGGAAAATCTAGCAAGCTCTGAGGAAGACTCAGTTTGCTACTCACTAAGTGTGTTCATTGAACTCCTTTTATAGTTTAGGTACCAGTTTTACAGCAGTAAGCAAGAACCCCCTGCTGCAGACAGCCTTTATTTTACTGTAGTAAGCACAGTAATAAAAGCCTCCTGATTCATGTTATAAAATCAAACCAGCGCTGATGCCAAAACCAGACAAAGATAATCTCAAATACATCAAGAAGAAGAAAGTTAGGAAGAGATGGAAAGAAAGGGGAGAAAAAGAATTTAAAAAGAATAACAGAATAGGGGCTGGGGATTTAGCTCAGCGGCAAAAGCGCCTGCCTGGCAAGCGCAAGGTCCTGAGTTCGGTTCCCGGTACCGGAGAAAAAACAAAAAAAAAAAAAAGAATAACAGAATAATCTCATTTATGACCATAAATACAAAAGTTTCAAATCAGTTGTTAAGAAACTGAATGTACAATAAATAATATATTATGATGAAGGTATTTTGTGCAAGAATGAAGAGATAGTCCAATATTTTTAAGTGGATGAATGTAATTACAAAGCACCCACATTAATAAACTAAAAGTTTGTAAATTATATAAGCCCCTCTGAAATGCTAGAGGAGGAGTTTGTCACATTCAACATCTTATTAAAGTTACAAGTAACTTGTAAGTTAAAATTACAGTAGCTTGTAACAGACTTTTTATTTCATTATTGATTCCCCAAGTCCAGCATTGGACTTGGGGTACTTACAACAAGAAGTAGACTGTATTTGGGGCTCCTGATTAGTAAGTAAAGCCTCCAGGACACACACCTTTCTGTGTTCCTTTCTCATGTACCTTAAATTTGGCCAGGCAACCGGACAGCATTACAGTGTGACAAAGCAGAGACTTAATGTGCATTTACTTATTTCTGCTTGTTCTCCAGCAATATTTCTGCTTGGATCCTGGCTGACGTACTGTGGAGAAGTCTAAGCAGCCATGTGGAGAAACCCACATGAAAGAAATACAAGAGTCCCCTCTGGCAGCCCCACCCAAGGTCCATTTGAAGACCAACTGTTGGCCAGGGGAGTGGAGCCAGTGTGGACCTTCTAACCCTCATCCCAACTCTGCAGCCAGCACTGTATGAATTTCCACCCTCCCCCTCAATCTACAAATTAAAGAAATATTAAATCATTATTATAAGCCACAAAGTTTGATGGTAGTCTGATACACAACAAAAGATAACTGAAATACTGTCAATATAATCATTGTCAGTCCAGGACTTTAAATGGTGTCAGAGGTGTTCTGACCCAGTAAAAGAAAGATTGATCTGGGTTTGGAGGTACATGCCTGTAATCCCAGCATTTTGGGAGGCTAAGGTAGGAGGATTGTAAGTTCGAGTCCTGCCTGGGCAACTTAGTGAGACCTTTTCTCAAAATAAAAAATATAAAAAGTGATAGGGATATAGCTCAGTGGGAAAACCCTAGAACAACAATGACCAAAAAAGTTGATAAATATTTTCTGTAGTACAGAGCAGGTATTAAATAACTGAAGCATTATGCTCCATATGATCTCTGTTCAACGACCCAACTCTACCATAATAGTACAAAAGAATCTATAAGGGGGGAAGCCATAAATAAATTGTGTAGCATTTTCTAATAAAATTTTATTTACAAAGACAGGCAGCAGGATGGATTTGGCCAGTGAGCTGTGGTTGCCATACCCTTAGAGCACCACATTCCTTGGCCACATGGCTCTCTTTGGAGATGATGTCCTTAATGGCCAATGGGACCCAGTTGTAAACCTTGTAAATATGCTGGGAAGAGAAAATCACAGCTATCTGCTGCATTTGTCAAGGGAGGAAGGGAGTTCGCAGGCGCTGCCAGCCATCTGGCCAACATGGAAGGATCAGTGCCTCAGACTGGCACTAACACTGCAGGGTACACAGCCAAGTTGCTGGAAAGAGGGGAACCTAACAGCAATATTTGCACCCCAGGAGCCATCTGAGCCTGAAGCCACATCTACCTGTGGACTTTTCTAGTACCTGAGCTTATACAGTTTTTATTCCTTTAAGCCTATTTAAGTTGAATTATCAAGCATTTATAAACATGTCAGTCATTTATTTGTTGATTTCCTATTTCATCCAACAAACATTGATCGAGTCCTCCAATATACAAAGCACTGTTCCAAGAGCTGGAAACACACTGGTGTATAAGGCAAATGAGTTCTCTGCTCTTATGATCCTTATATTCCAGTGGAAAGAGTCAGGCCATAAACACGGTAAGTGCATCAATGCTGGGACTTCAGCTACTGTGAGCATAGTGATGAGGCAGGGTGTGAGGATGGCCACTTGGAGAAAGGCGCTCAGGGGAAACCACTGAGGCGAGGCCAGATGGTGAGGAACCAACCATGAGAAACAGCTGCCAGAAAAGTGTTCCATGCAGAGAAAGCAGCATGTCCAGAGCCTGCGGCCAGGAATGGGCCAGGACATTTAAGGGGAGGTGGGAAACCCAGGGAGGATCAGGCATGATGAGGAGGTCAGACGGCCATGCAGCGGAGATGGAAGGGCTGGGTGGGGCTGCACGGACACCACAGTTTAATGTTTTTCCCCTTGAGCATGATGGAAGCCACTAAAGGTTTTCTATTGCTTGGATTGTTTTGTTTTGTTTTGTTTTGTTTTGTTTTGTTTTGTTTTGTTTTGTTGCTGTCGCCTTTCACAGGAAATGATGCAGGTTTCACATATATAACAGCTTCTGCGGTTGCTGTGGAAGAGGAAGAATGAAAGTGGACACGATTTGGAGGCCACTGTAGAAGTCCAGATGAGAGGTAAGAGACTCTGGGACCCGGATGTGAAGTGGTGTTAATGGTAGGGAGTGGATGGATTTGAGGTGTATTTTTAAAGGACAAAAAAAAAAATACCTACTGGTGGATGGTGTTGTGAAAGGAAGAGGGGCATCCAGTGTGCATTCTAGTTTGTGATATAAACAACTACCATGTGATTCAATGAGAAAAAGAATGATTCTGGGAGGGGCAGTTTTGGTAGGGGGCGGAGCATTGACAGTATGATTTTGGCGTTGTGAAGATTGAGATGTCTGTAAGCTATGCGAGTGGATGCAAAAATAAATACTTGAATACTCTAGACAGCTGTTCCACAAAGACGTAAATGTGAGAACCATCGACAAAGAAATTGTACTCGAAACTGTGGAAGCGGACAGAGAAGAGGGCTGAGGGCCCAGCTCCAAGCATGCCAGAACCTTCCTCACATACAGACCGAAGTGAAGAGAAGGAGCAAGTAGAGAGGACTGAAAAGGAGTGGTCGGTGAGGTTGGAAGCAGATCAGAAGAGCAGGGCGCCTCAGATGCCAAGAAAGAAAAGGCGTGAAGGGGAGACAGTGAAGCGCACAACATAATGCTGTGAGGGAGGACTCAGGTTGCCGATTGGATGTAGCACAGTGGAAACTATAGTGACGCTGGCAGAAATGGTGTCAGTGTCACAGGACTGGGGGGAGCACTATGGACTGGGTGGACAGCAGCACAAAGCCAGCGTTGGGGTAGAAACAATGAGCCCAGACACGTTTTTCAAGCCATTAGAAGTGTCTTAAATAGGGGATTATGCCAAGTGTGGCAAGGGCTCTGGAATCCATATGGTCATAAAATTTTGAAAGGAGAAGATTGTAGAAAATGGAAGAATTTTTTTTAATGGTAAATTTTATGAAGAACAAACTGCAGACATTTCCTATTAGTATGTAGGAAAGTATGCAAATGAAATTCCAGAACTCTAACTTATATCTTCCAGAAATCCGGAACACACATCATTCTTAATGGTAAAATAAAAATATTGAAATAAGGAACCAATCAACAGTCAAGCACACTACTGTTATTCCACATTGTATTAGAGTCCTAGCAAATGCAGTAGATGCAAGAAAGGAAATGAGATGTTATATTTGGAAGGAAGAGGGATTTTCATTGCTTATGTTCTATAAAATCACTGGTGTGGTGGTATCAGTTAAACAGTCAGTTCTCTGAATGTAGATCCCATCGTGAATGCTGGCTGATGTTTTTGCTTACATTAATGAGAACAACTAAAGTGAAAGAACTTGTCCAAACTTCAATGGTATAAGCAACTTCATGGTTAAATTGAAAAATGGTTTTCTAACATTCGAGGTTATATCCTCATTTTTTGTGCTAGTTACAATAACGTGCTTTTAAGTTTAACCTCCCATGTTAATATTTCTCCATTTCTTTAAGTGTAGACAATCAGCAAGACAATAAATCAAGATCTGACTCATAGTACTTGCTGATTTCCACAGTATATCAGGAGGCATTTCAATAGTGGCTGCTTTCAAGCTATCAAAGCAATAGCACTGAATGGAAACTCAAAAAAGTACATAGCAGCATCATCATAAATAATTTCCACCATACAGAAATAAGTAACCTGAAGAGCATAGGTAAACAGAAGATATAAAATAGGACACAAATGAACAAATGATGTTTTGAGCATTTATATAATCTATCACATATTCATGATTTATATGATCTAATTATAAATTTATATAATTAAATTTTAAATAATTGCTGTTTAATAATCACTTTACACAATTCCTAGAACTTAATAATTGACTTCTAGGAAGTAGCAAAAGCAAGCAATAGCGATTATATAATTGTGTATCTAGAAAATCAAAGAGAGTTCAGTGAAAAACTAACAGAACCAGAACTTGCAAATAAGTTGGTCAAATATAAAATCAACATAACTATAAAATGAGAAGTAAAAAACATCAGTTTACACAGAGATAGTGTTCAATATGTTTCAACATGTTCAATATGTGTTCAATATGTTCCTGAGCAAGACATGAAACCCAGAAGCAATGAAAGAAATAATTGACAGATTTTTAAAAACTTACAACTTTTATATGACAAGAGAATCCATAATGCAAGATGAAAAACAAGTTACAATCAGAAGAAATATTTTCCTTAAGGGTAGCAATAAAGGAGCAGGTGTGGTGGCAGTGGCTTTTATCCCAGATACTGGAGAGGACCACTTGAGCTCACGAGTTCAAGACCAACCTGGGCAACATAGTGACAGCCTATCTCAAAAAATAATAATAATAAAATAAAATTTAAATGAAAAAATAAAAGGTAACAGTAAAAGGATATGTATTAACAATATACAAGAACACTTATAAGTCAATATGAAAAAGAGAATTAACCCAATTAAATGAAAAATCTAAACCATCTCTGACCAATAAAATAGCATGTGAACCACATATGTAATTTAAAATTTTTCAGTTGCCATATGAAAATTATTTAAAGCAGGGGCTCAGGGTATAGCTCAGTGGTAAAGTTCTTGTCTAGCATCCCCTGGGTTCAATTTCCAGCACACTATCCCTACAGACACACACACATTTAAAGCAGTGTATCTTATTATTAAAACACATAATCAGTATAAAAATAAAAATGAGATATTTTACATCCTTTTTTAGACTAAATCTATGAAATTTCTGCATATTTTATGCTAAAAGCACAATTCAGTTCAAGCTAGCCACATTTTAAGTGCCCATACACACACTGGACTAGTAGCTATTGTATTGGATGAAATGAGTCTCAGCAATTCACAAAAGAAATATAAATGGCCGACTTAACTATTTCCTCACTATTGTCAAGGAAATGCAAGTAAGAGAAACAGTGAGATACCACATTTTACTCATCACATTAACAAACATCAAAAGAACAAATATTTTTAAAAAACGAATCCTACGTACAAAGACATTTGTTGTAAGCTTGCTTGTAAGGCAAAAATAAAAGAAAGAAAAAAGGGGAAAGGAAGCAAAATAGCTCAAACAGCAAATTGAGTTAAGCAGGTTAGGATCACTTATGCAAAGAAACTGCAGGGATTTCAGCCAATCGTTTGGGCTATGGATACGGACAGATGAGGAAGTCTCTCCGGAAACACGATGGCAGGAAAACAATACGGGGTGAGTTTTTTGTAATATGGCTAACATACCACAAACCAGTTTTCATGCTGTTTGCATATATACATACGTTTCTAAAGATGTTAAAAAAGATCTAAAAAGCTGTAAACTGATGTATTAGCATAACTCTTCTTAAGAAGTGCCATGGCAAGTGGATAAGAACATGTTAGATTTGAAATTGGAAAAGTTTTCTTTTTAATACATGAAAGGCCCAGTAAGCCACAATTAAGAGTTCAGAGTTCCTGGCATCCACATTCCATGGGGCTAATTCCCTCAATTCTTCTAGTCCCTAGAAATGTGTGGGGTCATTCTGGGGAGGGATAATTTTGATTATGTATTTTTATGATGATTGTAAATATTATGAGGATCAATAGCTATTTCATGGTGATTTTAATCTTAAAACTAGTCAGCATTGTTGGCATTTCATGCCACCAAATTGTCTATGTCATTCCACAACTCTTTTCTGAGCAGTAGATGTAAGCACAGAGAGAATGCTGACACAAACAAGATGAGAGGACTTAGGAGAGCTCATCCTACTTCATGATCCTTTCCATGGAACAGAGAAGTAAACGACTTTGGTTTTCCTATCAGCAGAATGGTGTCGAAGTCTCCATATTTCAGTGATGCAGATTTTTTATAAAAGGTGAGATTTAGTTGGAGGTGCTCCATGCTCCTCACCCTCCCCATTTCTTTGGGCTTAGAATAAAGACCTTGTTATCTCCAAGTGAAGAACAGAAGCCACAAGCCAAGGATAGTATTAAAATCCTTCAAATATCACCAGAAAACCTGACAGCAAGTCAAGGCTATTCTTATCCAAAAGACTATAGAAGAAAGAACGCCCCTTGAGCAGGTCTTCATGATGTCTTGAAGGGGAAAGTCAGAGGAGAATCTGAATGGGACCTTGAGTTTAGACTGAGGTGACTTAAAGTGGATCTTTCCAGGCAGGAACCTAATTGGAACTGTGCCAAGAAAACTGGGAAAACTTATCCTGAGCCAAGTTCATGACGTATGAGTTGAGGATAGGGGCACCTAGCAAGGCGATGGGCTTAAAGTGAGTCTTGATGTGTGCACTGTTGTTTAAAGTGAGCTGTCTGCCCTGGTAAATAGATAGACAAATAGATGTGCAGACATTTCCTGAAGTAGTAGCAGTCAAATGACTTAACTTTTCTTTTCCTTGACTAGCTTTTCTGGAAACAAGTACTAAGCCATGATGAATTGGGCATTTCTCAAATTCTCTTTGTCTGTCTCTGTCTCTGCCTGTCTGTCTGTCTCTCTCTCTCTCCCTCTTTCACTACTTGATGCTTGTTCTTAGCCCTAACAGTTGTTATATTGTTGGTGCAGGTGCTTGCAGTCATATAGGGTGTGGGAGACTAGAATGAATCTGGGCTTTAAGGGCTCAACAATCTCTGGTGTGTCCATTTCCAGACTCCTTAAGTAAAAAAAAAAAAATCATCTAAGCCTATGTAATCAGGTTAATATTACGGCAGCAATATTCTTGATCAGTATTTCTTGAGAAGGACGAATGTCACATGTGAAGGAGCTCCCAGCTCAAGGGACGCAGGCCAAGGCAAGAAGGCCCCCTAAGCCATGCTTTTCCCTGGGCAGTTATGGAGAGCCTCTTCAGAATTTGTTAAAGACTGACACACAAATTTGTATTTTTGAAAACCCTGATGCCCCATTTTTAGAAAAGAGATCAGAGAAAGGCAAGATTACAGCTAAGAAAACCCATTATGGAGGATGCTGTAACCACTTTTAATAATAAATTACCGTAAGGACCTGTACCGTGGTGTAGCTATAAGGAGCTTCACTCCTTGAGTCCTGTATCCTATGAGCGTGCATGAGATCCCTGTCCCCGCTGTGCGCTGTGCTGGGCATCAGGAATTCAATAATCAACAGCCACAGCTGTCCCTAGGGGTTTGCAGCCTAACACACACTGAAGTCCCACTATATATTGAATGCTTTATGTTCATTATCTCAGTTACCCTCCACACTGTGGGTGAGCATGTGTACATGCTACTATCATCTCTCTTAACATATAAAAACTTGATGATGTTAGAGATGTGTATGATTGGAGAGATATTAAGGAAGTTGACCGGTTTGATTTGTTTGGATACACAACGTTGATCTGTGATCATACAGGCTTTATATTCTCTCTCCTCACATGCTACTTAATACTGATTGTTAATCTGCTGGCCTCTTCTTGGCAGCTTCCCTTTTGTAAGTTTATACCTTTTTTGTCTGTTCTTGCCCTTCCCTCCACGGGTCTGCTGGATCCATCCTTTTCTGTGGCCTTATTCCTTCCACTTACATTAAACCTTCCAATCACACTCATATGTCCTGCCTTCTCCGAGTTGTACAATCCCAATCTTCCCAGCAACCACAAAGGGAGTGATTCTAACTACGCACCCCTCTGCATCCCGTACCCATATTCCCCAACACAAGAGTGTATCGATCCCCTGTGTGAATCACTCTACTTTCCTTCTAGGTCACTCCAGCCATGGTTTCCACTGTGCCATTAGACCCCTCCCAGCCAAGCTCCCCCTATTGTCTACCACTCCCTTCCTTCAGATATTCACTTAGGAGCACAGGAAAACATCTCATATTAATATGCATAGGCAAATGAGAAGTGTTTGGCTTTTGGCCACTCACGTACGACTTCGATGGTGTGGCTCATCAGGATTCAGTCATACCTACCTGCCTTCTCACCCCTGAATGTGCCCCATCCCAGCCTTCCCACCTTGGGGTCATCATACCTGTGGTGCCTCTCTGCCAGCCCACTTTTTCTACAGACTGGCACACGTCAAGCTCCTTCTTATCAATCAGCTTCAGCTTAAATACCAGCTTCTTGGGGAGGCCTTTTCTGACCACTCAGTACAAAATGACCCTGACTTTCTCTCCGTGACACCCTTCTGTCCTGTCCCTAATTTCATCTCTGTATACATCAACTACTTGGTATTTCCCTGCCCATTTGTTTGTTCCTTACCTTCAGTAGAGCACAAGTGACATAACCAGTTGCCTACTGAACACATGCTCAATGTCCACTTTTGCCCTTGACTAGAGAGCCTTACTGAATATGCAGCATGTTGGCAGAGACACATCTTCAGCTGCAAGTGCTCTACCCCTTATGAAAGGGCTATGTCCTGCTAAACTCACTGCAGGATGAAAATATGGTAAGTCAAAAATACATTAACATCACCTCTCCTACCGAGCACATAGCATAACCTAGCCTTGTTTAAATGTGCTCAAAACACTTACACTGGCCTAGTTTGGCAAAATTACCTATTACCAGTTGGGGACGTAGCTCAGTGGTAGAGGCCGTGCTTGGCATGCTGGAGGACCTGAGTTCCAGCCTCAACATCCCCTCAAAAAATCTAACACAAAGCTTATTTTCTAACAAGATGTTTAATGATTCATTTAATTTGTTGAACACCTGTATCCAGAGAGAGAGAGAAAAAACCCTCTGCCTCTGGCAACCCAGCACTCTCAGGGTGCCAGCTGTTCCCCTTCATGATTTTATGGCTGACTAGGAGCTGCACCTGGCTGCTGCCATGCAGAATTGCAGGACAGGATCATATTACACTTGGCTAGCTTGGGAAAGATCAACATTCAGAATGTAAAGTGTGATTTCTCCTGAATCATATCACTCTCACACCACCATAAAGTCAAAAACGTCATAAGCCTGGGACCCTTAGGAGTGGTTTCTAGAACACTTTCCCAGCTGGGTATTCAGCAAGCACTGAGTAGCTTCATTTCAAACCCAATCCCAGGACATTTCCATCCTAGCTTTTGACCTCAAACTCATATCTTTTTAAACAAACAGTTCCAAAGTCTGAGCCTCGTTCTTCTCGCTGTGGGCAAGCAAGTTAGCCTTTGGCATCCTTACATTCCTTTCTTTAACACAAGGTTAAATTTTGAAGTCATTACACAGCAAAAGAACAGCACACAGAGTAGATGTAAAACAGACCAAGAATTAGGGGAAGCTACAGATCAGAAGCAGAGATGCAAAGAAGAAAGGTGAGACTCCTGAGATACAGGCTGAGATCAGGGATGGGGGTCCCGGATTTCCTAGGTTGAGAGGGACCAGGGGCTCAACCTGACTTTAATTTCAAATTGTGGGACAGCGTAATCACACATTAAATATTTAAACCCTACTGTGGAGCAACTAGACATCTTCAGGTAGCTAACATGGGGACAAATAATGGATGTGTATCTCTAACCCAGACCTTTGTAAATAAAGTAGCTAGATTTCCAACACCAGCCTATAAATCTCTGTAGCCATTTCCTCTGTAATAGGTATTTATCTTTGGATGCTTTCTGTCTTCTCAGTAACTGAAATTTGCCTGACTTTGGGGGAATCTTTCCATTTATGAGTCTTCAGAGGGGATGGACTCCTAGCTCCCTCTTCTGAAATTGCAGTCAGCTTGGTCCCAGTGTGGCAATGTGCTAGGTGGCAGAAGCCTTAGGAGGTGGGGCTTCATGGGGGGTAGTTAGATCACTGGGGACCCTACACTCAGGAGGGATTAAGATAGTTCTCATGAGTCCAATAAACCCCTTTTCTTTGTAATGCACCCAGCTTCAGATATTTTGTTACAGTAGAAAAAATGGACTAATATATGTGTCATTGTGAATACTAAGATATTACATAAATATACCTAGAAGGGTGCCTGGAGCAGAACAATACCATGCAAATGTTAGTCCCCTTTCTTTCTCTCAGACCACATACTGGAGTGGGTTCACCATTTGGTACCACTATACATGCTATGTATAGGTTCATAGGCGCCAGCAGGGGTCAGTTCATGTGAGACTCCTAGGCCATGCCACACAGAAGGCAGATGCTGAGCAATAGGAACCTATGTTGACCTCCTCTTGTGTGCCAGGTACGTTCTGATTATTTTTGTGTTATCCATCTGTCCCGTCAAAGAGATTAGAGTTTTTGTTGACTTCCAAGGTGAGCGCAAGGAAAGATTCTTGAAAGACTGAGCTGGTTTTGGGGGATGTAGCTAAGTGACAGAGCACTTGCCTTGCAGTGTCAGGCCCTGGGTTCCATCCCAACAGTACAAAAACAAAATAAAAGAAACAAAAAACTCAGCTGAAGAGGAAGACAACAAATAATTTCTGAACGAGCGTGAGTACAGAAGGACATGGTCTTCCCTGCATCATGTGGTCTCTCTCAGTGCACTTTGGAATGAAGCATCCCTCAGAAACCCTCTGTTTTTAGCAATAGAATGTTCTTTCCTCTTAGTTCTGTGACACCTGCACCTGTTTTCATCAGTAAATGATTTTTTAAATTGTCAAGCTCTGCACATTGGAAGCAATTTTGTACAAGGTTGGTTAATATTTGGTACTCTTAGCATGGACATTTTGAGGGCTGCACTATTTTTAATATACCCACAGGTTCTCTATACTCCCAACAAGATGTTCCAGGAGAATGGGTACTCCTAATTACCTCAGTTGTCCTTCAATAGCCATTCCCTAGAAGCGTGAACCTGGAGATCATTGTGTTAAGTGAAAGAAACTGGACTCAGAAAGACATGTGTCACACGTTGTTTTCCTTAATATGTGGAATTTTTTTTTAAAAAATGGCATGAAGGTAAAAGGGTGACTATTAATATCATTAGATCAGAGAAAGGGAGTAAAGGGAGGGCAGCAGGGTGAAAGGGAGAGTAATGGGGAGACAGACACTATCAAAATGATGTGTGTACACATGAAAATACCACATTGAAACTCAGTATTTTGTAAAATTAAGACATCAATAAAATACATTTTTAAAATACCAAATGTATATTTGATTTCTTTACCTTGTGTGTTTGTCCTCTTACTCAGCTAAAGTAAAGCTACGATATCATTTTAACTACACAACTGTGTTGTCACTAACAATAATTCCTCAGCTCAATAATAGTAAAAGCCAATGTCCTTGGCCTGCCTGCTGGCAATGTAACAAACTTCTACCAACAGTCCTCTTCTTGTCTTTCTGAGGTGCTTTAAATAACATTGTATATTTGCCAACTTTCCCCCTCCAGTACCTGACATTGTAGGCCAAGTAAAAGTGCCTCTTGGTCATCCTTAGGTCTTTTTTTTTTTTTTTCCAGTACTGGGAATTGAACTCACGACCTTGCACTTGCCAGGCAGGCGCTGTGCTGCTGAGCTAAATCCCCAGCCCTATATCCTTAGGTCTTATGATTAGGATTTTACAATTGATCTGCTGGGGCTCTTGCAACAACAAATTAGTCCCATGGTCTGTACCATTTTCAAGCTCTCCTTTCTCCTTTCCTTTCCTTTTTCCCTCCTCATCTGTTGATTCCTTTTACCCACTTGGAACCTTAATGGAAGCAGCAGACACTGGGCCAGTTTGTTTCCTCTAAGCCTGACTATCATTTGCTAATGTGCTTTCCTTCGCTACTCAATCTGTCATTTCCTCAGGGAATCACACCTCCTCAGCATTTCTCCTGCCCCTTGCATGCCTGTGCCTGTTTCCCACGCTTTACACACAGCTGGCCTCTCCAGGCTTCCAGAACTTTCTCTTCCCCCAGTCTCATCCCACTTCCTCTGCACATGTCTCCTGGTTGTCCTCAGACCTCTCAGAACAGATGGGAGCTGTCTTTCAGAGATGAAATTCTCTTCCCTGAGTAGGCAGTGTATTTTCTTTTTATAAAAATAGAATATAAAAGAAATGTGCTCACTATGATTGTAACATGTTACACTGCCTGTAAGGCAAATAATGTTTTTTTGTTTTTCTGCCAATACCAGGAATCAAACTCATGACCCTGCGCTTGCCAGGCAGGCGCTTTGCCACTGAGCAAAATCCCCAGCTAAGCAAATAGTGTAAATGTAGATTATTTAAAATCAACTCCAAAGAAAACCAATCATCAAGTTGCATTAACACAAAATTCTCTAATAATAATACCACTATATATTTTGAGGATTTTGTTTTTTAAAATTATTCTGATTTCTTTTTGCAGTAAAAAAATACATTTCAGAATAAAAATAGAGCAAAATCTGACAAATAGATCAGGAGAACCAAATGTAACAGATAAACCCACATATACAGGGTCGATTGATTTTCAACAAAATATAAAGCTAATTTCATACAAAAAATACTTTTTTCAACCAAGATATAATAATAATTGGATAGTCATAAGCAAAAAAAAAAAAACACTTGGATTTACACTTTGTGATACAGATAAAAATTCCTTAAAAATGGATCATAGACCTAAAAACAAAAGCATATAACTATAAAGCTTCTAGGAAAAACTTCTAGGAGAAAATTTTTGTGATCTCAGGTTGAGCAGAGATTTTCTTAAAAGAAAGCATTGATCAACTGTACTTCATCAAAATTAAGAACTCTTTGAAAGACACTGATAATGAAAATACAAACAACAAACTGGTAGAAAATATGTCTAAATTACATATCTGATAGGAGTTTTATGTCTAGGATATATGAGGAATTTTCAAAACTCAATAATAAGAAAATAATCCCATTTTTTAGATTTGCAAAAAAGTTGAATACATGCTTCACCAAAGAAAATACAGAGATGGGAGAGAAGCATGTGAAAAAGACACTTAACACCTTAGCCACTAGTAAAATGTACATTAAAGCCATAATGCAATGTCACTAGAATGGCTAAAATTAAAGATTACAAGTCTTTTGGGAGGAGGTGGAGCAGATGGAACTCTCAGAAACTGATGGTAAGACAGCTTTGGAAAACACGGAACTCAGGTGTTTACATCGTGATTTTTTATGCCTAATAAATAGTACCAAACAATAAACAACCCACACATCCAAACAGGTGAACTGATAAACAGATTATGGTATATCTATGCACTGGCCTTAGAGCCAAAATAAATGTTCCCTCCTTTAACTTGTGGGTGTCAGGTATTTTGTGTCAGTAATGAGGAAAGTAACTAAAACAGCGGGAATTTGCAAAGACAGTTAAAAGGAATGATTACTGATACATACAGTAGCATAATTATACTATGCTCAAAGAAGTACATACTGTCTGGTTCTACTCATGTGAATTCTAGGAAATACAAATTAATCTATAGTGGCATAAAATACATCAGTGGTTGCCTGGGAATGGGGAGTGAATGGACAAAGTTGAGGCGGAATTATGAAAGGATGAGAGGAATTTTTGGCAGTAATGAATATATTCATTGTCTTAAAATAATGATGATTATAAGGATGTAAATGTGTCAAAAGTTACCAAATTGTACACTTTAAAATATATGTACTTTACTGTACATCAATTATACTTCAATTAAACTATTTTTAGAAAAGCCAGAATATTTTTGATGTTCTTTAATCTATCTGAAAAAAGTGTCCACTGTTGAACTGTGATTTACAATTCATATAATATTCTTTAGCTGGTGTTGTGGCTTATATCTAGGTAGCCCCTCAAATTCTCATGAAGTCATGGGTGGGGCTTTTCAGAGCTGGATGGATCTAGGGCATATGATACTAGGATTAAGGTTGTGCGATACTAAATTAGTCCACTGAATGAAATTAGCATAGTTCTGGGTGTGGATAATGGAATCCCCACCCTAGGTGTGGGAGGCACCAATTAACAGGTTTGTAACCTGGATAGAATATAAAGGGAGAGAGAGAGGGCAGGCAGCTGCTGTTGTTGCTTACCGTTTCGCTGTTTCCTGCCTACCACACCATGGATTGTTTCTCCTCTGTGATACCCCTTTGCCACACTGCCACGCCTTGGAGCCAGCCAGTTATGGACTAAAATCTCTTCAAACTGTGAGCTGAAATAAACCTTCCCCCATTTAACTTGTGGGTGTTGAATACTTTGTCTCAGCAATGAAAAATGTAACTAAGACAGAAGGGATGTGTATGTTAATAAATCAAGTCGCTTTATTTAATTATTGTGTTCATATATAGTAAATAATGTCTTTAATCAATAAAATAATTTTTATGTGAAAAGATTGCTATGTTTTGGCCTATATTTTGAATTTCTAGAATACTATGGGAATCTATTTACATTAATCCATATATTCATTCAAAAATTATGGAGAGCTCATTATGCACCAGATAGTTGCAATGCCCTGAGAATATAAAGGTAAGTGAGTTTAACCATGAATTAAAGGATTTAGGGGCTGGGGATTTAGCTCAGTGGGGCTGGGGATTTAGCTCAGTGGCAAAAACGCCTGCCTGGCAAGCGCAAGGTCGTGAGTTCGGTTCCCGGTACCGGAGAAAAACCGAAAAAAAAAAAAAATAAATAAAATAAAGGATTTATCGTTAGTATTATGTTAAATGAACATCATTAATTTATCTAGGTCTTTTCTTAGCAAGATGACATGCTTATATTATTTTATTTTTATACTTTTCTTAGTTTACAGACATGCGTATGAAGAGGAGAAGGGTATCAGAATCTCCTTGTGGGCAAAGGACAGTAGGCAGGGGAGAATTGGGAGTCTTCATCTGCACCGCAGAATGCTTATGGGCTGCAGGATTCATAGTAGCCTTGGAGGTGACACTGGACCCCACACTGATGAGGGCCCGGGCCAGGCTACCTGAGCAGACTGGGAAGAGTGGAGGCCCCATCCAGGTGGTGGTATGGAGGATTTTAACGAAGACACAGGCACAGGGTGACTCACAATATGGAAAGATGAGGGAACTTTGCATTCAGAACCACGGGTTTTTGCAGGCAAAAAGGGCTGCCCCACAACCCATGCAAGAGCTTCCTGTCACACAGTTCCCACCTATGCCAAGAGAAAAAGAATGAATTGTGCCATCTGCCAACTTCTTTTAACAACTTGACATCATCATCAAATAATTTTCTTTTTAAAAATCTAAAGAATTAGCCAATTTAATTACAATTTTAAAAGTTTTCTAACCCACTGAGTGCTATAACACTTTATTATACAATCATTCAAAAACAAGTTAAGTGAAATTAATGAAAAAACCACACAGGTAAAACATGATCTAAATTTACTAGCACATGTAAAACTGTTACATCTTAGTTCTTTATTTTCTATTAGCATATATTTACAGTACATAATGTTTTCATTCTTTGTGTGGAGTTGGTACATGTATATAATACATCTTAATCCCTTTTTTCTTTCTTTCTTTTCTTTTTGTACCAGAAATCAAACTCAGGACCCTGCACTTGCCAGGCAGGCATTGTGCCACTGAGCTACATCCCTGGCCCCTTAATTTCTTTTTTCATCCCCTGTACCTCCCTTTCCTCCATATTTTGATCCCCTTCCCATTTGAGAATGATCTATCTCCCTGTTTCCTATTGTCACACTTTAGTTTGCTCTTTTTTATAATGTGAGTTTCTCATATAAGAGAAATTATCTGATGTTTAAACTTGTATGTCTGATTTATTTCACTTAGCATTATGATCTCAAGGTGTATTTATTTTCCTACAAGTGACTCAAGTTTATCTTTCTTTATGGATGAGTACATCTTATTTTTGATTTTAAAATGATACCAACATATCTATAAGCCACAAATTCTAAAATTACATTCTAAATAAATGTTTTAATGGGGACAAGTTTTGAAAACCCTAGTCCAAGAAGGCAATACAGAAACAATAAAAGGGGCTTTATTCTTAGCACTTTCTGCAGTCTCTATAAATGTTTTAAAAGATTCAATTTTTGCTACCCCATCAGCCAAACTGGCTTCAACTCTGTTTCTAGTCTCAGAGTGTGGGACATGAGACCCGGAATTCCGGCACAGAGTACCTACTGGCAAGAACCGAAATGGTGGAGCAAGGAGAGGCTAAAGGAGACAATGAGGAACGAGAATAAGGAAGAAGACAAGGAAGGAAATCAAGGAGGAAAAAAATAAAACGATTGGAAAAAATAAGGAGAAAAAAGGAGCTGGAGAGAGTGATGAAACCAAGATAGGAAAGAAAGTGGAAACCAAGCCACTTATGCAGATAGGGCGTTTACATGTGATTTGCTTCTGTCTTTAGACCAGATCATACGAACCGTGGATTTTCAAGTTTTGCTTTCATTATTTCAATTAAAAAGCTAGAAGTGCTTTATTTTCTTGTAGAGCTGAAGATCAAACCCCCAGAGCCTCACTCAGCCTAGCCAAATGTGCTACCACTGAGATACACACCTAGAAATTCCTGTAAGGTTTTTTTCTTTCTCCCACTCCTTTCTCATGCACCAGTGGCATTACCCTAGTATTGGGAAGAACAAAAGAGGAGGTGAGTTTCAGGAAACTTGCACCTAGACAGTAACAGTGCATAAGGTATGGAGCACACTCACATGATGGAAACCCTCTTGGGGTCAGTGTCAGTTTCAAAGGCATGAGCAGATGGATGCAGACACTTGCCCTCTGCTCTGTTCCCCAGGGACCTTTCTTTCTGGGAGGTCACAACCTATCTGCTCTCAACAAGGGTGGGTTATCCTTTACAGAGTCAAAGCTCTTGCCAAGCCATCTTTCAGCCAAAACTCATTTTCCTGTAACTTACAGGAAAAAAGGAAGACAAAATCCCACCCATCCTTTTCTGAGCCGATTATTTTCCATTTGAGATTAATGGGCTTCCCACGGTGGGGCCAAGTTGTTTGCTCAGATGGTGGAATCCTACTTTGCTTTATGAGTGGCTGGCTGTTCAAATCAATGTGGCTTTCAGCCATTTCAGGACAATGTCTTTAATATGGCTGCAAAGAGAATGCTGCTGTTTTGCCGAGATAAATGCTAGACTCAGATGTCTCTCCAAATGGACCCAACCACCTTTGACAGAAGAAATTACAGTGAAACTTGTAATATTCGCTCAGGGTATTTCAAATATTAATTTGTACTTTAAGTGTCTTCAAGGGACCAACTGATGTTTCAGAATATGCACTGAGAACATCAGGGAGAAGAGTGGGGACTGGATAATGTGTCTGTCACCTTCCTGTATTACACAGGATGCGCCTCACAGGAAAAGCCATGCTGCTCTGTGACATTATTGTCAAGGAGCACAGTCTGAGTGGAGGCTCAGACCACATGGGCCTGTGCATGTGGCAAGCATTAAAGACTCAGCTTACCAGGGATAACTGACAAAAAAAAATGTATATATATACAGTGAGAGACTCTATAAATTCCTGTCTAGACCTCCCACTACATAAGCAACCTTAAAGTCAAAAGAATTAAGAAGCAGAGTGTGGTCATTAATTATGATAGGTCAACCTACCTGAATGAAGATCTGCCTAACGACTAGGAAAGCACAGTTCTGGGTGCATCTGTGGATAACTGGCATGTAGTCCAGCAAAGTCCTGAGTGAGGAAAACCCACCCCGGTTGTGGGAGGCACCAACCACTAAGCTTGCAATCAAGATGGACTAAAAAGACAAACAAGGAAGCGGGCCCGTTCTCGAAGACCTCCAGTCTTCCTGAGTGGGGATATCCTTTGCTGCCATTTCCCTTGGATACCAGTCCCTGGGTCTCCTATTTCTTAAGCTTTCCAGCACATACTTTTGAGCTTACAGGCCCTTGACCTTGGACTGGTGCTGCCTCTTTGACCCCTCTTTTTCTGTGGCCCCCAGCTCTCCAACATGAAGGCTCTCGCTGTGGATTCCCTTGCCTCTAATCCTATAACCTGCCAATTAAATCCCCTTGCATAATTGTACACTAACAGAAAGTAACGCGCCCCCCGCCCCCGCCAACCAGTATACTTTAGTTTCTTGGTTGCCCAGCTGAAAGTTCCTATTGCAGTTCTGGTTGCTTCTATCTCCTATAAGCGGTTAGTCACTATGATGCATAGCTAATCATTATGATCATATTGTAAGAACCAATCAAAGACAGCCAAGTACTCTACTTCTGCACTTCCCCTTTGCAATTCCATAAAACCTCCCTCCCTGAGCCTTCAGGGCCTGATATTTGGGGACTGATCCTAATCAGTTCCCATCAATGTAAAATAAATCTGCCTCCAAATCCCGGGAGTCCTTTTAGGGTTTCTGTTTGTCATTGCAGTATATATAGTTCTTACTGATTCTGGTCCTCTACAGAACCCTCACTAGCACATAGAACTAGAGTTATTCCTGGGCACTTTCATTTAGGAAAATCAGGAAATGGGATTGTTGTTCTACTCAGGCACACACTTAATGAAAGAACCAAACACAAAGAAGAAGAACTTTGGCATCTTCAGAGAGGGGTGAAGGGAAGCTTCTGTATTGTGCCCCACTGAAGAACTACCCATACCTGGGCAAAAGGGTAAGGAGATAGTAGCAGAGTGAAAGCCATCAGAGGAAAATTCCTTGAGGAGTGCAGGACCCAGATGCCAATAGCTTTTTCCCGAATATTGACTTGGGGTTTTTAATGAAAATTGAAATCCATTTTCAGTTGCTTAACATAAAGTGTTAGCATTTTTCCTGGTAAGGCAGAGTGTATTTGCTTTCTGTGACTATAACCAAATTCCTGAGAATATCATTTTATAAAGAAAAAAGGTTTACTTCAGCTCCTCATTTTAACACTTTAGCCCATAAGCAGGTGGTAAAGCAGCACATCAAGGCAGGGCCGTGTGGTGGGGAAAAAATTCACCAACCTAATGATCAGGAAGTAAAAGAGACAGAAGACAGGGCTAGGGTCCCATAATTCCCTGTGAGATGACACTCAACAACCTGAAGAATTGCTTCTTAAAGATCACCCCACCTCTCAATAATAGCACCACTTTGGGGAACCCAGCCTTTAACACGTGGGTCTCTGGAGGACATTCAAGATCAAACTATGGCAATGAGCTTATGTTCTGATAAATTTGTGGATTTACAGGTGATGGGGAGCAGTGCATGGAGTAGATAGTCTATATTGATTTTTAGTAATCTGTTTTATCACACATCTCATTATGCTCTGGCTGAAACCTAGGAGATAGAAACCCTGGTATTGTGGAAAGTAGGTTTAAGACTAGGGGAAACATTAATGCATTCAGCAAATACTTATTGAGAACCTACTATGTGCTCAATCAGGCAATAGGCACTGAGGGTACAGTACCAAATGAAGCAATGTCCCTGGACTCAAGAAGTTTCTATTCTATGAGGAAAGCAGTAAACAAGTAAATACTACAGTGCTAGATCATAAGATGAAATATAAAGAAAATTAAGCAGAGTAAAAGAAAAAACATAAAACAGCCTGCTAAACAGGATGATCAGTGAAGGAAGGCCTTTCTGAATAGCCACACTTCCAGTGGAAACTTGAATAAAATGAAAAAGGAAGCCATGTGCTGACCAGAGGAAATGGTGAGTGGCCTTTCTCAAAGGCCCTGAGAAAACAGGCACGTGCTCCAGAAACAGCAAAAAGGCAAGTAGAGCATCTCATATGAAGTCTTCCTACTAAGCACAGGAAATAAATGTAAAAAGGTATATCGCCTAATCAATTGTAGCTGTTTGCAAAATGGCAAGTGGTAGCAAACCCCAGTTCACCCCATCTGTTCTTGTCAGAAGTATGATACTTCTTCTAGGACTGCTTGGCTCATCCACCTGAAAACTTTAGGTAAATTAGAAACACGTGTCCTTTCCTCCAGGTAAATGTGCTCCACACCTGGGTGTACTACTTGGGAGGTGGTAGCCAGCCTGCCACTTGGCTCTCACTGGCCACCTTGATCAGACATTCTTAGGCCAGGTCCAACCTGCACAGAGCACACAGAGGCCCATGACAGCAGTGTCTTCCCTGTGCTGTGATACCACCTGTACTCATGGTCACAGACGTAGTTTCCTAAGTTAGTGCCTTCAGTTCTGAACTTTAGGGGCTGGAGATTTAGCTCAGCGGCACAGCACCTGCCTAGCAAGCACAAGATCATGAGTTCGATTCCCGGTATCGGAAAAAAAACAAGAAAAAAAAAAAAGTCTGAACCTTAGCTGACTCCAATCACATAGCTCATTTTGCAATAGTCATGTAGCACCACATGACCTTGATCCCCTGGGTCTAGGCTGGAAATGATAGGAGGAAGATGGGTTGGCCTGACTATTACATGAAATATGAAATGTGAGTTAATTTCCTCAAAAGCCAAAGGATAGTTTCAAATAATGCTTAAAAAGTGAAGTTGTAGAGGCCAAGGGTATAGTTCAGTGGCACAAGCACCTGCCTGGCAGGTGCAAGGTCCTGAGTTCAATTCCTGGTACCCACAAAAAAGAAAAAAAAATGAAGTTGTGTTTGCTTATTCATATATGAGCATATCGTTGTCCAAGGAAGTAAGTATTGCTTAAATTTTGAATTTGAAGCCCACATTAACATCTCAAATGGTACAAAATTGACAAAATACTTAATCCATAAATGTATAAAAAGAGATATTGTGTACATATTGCAATAAAAAGACTCATTATCTGATAATTTATACCTATGCAGGTGGACCATGTTTAAGAAGAAAAAAGCTTTCTCACCCAGGTCTGCCAGCTAATTACAGACTTCAACAGTGAAAACATTATTTTTCCTTCCTTTATCCCAAGCTAGCTTCTGTAGATAAGAAGTGGCAGTTCTGTTTAGCGTTTGAATTGAAATTTACCTAGTAGGGTCATAAAGATACACCAACTAATTCTTATTTAAATACTACCTAGAAAATATTCTTGAAATATCAGTCTGAAATTGTTTTTCATTTTTAACAGATGGTCAATGTCATTTCAGAAGATAAACGGGGATAGAAAAATGAGATCACACTTATTTCAGAGCATATGTGGAAATGGGAACAAACATAATCAAGAACATTGTAGTTTTATCAAACGCCTCTTCAGCACTCTAGAATATATCGATTCCGGAGTTTATGACAACTCTGACATACCATTACCAACTAAATTGAGAAAAGTGAAAATGTTTTCCTCACTGGTAAAATGAAAGTATCTCATGCAAAGCAAGAAAAAGAAATGTTGACAGTTCTGACACCAACTTTTTGGCCAGGCTTGGAATCCCAGCACTCAGGAGGCTGAGACAAGAGGACCACCACAAGTTCAAGACCAGCCTGAACTACACAGCGAGACCTTATCTCAAAAAAATAAAAACAATGCTGACTATTTTTAGTAGTTTGGTAATGTAAAGAATTAGCTGGAACAGTATAATTTCCTGCCTTCAGCATCTATGACAAAAATTGATGGAATTAGGCAATCAGGCTATTTTCATGATGCTGATTAAAATTGAAACAGTCATGAGAATGCTGCTTCCGAGAAGGTGAAGTACACTTCCGGAGTTACACTGAGTGTCCACTTGCATTAATCAAGTGTCCAACATCTGGCCAGTGCAGGTTTTATTTAGCAGTTTTTACTGGGTAGTTTCTGAACTCAAACCGCCTAGTTTTTATTCCCTTCATCCTTATTGAGAGAATCCACACACTCACGCTTTAAAACATGCTGCTTACACCAAAACTTTTGCTTCCAAGAATATGTCCTTAAAAGCCCACCAGCAATGGATGGTCACCAAGAGGGGACTGGGCTGAAGATTAGACTCAAAGACAAGGCTTGGTCCATCCATCCTGTATCTAAAATCCTCAAGATGAACGATGGGGGAACTTCATGTGTAGACACAGAGATCCAAGTACAGCTGCTCTGTCTGGCCTCCCTGTTTCCAATACTTGTAGAAGACATACATGCCAGCCACGGATTTGCCCAGAAGCCCAGGAGCCAAGGAGTGAGGAGCCTCGGAACTGAGGAGTGGCTTCACGCTTTCACAGTATGGGCTGCAGAGGAAAACTAGCCAACTCCCTTGTACTGCTGCAGCGGACCTTCCCCACTTGTCCTCCAGAGATGGAGACCCACCACAGGTTGCTTTATACAGTCAAGGAGGTGTGCCTGGCGCAGGGCAAAGGAAGCCAGAGGGCACAGGTTCCATGCTGTGGCTCCCCCTAGTGGTGTGGCACAAGGTGTTGTGTTCTGGGCATCAGGTATTGGAAGGAACCTTTGATGTTTTCTGACAAAGGTTATTTGCCCTGGATTTGTTAACTTATTCAATAATTTTGAATTATTGGGCATGAGCTCATGGATATTTGTTTTATAATTTGAGTTTTAATAAAACCTGCTTTATTTTCAGGTCAGCCTGTCCATTTTTAATCACCTATCACTCGTTCCCATTGATCTTCATGTCCCCTTGACATGCTACATTAATTAATTAAATTTCAGAGTTTTGCTTTGCATTCCTACTATAAATCCCTTTTGATAATGGCGTATGTTATTTTTACTATTCTTCTGGCTGTGTTTCGGTAGTATTTTCTTGAGGATGTTTTATTAATACTTTATTAAGTATTTAGTACTCTTGTGATGTTTCTAGCTTTGGTGTTAGGCTAATGCTGGACTAGTGGAATGAGTTAGGAAGAATTCCCTCTTCTATTTGTTGGAGGAGCTGAGAGCAATTAGCATAAAGTACTTCTCCAATTTTTAGTATAATTCAATGTCAAACTATCTAGTCCTGATGTGTTTTTACTTAGTTTTGGAACATTATTCAAAGTACTATACCATCTTTACTTGTTATACCTTGTTTCCTATTTTCTACCACTTTTTCAGTTAGTGATTTTGTGTAAATTATCTAATTTGGTGGTGTTCAGTAATTCGTAGTATCTTCCTCCATTTAAATATATTTCTCAGAGATTGCTAATAATTTCCCTCTGCTATTTCTGAGACTGTTGTTTGAGCCTTCTCTTTTTCTTAATCTACCTAGCTAAAGGGTTTTCATGTTGATACTTTGAATTTTCAAGTTTTGCTTGTTTTTGTCTTGTTTTTTCTTATTAAATTTCATTTTCCTCTCTTTGATCTTTATTACAATGGCTGTGAAAACTAAAAGGTAACTAGCTATTACCTGAGGCACTTTGCCATGCTATACTTCCCAACAGCAGCAATTAAAACTGGGTGAATATTTGCAAGACAAAACATTTGCAGCTAGGCATGGTGGTGCACACCTGTAATCCCAGCATGCAAGGGGCTGAGGCAGAGGATCACCTCAAGTTCAAGACCAGCCTGGGCTACACAATGAGTTCAAGGCCAGCCTGAACTACATAGTGAAACCCTATCTCAAAAACAAAAAACCATTTTCTTAGTGTCCAGTAGTATCCTGTTCATAGTAGGAACTTTAAGAAAACCCTTAAATTCAGGGCTTCTCCACTACAGCAGGTTATAGCACAGGTGTAATGGTTGATGCATTGTTTCAACTTGAGAAGTTTAGAGGTTTAATTAACTCAGCAGTTCTACATCCTGAAGTGTAGAGGGTATACCCTAGGGGTTGTTTATGCTCCAGGATGCTGTAATGGTTAATTCATTGTGTCAACTTGAAAAGTTTAGAAGTTTAACTAAATGACTCAAGCAGGGGCTGGGTCCTCACTTTGCAAACATCCTCAGCCTATGGAAGAGGAGAGTGTGGACATGGTGTAAGTCCTACATCCACCCTAGGGGGTGGTATCCTGCATACAATATAAGGGAGGAAAAGAGGCTTGCTCACCCTTTTGGCTCTTGTTGCATTTGCTGTCTTCTGCCACCTTGAACTCTTACCCTCACCATGCCACCCTGCCTTGGAGCCAGCTGATTATGAACTGAAACCTCCACAAACTGAGCTAAATAAACCTTCCCTTCCTTAATTTTGAGTGTCAGGTATTTTGTCTCAGCAATGAGAAAAAAGTAACTAAGACAACATGTTAGTACGGAGGATATGCCTGGACCTGAATACTGTGAAAATAGTTTGTGGCTTCTATGGGATTATCAGCTTTTTTGATATTTGAAGCATGAAACATAAAATTAATAATAGTAGATCTTCACCCAATTACTTGACTTAGCAGTACCTATGAGTCTTAAGTATACTACTTAACTTTTATATGATTATGTTATCAAAATAAATAAGTAATTTTTTAAAAAATCAGACTCCAGAGACACTACCAACAAAGGTCAGTTTCAGTAGCCACACAATCATTTGTTTGTTAAATTACCAAAACACCCAAGACTCTAGACATGACAATAATGAACTCCTGAAAATAACAGAAAAAAGAAAGTAATAAGATTTATGAAGGAACAAATTAGAAACCAAGACATGATTTAGATGAGCAAATACTGCCAAATAGGATTCTTTCAACATGAAAACTTCCTACCACACCAGAACAGAATAACCCCTGAGAATTTAATCAAAAGCAACACAAGTGAAAGAAGAAAGATAGTCAGAAAAATCATGGACTAGATTAAGCCCACAGAGGCAATTATAAGCAGGTACTTTAATTTCAATCAGTAGTTTAAACCAGACATGTAATTTTCCAAAAAATTAGAAGCAGAAGAGATAGAAAACTGGAATAGACCAGAGAGGAATGTATTTGCCTGGCATGGGTCCCAGTAAGTCCCCTATGAACATTCCAACAAGGCAGTGGCTCCCATTCCTGCAGCTTGAACTCCTACCCCCCACTTCTTCCTGCCCCTCATCCACAGCTTCCCCTAGTAGGGACGCCACCTCCCACATCCAGCACAGCCCTTCCTGGCTACCAGCTCCTTCCATCCTTCTTCCCTGCCTCCCTGGTTGCTCCTGGCTTTTGCTGAACTCAGGCTCCATTCTGAACCAACTTCCCCACCCATTAATGCCTTTTCAATTTATTATTTACTTTTAGAGTTACTGCATTAATAATCATGAACAAAGCAGACCAATGTCCTTGTTCTCTGATAACTTAGATTTCAGGTGGTGGAAGGACAATCTTTATAATATAAAAATACATTCATATTATGCATCAGTGGGTAACACATATAATGTATAAACACATATATGTAATCAGGTGGAGATAAGGTGAGCAAAGAAAAATAAAGGTAGCCCCAAGTCTCCCTGGTAGTGAGTTATCTGACTGCCTGAATTACAATCAGCACTTGCTAGGTTTTCTGCTAGCCTGTCACTAGGTTTCCCAAGATTATGTGCTACATTTTTGGTCTAATTACACACAAAAAAAAATAACTAAACACATAGACATAGTATTATCTCATAACAGACCAAAAAGGTAAGTATTATTCATTTCATTTTCAAATTATTTTACTGATGAGAAATTGAGATACAGGAGGATTTGTGAAATTTCTCAGGGACTCCAAGCTAGGAAGTGGGGTAACGCATAATTTGAACCCAGAGCACCTGTCTTCAGAATCCATTCATTTTACCTACAGGCTAACAAGCTGTAAGCAAGTCTATGTCCCTGCCCAAAGCCAGTTTACATGAAATCCTTCAACTACACTCGTCTGCATTTTGAAATTTCCATGTATGCTTAGTCTTCTCAATTTGTTGAAATTGCACATCCTTCACTTTCCTTTTAAAACTAGGGGACAGAAGCAGAGGCTAGAGGTGTAGCTTAGTGGTAGCATCCCTCTAGCACATGCAAGGCTCTGAGTTCCATCCCCAACACTGCAAAAAAATAAAGAAAAATAAAGAACAGAACAATATTGTGAAAATTAATATCCTTTCTGTTTGCCCTGCTTAGTCCACACTGTCCTTTGCCCTAGTTGTCTTGAGGTTATCTTTAAATTTAGGAGATTAGGATTGTTACCAAAGGAATGGCAACAATCCCTAAAGGAGCTTCTCGGTCATCCTTTGACATGCAGATAGGATTATGCAGCCTGTAGCTCAGTAGCTGCACCTAACCAAGCAGGCTTTAAGGGATTAGCTGACCACGTTCTTCTGTTGAGTGGGAAAACTCTGGCCCCCAGAGGCTTAGCAGACCTCCAGGGGACACAGGCAGGGGGAAGGAGAATGGGTCAGAGGTGACTGCGAGAGGACAGAAGGAAGACACAGGGCTGGGCAGATCTGTCTCCTACCACTGCCTTTACAAGTCTGTCCTGGAAGAGGGCAAGACGGGTAGAGATGGGCTCCTGCCAACTGCCCTTCGAGGTCTTCTCTGTGGTTTCATCCGTCACGGTGGGACTCGGCCACATCATGGGACATTTGGCTTCCAAGAGCAAACTTCTTCTTGCACTCCCTTTGTTCTCCTGTCTGTATTTCCTCTTCCAGTTTTTAAAATTATGACAAAATATAAATAACATAACATTTGTCACCCAAATCACTTTTAAGCATACAATTCAATTTCACAATGTTGTACAACCATCACCATGTCCATTTCTAGAACTTTCTGTCATCCTGAACAGAAACTGTATTCATTTAACTATAACTCCCAATACCACACCTCATACAGCTGCTGCTCATCTTTGATCCCCTTTCTGTTTCTGAGTCTGCGCATCCTAAAAGTAAGTGGACTCATACAAAATCTGGCCTTTGTGTCTGGCTGTGGTAGTCAAGGTTCTGCAAAGAAACAGAACCACATGTACACGAAGATGTTTGTTATGAGCTATTGCTGTGCGTGAGACGTCTGCCGTCTGTCAACTGGAGACCAAGGAGAGCTGGGATTTATTCCATTCGGAGCCTGAAAGCCCACAGACCAAGGGAGCCAGCAGTATAAATCTAGTCCACAGACAGGAGAAGCCCAGTGTCCCAGCCCAAGGGAGCCAGCAGGAAGCTAAACGGGGTGGCTCCCCCTCCCCTACCTTAGGGTCTATTTGAGCCCTCAACAGACCGGGTGACGCCTGCCCACCCTGGGGAGAGAAATCTGCTCTCCTAAGTCCACTGCCTCAAATGTTAGTCTTGCCAGAAAATCTCACAAATGCACCTGGAGACAATGCTGAATCCGGCCCAGAGTTAACAACCACAGGGGTTATTTCACTCAGCCTCATGTTTCCAAGGTTCACACATACTGTGAGACTTTCCTTCCTCCTTATGCCTGGATAATATTCATGTTTTATTCACTCATTCATCTTTTGATGGCTCTACTTACCTTTTAGGATCCAGGATGTGGCGTTTAAACTTTATACTGCCAGTGCCTGAGATGAAATTCATTTCGTCTTTTTTTAAAATGTGGAAAGAACCATCTCCCTGTGTCCATGAAGCTCAGCACAGTGATTAGGTACTGCCCCCAAAATAGATCCTCAGCAAATATTTAAACATTGAGTACCTAAATGACAAATTAATTTGTGGTGTAATGGTAAACACAACCAGAATCCTTCATTTCTCCACCTTTTTAGGTAGTTTTGTGCTAATTTCCATAATTTTATTTTTTTGTTTGTTTTTGTTTTTGTTTTTTGAGTCAGAGTCTCACTGTGTAGTTCAGGCTGGCCTTGAACTCACTATGTAGCCCAGGCTGTCCTCAAACTCTCGGCAATGCTCCTGTCTCAGCCTCCCTGGTGCTGACATTATAGGCGTGCACCACCACACCCAACCATAATTTTATTATTTTAAAAACCTCTTTAAAGAAGAACATGTATAAAAAAAAAGAAAGACATGTATATTACCTGCTTGTCAAGGTACCAACAATAACGATCCATTATAATCACCTAATAGTTTAGTTGTTGCTGTTTGGTTGGTTTTTTGGTGATTTTTTTTTTTTTTTTTTCAGTACTGTGGCTTGAACCTAGATCCTTTGCACTGACCTACATTTCCAGGTCTTTTTGGTTTTTGTGGCTTTGTTTTGGAGTTTTTGTTTTTGTTTTGAGACAGGGTCTTCCTCAATTGTTAAATTGCCCAGGTTGGACTCAAACTTGATGATCCCTTCCTCTAAATATTACTTAACTGCTCTTTTAGGTTGAAATAAGCTTTTTGGCCAAAAGGAAACACTGTGTCAAGTCAATGTTTACTTCAAGCTTTACTAAAGTGTGTAATCAGATACCTGACACTTGATATCTGTTGGTTTTAATTCTCATGCAACCTCCTGAGAAGCCACACTCTTGCCAGAGTCATTTCATGGTGGAAAATGAAGAAACCGTAGACTTAGAGCATGGAATTCCAAACTTTGCCTGACGTAAATATTGCTCAACAAAGTTCCAGAGTTTGCAAAACAAGTGCTCCTCAGTAACACGCAACTCCATAAGGTAAACATTCGAGACATTCTGGCACAGAGCCAGAGATGTGGAAGGAAGAGGGAAGAAAACAATGGCTAAGTACTAGTAACTGGAAATGTACATTCTCCTGGTACACTTGAATTCTGTCCTTCAAATCATGTGAATAATCTCTGAGCTGGAAAGGTAATTGAGAAAAACAATTCAAAAAGCAGTTTCAAGTAATTTTAAGCAGGTGCAGACAGAGCTTTATACCGGAATGTCCACCTCCGCTTTAACTGTACTGTCTTCATCATGATCCTATAATTATCTCACAAGCCAGGCAAAGCCTGCACATTGACCATTGCCCTGCTTAGCAAAGGGGACTAAAACTCTCAGCTCCTTTCACCCGATGGCTGAAACTTATGTGTAAAGTATTCGACTGCCACCTGCTGGTTCCCTGCTAATATTCACGAGAAAGACAAGATGCAATATATAGAAGAGGAGAAAAGTCTCTTCTTTCAGTATATCTTCCAGATGACAGAGAAGTTAACTAGAAGACAATATGGAAACTTTTCCTCTGGTACCCAACACTGTAATTCAGCCTCTGAATTCTAGAAGGAACCCTGAGTAAACCAACAGTCTGCCCCAATACTGTTGAATGATAGCGCTCTCCTTAGGATCTAGAGAATTCAGAAAACAAAACAAATCCAGTTCTGGTTTCAGGGCACTGACAGTGGAGCTTAGGGGGTGGAGTTGAGGTGGAAGATGGGGAGTATGAGTCAAACTATAGCACATTACTTCATTCTTATAGTCAATATTGTTTTATCTGCTCTCCTCTGTAGAGAGGGATTGGCTGCAGGGCATGAAGAGATTTTTCCAGCTGGAATCCATCTGTGTGTCTGCCCAAGGGTTTTGCACAGTAAAGGTTCATTCTGTAGGATTCAGGGACAGATGTCAGACCCACACTGCCCAGGATAGTAGCCAACAGCCACAGGGGCTGCTTTTGCACCTGAAAGTAGCCAGTCTGCACTGAGTGTGCTTTGCCCGTCAAACGCCCAGGAGACGTCAAAGCCTTGCTATGGAAGTAAAATGCCACACTGATTATTTACATTGCTTAAGTATTGAAGTGATACTATTTCGGATATATTGAATTAAATAAAATGTACTTTTTAACTTCATTTCATCTTTTTTGAAATGTGGCTACTAGAAAAATTTTAAACATGTGGCTCAGATTATTTCTCTACTGCACAGTGCTGAGCCTGACAAACAATTACAGCTGGAGTTTATTGAGTGGTGACTACAGACCCAAGATTACGTCATGGTATATGAGGCTGACGGTTTTACACATGCTGGTTTTTCATTTAATCTTCATCATGATGGTATGAAAATATGTATTGTTATCATTCCAGGGTCACAGGTCAGGAAACTGAGACCCAGAGAGAATAAAGACAAAGGCTCCCTAGTCTGAGGGTCACTGGCGAGGCTCAAACCTGCAGATGTGGACGTCCAAGTCAAGGCTGCTCCCCGCAATGCCATTTTCCAGGAAGGCTGTCTTTGGTCCTACTCTCCTGGGTCCTTTTCTTGCTCCTGTTTCCTGACCTTTTGTGTGGCTTCATTGTAGGCTCTCCCCCCATCCTGTTGGACCTCCACGCTATAAATTCTATAGTTAGTTTTTAGAAAAGGAGGTTTCTCTCCCTTCCATATTTTTCTAGACCCATATTAAGTAACAGATTTGGAGGTGGAGTGGTGTATAGAGGTAGAATTCTTTCCAGCTATTCCTTCTAATTTTTGTCCATCTTGGCTTTCAGTGTCTCAAAGTATAAAATTTCTCAGACATCATAAATCCTTCAGAAAGTGCTCTACGAGGTTTTAGACAAAAACAGATTTTCCAGATTTGCCTGGAATCTTTTGGCCTTTTGCAAAGAAGGAACATTCTGTTTATACAAAAGCGTGGGGTAAAATTTCTGTGAGCCTGGCGTCCTTCTGTTAGATGTGTGTACATGATGGCTGTACATGTATCCAAACACACGCAGTAGTACATCTCCGCACACGTGCGTGTACACAGGGAAAGCCATTTGCATTGTCTGTTGCAAAAGGAAATTAGGCTTTTGGGCTTTTCAGTTTTTGTTAGGCAAATTGAAAATTCTGCAACAAGTAACAGAACAGCTGTTATTTCTGGAGTAATTATTCAGGAATGAATAAATGTAATCTTTCCTCCACGTCTAATCACTTCCTGCTTCGTGTCTAGTTGTTTTAGTTCTTTCCAGTTGTGGAGAGCCAAGAAACTTTTAGCAGTGTCTAGCAGAGCAAAATCCAAACAAATTATATGTTAAATAGTAGCTTCTAGTGCCAAAAAAGAAAGCAAAGACTAGGTTTTCTAAGACTTAGCCCTTTATCTCTCCACTCACTGCCCTACCATCCATTCATCCATCCACCTATCCCTACCATATATCCATCCACCCACCCACCCATCTATCCATCCACTCATCTCCTACCCATTTTTTGATCCACCCACCCATCCATGCACCCACCATCCATCCATTCACTCATGCCAGGGATGGGAAATAGAGGTCAACAGCAAATAAGGAACTCAACCCTGGCGTTGTAGGACTTGTATGCCTGTGGGGAAGGCAGGCAATAAGTAAGTAAACAAGCCAATCAGAGCTAATTGTTGAGACGAGTTCTATGAGGGAACAAGGTATTGACATGGAGTGCAGCCAATTTCGACTGGTTGGGGAAGGCTTTGGCTCTGTGGAGGAAATGGCCCAGCGGTCCAGGTGGAAGGAACGGCAAACATGTGACCCTGAAACTGATAGAGCAGGAAGTTGTGGGGAAAGGATGTTAAACCTTGACAGAATGCAGTAAGGGAATGTGAGCAGTAAGCATGAGAAAGACCAGCCTTCTTTTCCAGCGGCGTAAGGAGCTGGGTTTTAGTCAAAGCCTGCCAGAAAGCAAAGGAGAGCTTCCAAGCAGATGTGCAACGCATGCAAATTTATTTATTTTTAAAAGTCTACTCTCACTGCTGGTGCAAGTCCACTGAGGAGGCAGGAGGCCAGGCTGGGAGTGTCCCTGTCACTGAGCATTCTTTTGCCCCTGACACTACCATTCTCCACATCTGTGCCGCTGACAGCTGTGGGTTTTGCTTCAATTCCCAAAATGCTCCGCTCATTTTCCAAGTTAAAATCTTTTCTAAATTTCCTTGCTTGCTATTTTTGTTTGCTTGCTTCCTGTCTGCATATCTAAAATCTTTAAGCTTCTTAGAATAATATTTCCATCCTCAGGGCATCCTAAACATCTGGATATAATTTAAAAACTGCAGCCCTCACCCCAGATGTGCCCACAGCACGAGGCCTGTCTGTGGCCTCCCTAGTTACTCAGAAACCGACACACTCCTCAAAGGACAGGTCAGTGCTCCCCTCCCTCTGACGTGTGCTCACTTGTCAGCGAAAGTCTCCCGTACCTGTGATGAAACACTGTCTGTGCGCTCCCGAGACACAAGACTCGGCTCTGTGCCGACGCACCCTGCCCTGCCCCAGGAACAGGCCTCACCTGCGTGGGTCCCCTCCCTGAAGCCCGGCCCTGTGTGCTCACACTAGTCCTGTGGGATGTCCCGCGGGGCTGTGTGGCACCTGTCCTGCACTCCCCAAGCAGCCAGCTGGCCTGGCCTGCTGCTCCCCTGAGGCCCCACGCCCCCAGCCCTGGGTCGGCGCTTCTCTGCCATCTCCCCAGGGCGCCTTGGCTCTGCTGTCAAGCGGTGACAGGCTCTCCGTGAGTGACAGCGCCCCAGTCCTGACAGCTTCACTTGCCCCACAGACCAGTGGTCACCTTCCTCTGCCCTGCCCAGTGCCCCCGGAGGCTGACCTGTGAGCCCAACCTGGAGGTCCTCTGCCCTCCTGCTGGGCTTAGCCCAAGAGGACCCAAACGAGTCAGTGGAAGGAGATGGAAGTCAAGGTTTTCATTCCCCCCACCTCTCCCTGGAGGTTGGGGAGGTCATCCTATCCTGCCTCCACCCCCTCCCTGTTTCTGTGACACATCCCGGGCCTCCCTGCTCCTCGGCCCTTCCTCCCCTGCTGGGCGGGACAGCCCTTGTCCAGGGCCGCAGCCTCTGCCCCCAGTCCTGTGACTGCACAGCTCACAGCTCTGGTTCTCCAATAGAGCCCCACTCAGAACACACAAAAGGTCAGCAGCGCGCACTGCGCACGGCCCTCCTCCCCTGACAGCGAAGGCAGAATCTGGAGAAGGGCAACACTCTGCATCCTAATGCTCCAAGAGATGGAAGTGTGGGCGCCGGGCTAATCCAAGCACTTTGCTTTCATCTTCGCTGAAACCTTAGAGACAGAGAGATGTGGGTTTTTTTGCGCTATGGGGATTGAACCCAGGCAGTCCTATG
>NW_004955462.1:2217168-2229627 GCF_000276665.1 Chinchilla lanigera
GGGCAAAAGACATACTTTAAATTCTTCTAATTATTTATTATGATAGGACAAATTTAGGTTTTTGTTTTGTTTTTATGGTAGTAAGAATTGAATTCAGGGCCTTTGCCCTTTTGACTCAGCTATATCCCCACCTTTTTAAAAAAAATTTCTTTTGATATAAGGTCTCACTAAATTGCCCAGCCTGGGTTTGAACTTGTGACCCTCCTGCCTCAGTCTCTCAGAGTGCTTGGATCACAGGCATGTGTTACCATGCCAAGTGAAGACAAATTAACGTTTAGAAGAGGTAGTTAAGGGAGGTAATGAATCTTTAGGGATGCTCATTTTTTAAAAGCAAGGTCTGTGCTCATTTGCAGCAGTGGTTCTCTACCTTCAGTGGAATAACTACCGGATAGGACTGTTCCCAAACGTCTGAAGAGGAATCCCTGGTCACTGTAGAAGGCAGAAAAAAATTCACTCAAACGTGTCCATGTCCTAAGCCTAAACCTGTGGACACATTTTTTTGTACAGTGAGAAAACTTTGCAAACATGATTAAGAACCCTGCGTCAAAGCTCACCCTGCGTCAGCTGAGCGGCCAGGAGTGGTACAGCTGATTGAGCAGAGGTCAGGGTGACCGGATTTCTGGCGAAGCCTGCAGCAGCCCCTGAGAACTGCAGAAATCTGCAAGGGCGGGGCTCTCCTGCCGCCCCCAGGAGAGCGGCCTTCCGGAGCCCCACCGGGTCTGGCCTCAGAGCTGGAGGTCATAGTGAGTTTCCAGCCACGCGGCGGTGCTCCCACCAGCGGCAACAGGAAACCAACACAGGGCTCTGCTCAGAAGTCTGTGTGTGTGGCACAGCCTCTGGGTGACTCCTGCCAGCCAGAGCCCAGGATTAGTGGATGAGCCCCGGAGCAGGCTAACGTTCATCTAGCTATTTTCTCCTAATCAGAAGGCAAACTGTATAAAGCACTGTTTTGTGACTATATGTCTATGATATGTGGCGACTACATTCATTTTGGAGAATCCGGTCCTGCTCACTGCACTCTCCTGCCCCAGCCTTCTTCTTCCTTTCTCAGATCCCCTTCTCATCCATACAGTCTTCCTCCCTGTTTCTCCATGTCTTTTTTTTCTTTTGCTCTTGAAATTATTTCCATTTTAGGTGTTTCATATTAGGAAAACCAGTTGATATTTAACTTTCTGCTATTGACTTATATCACATAGTATTATGGTCTCAAGATCCATCCACAAGTGCCACACACTAATCCTTCTTTATGGCTGACTAGTACTCCATTCTGTATACATAGCACATTTTCTTTTTTTTTTTCCAGTACCCAGAATCAAACTCATGACCTCATGCTTGCCAGGCAGGCGTAGTGCTGCTGAGCTAAATCCCCGGCCCCTTACATACCACATTTTCTTAATCCATTCATCGTTGATGGGCGTAAAGGCTGCTTTCACGACTTAGCTATTGTGAGCTGTGCTGCTATAAAATGTGAATACACATGGAGCACTGTAATATGTGACTCTAGCTGTTTGGGGAACACTCAGAAAAGGTTTAGATGGGTCAAACAGAATTTCCACTTTTAATTTTTTGAGGAATCTCCACACTGCTTCTGTAGTGGTTGTAGTAGTTTACACTCCCACCAACAATGGAGAAGGGTTCCTTTTTCCCCACAACCTCACCACACTGTCATTTTTTCAGTCCTTGATGAGAGCCATCCTCACTGAAATAAGGTGAAGTCTCAGGTTGTTTTCATTTGCATTTCCCTAATGGCCAAAGGTACTGAGATTTTTTCAAGTATTTATTAGCCATTGGTACTTCTTCTCCGAGAAGTATCTAGTCATCTCAATTGCCCATTTCTGATTGGCTGACTTTGGGGAGCCTAGCGTTTTTGAGTTCTTTGTGTCCCCAGATACGCTGCTCTGTCTGAGCAGAGCCTGGAGACTCTGTCTCTTCCCTCAGCCGGCTGTTTCCTTCAACATACAGGAGCTTTTCAGTTTGCTATAGCCCCACCTGTTGATTCTTGACGTTGTGCAGTTGGGGTGCTGTTCAGGAAGTCTCTGCCTATGCCTAGGTCTTCAAGAGTTTTAGCAATTTTTTCAAGCAGTGTAAGTGTTTCTGTTTTTATATCTAGGTCTTTTTTATTTTTATTTGACTTCAGGCCAGAGTGAGAGCTCTGAGTCTAGGTTCATTCTCCTTCAGGTAGATAACCGGTTTTCTCTGCACTGTTAGTTAAAGAGGCTATCTTTGCTCCAGCATATATTATTGGCTTTGTCAAAAATCAGATGACTGACAGTATTTGGGATTGTTGCTCCTTATCCTATTCCACTGATCAACACATCTTTTTAGTGGCCAATACCATGCTCTTTATACCACTGTAGCTTTGTAGTATAACTTGAAATCAGGGGTTGTAATGCCTCCTGAAAAGGCATACTTTTTAAAATATTTCAGCTGGGTGTGGTAGTGCACCTTGTAACCCCAGCACTGTAGAGGCTGAGGCAGGAGGATTACCTCAAATTCAAGGCCAGCCTGGGTTGTATAGTGAGTTCAAGACCAGCCTGAACTACATGGTGAGACCCTTTCTCTAAATAAATAAATAAGATATTTCAAAGCAATATTCTAGTTACTATTTTGTTTATGTTTACAAAATAAGCCATTGATTTACAGCACAGACTACTAGCTGATCATCAGACAGTCATGGAAGAAATAGTAGTCAGCTGGACCCAGGAGCCAATTGTTTCTAGGCTGTGTAAACTTCGGTAAATTCCCTCACTTCCATAAATTTCCTTCTGTGTTCACAACTACAGGACAATAAATGTGTGTATGTAAAAGACCTGGTAAAGCAGCATCTGTTTAATATAATTTGCCTTATTAATAGATTTGTAGGAAAAAATTCGTACAATATCTCCATTAACACTGAAAAGGAATCTGACAAAATACAATATCCATTCTGTACTAAGGGTAAGTCAGCACTGGGCATAGTGGCACACCCCTGCAATCCCAGCACTCGGGAGACTGAGGTAGGAGGATCCCTGTGAGTTTGAGGCCAGCCTGGGCTTCAGAGTGAGACCCTGTCTCAATAAATAAATAAATGCTCACAACGTGGGAATTGATGGATAGTATCTTACTCATAGTCACTCAGGCAAATTTAAAGTTCCTCTGCTCTCCATCTCTTCCTCCTGATCCAGAAGTATAAGGACAAAACACTGATAAACTCCGTGCATGTGAATCTTCACACCACTGGATGTTAAGAGAGGACCTTTCCCTTCTTTGTTTCTATAGATATTCGACTACTTCTATTTCCCTTAACCTAGATCCTACCTTGAGAATACACAATAGTTGCAGCTGGAGAAAAACAGGATTTCTCAAAAGGGTAGGATTGAGGTGCTGAGAACGTCCCTTCGCCAGATGGAAGACTTTACAACTATCTCATGCAGATGGCGCCTAATGTACTTCAAAAATACGCTCCCTACAATTGCCTGGCTGAAAGCCCAGGGCAGCAGGTGTGTTTGAGAAGTGACTGTGCGCCCTCTAGTGGTCATCCTGTGGAAACGCTTCCTAAGGCTAGGAGTGGGTCCTAAATCCTGGGCGGCAACGTGGCCTGCTGGGGCCGAATCTCTCCCGCAGAGGGCTGCAACTGACCTTCCGTAGGTAGAGGCCGACGAAGTCGTTTCACTGAATGTAGGCAATAGCTAGTGCGAGACGGGCACGTAGGTGGGAGAGTCAGAAATAGCCGTGGAATAGGGGTGAGCAGCCGCTGGCGGAAGGGAAAGGAAAGAATAACATTATTTTCGGATCTTATCCCAGGAATCCTGCCTGCTCAACATGATGACCTCTAAAACTTCTTATATACGATCATTAAATTTTTTCAGAAAAAAATCATAGACTGAGCAATGTTTTAATTTCTGAAAGAATATGAAGTCTATTTTTAATTCTCCCTGCATACCGTGTGCAAACCACTTGTTCACATTTTTGTACATACAATGGATCATAGGTCCTTTTCTTTTTCTCAGAAGAAAACAGCACAAGTTTCTAAGCCCTGTAACAGTCACATATGCTCATTTTATTAAAAAAAAATTTATCCCGCCCAGAAAAAATCTGAATAAGAAAGTCAGAGCACCCCATCATCCCAACTCTGAGTGTTAATAAATATTAGCGACATAAAAACAGGTTCTTTCAGATTTTTAAAGTAATAAATTCTCAGCAGGAAACACATTCTGACATGTAATATATTAAACGTCCCTGAAGGAAGAAGTGCCTAAAGTAGGCTGGGTGACAGCTGTCAGGCAGCCCCCAGGGTTTCCTTGGCCACGAGCTCGTTATCGTAGTCCTTCCCTGCAGCCTGGGGGCTCAGCAGGAGTTGGCTGCGTTCCCACTGTGGCCTCACTGTCCTCCGTGTGCCCATGCGCTGCCATCCTCCTCTCTCCTCATCTGTGGCGGAAGTCCTGCCAGCACATAGCTGCTCAGTGTTTAGAAGCACTTAATGAGATGATGGTACTAGCATTACCAAGGTGTCCGGTCCACAGAAAAGCTTCAGTAAATGTTGGCTTTTATCCCCCTCTCTGTACCTGACCCGAGGGCATTGTTCTCCATTTATCTGTTTACTTTCTGGTTTGTTTGTTTGGCACTGGTAATCAAATCAAGGGCTTTCACATTAAGCTATGTCCCCAGCCCCTTTTTATTTTGAGACAGGTCTCACAGATTTCCCAGGCAAGGCTTGAACTTGGAATCCTCTGCTTCAGCCTCCCAGACAGCGGGACGCCAGGTGTGTGCTACCGAGCCCAGCTCCTTCGGGGCTCCCACAGGACAAGTTCAGCCTTCTTCTCTGGCTGGCCTTCGGGTATTTGAATATTTTCCTCATGTTGTTCTGCATCTTCTCTGGAGGTCCACAAATTTATCAGTGCCCTTAACACAGAGCCCCTGAGGTGGGAGAAGGTGTCCTACAAGCGTGCTGAGAACAGAAAAGGACAGAGAACAGCTGTTTACTTCTACCTGGAATCAGGCAGACCTTTCACTTTCCCTGGGCAAGGGATTTGCTAGGGTCTGAATGAATGCCTCCTCCCATTCCTACGCTGAAGTCCTAACCCCCTGGGGAGGATGTCACAGCTGAGGCCTTGGAGAGGCAACTGAGTCCTGAGGGCGGAGCCTCCAGGATTGGAATCGTGCCTTTATAAAGGGGTCTCTAGAAGCTGCTCATCCCTTCTGCTCTGAGGTCACACTAGAGAGATCACAGCCTTCCAAAGGCAGGAAGAGGGCCTCACCAGACGTCACGTGTGCCCGCATGCTGGTCTTACACTTACTGGGCTCCAGAATTGTGAGCAGTAAATTTTGAGGGGAGGTGAGAGTCCTGACGACCGAACCCGGGGCCTTTAAACTGAGCTACATCCCCAGTCCTTTTTATTTTAGGACAAGATCTTGCTAAGTCACTAAGCTGCCTACGCTGATCTCCTCCTGCCTCAGCTTCCCAGAGGACTGAGACTATAGGCATGTGCCACCACACCAACTAAATTTCTGTTGTTTATAAGTCACTTCATGTGATATTTTGTTACACCAGCTTGAACGAACCACGCTCAACACAGATTCATTTGGATCGCTTTCCTGGGAACTGATGCCATCCGTTTCTCTCCTCAAACTGCTTTTGAAATCGTATGAAGCACTTTACATCTCTTTAATCTTTCATTCTTAGACTTAGTCTGTCTACTCTGAACATCATTCTGTCATGAAGTGAGAGAATTCTTCCCTACTCTCTGAACTTTGTGATCGCTCCTTCCATTTTGCAGTTTCAAAACTGGACCCCTTGTTTTAACCTTCCACAGCAGCTGTGTGCTTCAAGGCAGCACAACGCACATAAAAAATAAATACAATTTTGTCTGTGCACTTAAAATAATTTTTTAAAATAGTTATCTAATAATATACAATTTTGCCAGGGTTTGAAGAAGCTTGCTGGTCTTAAATTCTTGCAATCTTTCTCCTCTTAAAAAGTAGAATATTTGCCCTATTTGGTACTTTTTGAACCTCTTGTGTGATTCTGAGATTATCATTACGTGTTTGTCAATATACTAGTAAATACTTCCTGTGCTCTGGGCTGTTAAGAAAGACTGATGAGTAGAACTTCCTTAAAATGTGTCTGACTTCTGTCCATATCTGCCTGAAGCTGCTGCTCCCAATGACAAATTTACCTGCATTCTCCTGGCTACAGACACGAAAAGAAACACATACTATAGATTTCATTCACTTCCTTTATTTCACGGATCTTTCTATTTGGGTGTGAATGTGCCATTTTTATGCCATCCTGTCAGTATATATTGCTAAGTTTATGTACATGATCTTGTCTAAGAGATGGCCTCACAGCTGTAATATGATTTCAGTGATGAGTACAGGAATGACAATAAATTAATGCAAAATATTAAATTGCATCCATCCAGGTTTCCAGGTTTCTTTTTCTCGAATTCCAATCTATTTGTTTAGTATCTTTCTTGGAATAGGAATTTTTAAAATAGAGTTTTTGTCCTTTGAATTAATGAGCTAAATTTGCAGAAACTGGGTGTCTTAGTTACCTTCCTGCCACAAGGACAAAATATCCAATACAACTTGAAGGAGGAGATTTATTTTGACTCACTTTCAACCCATGGCCAGCTGGCTCCACGGCAGAAACGGGGTGGCAGAGGGGCCTGGCGGACCAAGAGCTGCCTGCCTCGCACTGGCCAGGAAGTGGAGAGAAAAGGGAGGCGCCGGAGACCAGAACACACCCTTCCGGGTCACATCTGCGGGGACCCACTCCAACCGGCTCCACCTCTGAACAGCACTTTCAGCTACTGAACTCAACAGTGGATGAATCCACGGATTAACACAGCTCCCTGTGATCCAGTCACCTTCCACATACATGAGACTTGGGGAGGGCCATGTGAGCTCTGCACCCTAACACTGTGTTTGGTAGTCTGAACTGAGCTTGATCTTTGGTATTTTTGTAATTATAACCCCTAGAAATTAGTGCCTTTCTTCCATTGCATGGATTGCAAGTTTTGTAATACTGTACATCCTGTTCCCTCGATTAAACTAGTCTTCGAATATTTTCTCAGAAGTTCCTTAAGTGAACCCTATTTTATATTATAAACAATTAAAATGGACTATCCCTTTCCCTTGCTTCCATAGGTGAAAAGTAATATCTCTCTCTTATTCCATCGTTCTGTAGTTAATACATTAACTATAATGTATTAGCATTGACTATAATTAATAACATTAGCCATAATGAGCTGGTAACTGACTTTTGTGCGCCACACACGTCTTGGCATAAAATGCCCCCTGTTGGCTCTCGAGTTTCTATGGTACAAGGGAGAGCCACACACACAGATTAAAGCGATCGCTCTTCTCTGTATCTTCCTTACTCCTCTCCTCTTCCTGCCCCCTCTCCTCTCCTCTCCTCTCATTCTCTCAACTCACATTGTCAGCAGGCCAGGAGGGTGTCCGTTCCACAACCGGCCAGGATGCAGAACCGGGGAGCTGTGTGGGGAGGAGAGGAAGGATAGGACCAGCACCCCGGACTCGCCGGCTAGGACAGCAGGGGGAGCTGCACTTACTCACGCTCAATACTTTAATCTACTTGGACTAAGTAGAGAGCTTCCAAGACTTCAGTAATTCCTGCAGTGACCTAATTCTGAAGGCAGTGTCTTTCTGGACAGTTATGTAGTAGGAATTCTAAGCAACAAGCAGTTAGTGCCATTTTATTCCTTGTTTTTACCGTTCATCGCTCCAAGTTGCAATAAAATACTGATAATGACAAGTAAAAGTCCACATTTCTCCTTTTTTAAAACTCTCAGAATTTTGGATGAATAAAACCACATTTCTTAGTTCTTAGAAAACTGGCAAGACTTTTGGCGTTCAAGTCACCTTCACAAAGCAATAGTAGGATGAGTCGAGATTAATGAATCAGGGACGTGTGAATTAAACTCTCCTTTAAATACACAAGGGCACAAAAACGAAGGGAAGAACACTTGCCATATACATTACCAAACAAAATGCTTTGAGAATAACTGGAGACAGTCGACATATCCCAAACATAGATGCGTTCTCGTGTCTAAAAACGCATTCTTCCCTTCAGTGTCTTAATGTGTCGATTTAATTTTTGTTGAGTGCCTAAGCAGGTCAGGCGTCTTCCAGAGCTCACTCAGTCTGAAGTCAGGGCTTCCTATCCGGAAACATGAACTCTTAATAAAATGATTAGCATAATTCTCTTCCTGGTTTTCCACATCTATGAACTTGACTTTTTTAAATCTGTACAGCAATGGATATCACTGTCAATCCTGTTTCTAATGTCAATTTTTAACCCACTTAATGGGAACAAACTTCCTGGGAAGGGCCTGCTTCAATTTGGTTTGAGCTAGAAAAGTGGTGGATGGTGAGAGAAGCGATGTCAGGGGTAGAGGAAGAGGCAGCACTGCTTTTATAGACAAGGAAATTGTGCTGTTTATGGTTAAGGCAAAGTGGTCAGAGCTTAGCTTATCAGTGCTGTCACATTCTTTACTGTTGGTAAGACTGGAGTTTTCCCTTTTAGTCTGGGCAGTTTCATGAAGATCAGAACTTTTCCAACATTTTCCACATTTGTCTTTTTCATGGAGTGAACTCTAACCTGGACCCTATTGCTCCTGAGACCTATCCAGGGCTCCGGGGTTTTGCATCAGGGTCGTGTGGCCCAGAGGGCAGAGGTAAGTGTTCAAGCAGCTTCCCGGAATGAAATTGCTTCCTTTGTTTTACTCACTGGGGCCACCACCTTCATGATGAAAATCAGAAATCAAGATCCACCAAGGACACACGTTTCTGTAAGAAAACCTCATAATCTCTGAAAAATCTGTAAAATGGTAAAAAGCACAAAGATAAAAACTAAAATGGGGGGGTGGGGATTTAGCTCAGAGGCACAGTGCCTGCCTGGCAAGCACAAGGTCGTGAGTTCGATTCCCAGTACCGGAAAAAAAAACTAAAATGATCTGGAAGCCCATTATAAGAGAGAACCAGTTATTTACCTTGGAAACACTGCAAATCCTTTTAGTTTTTGAACACACGTATAGAAATGTGCCTATTTATGCCTAGTGATCTACCCTGAACATTTCCTCAGATGTGACGTATTCCCCCACAAGATTTCTAAGTAACAAACTATAGTACAGAAATGTATTACTGTTAAGTTATGGGTTGTAACTTAAGCCAGAGTCTAACAGTTGGGCATTTAGGGTTTTATAAAAATTTCTAACACTGAAATGAACACAAAACCCTGGATTGCTCCTCAAATGTGTATCCTCTACCACGACTAGAGACTGGGACTGCTCAATGAACAAGTCTGTATATTTTAGAAGCTTTTAACATAAATTACCTTCAGGAAAATGTGTTTAGTTATTTTCTCCAACATTTTGGTAATTGTTTCAAGTGGGTTTATTTAATAATTAACATGGTTAATCATTTTGAATTGCCACTTCTTTTATAAATTGACTTTTATATCTTTTTCTTGTTCCTGTTAAGATATATTGTCTTATAGCTTGCATTTTAACATACTTTAATATCCACTATATACTAATACTGTGTATTATTATTTTGTATGTTATTAATATGTACTTTTGATTCCGACAAATTGCAAATGCTTTTTTCTAGTGCTCCCACTAGTCTTAACTGCACTGCGATGGATAATTGACGGGGAAGTTTTTAAATATTATTTAGTCAAATCCATCATTTGTTTCCTTTATAATTTCTTCTTTTTATTTCAAAATTTAAAATATTCGGATAAGGATAATACATAATAAAGTATTTCTGAAAAGAAACATCTAAAATTTGGAGTTGTGAGGAGGAATTCTACCAGAATTCTGATGAAAGCACAAAAAGAACTTATCGGACTTTACACTGAAAAGGTGACAGATGTGTAGTGAATGAAGAGGAGGTTGGGTGTTCTCAGGCTGGGGTGTGGGAGCGAGCACCAGGGACTCACACCCTCACCCCACCCCGCCCCGCCTGGTCTGCGGCTGGCCACAGCCCAGGCGGGCAGGTGAGGAGCCCCTGAGGACTGGGGAGACTCCTCAGTAGGCGTCAGCCCTCCACAGGTACCTGGCCGGCCCACCACCATGTGTGACTGGGGCCAGTCTGGAAAGGCTCGCTAACCTTTCATCTCCAGGAGCAGGGCCCTTGTCCAGGGACAGAAATGGGAGACAGAGACTTAGAGTGAAAGAACAAGAAGGAAGAGGAAGAGGAGGAGGAGAAGAGAGAAGAGAAGAGAGAGAGCTTTAAAGATTTCTTTACCAATGTTTGATCCTCCATAATTTTACTTTTATTACTTTAAAAATTCAACTGATATTACAAAGCTATAATGATTTTTTAAAAAGCATGGTACTGGCAAAAAGCATCAGATCTTTTTTGTTTGTTTTTGGTTTTGCTTTTGTTTTTGTTTTTGAGAGAGAGTCTCACCATGTAGTATAGGCTGGCCTTGAACTCGCTTATGTAGCCCAGGCTGGCCTCAAACTCTCAACAATCCTTCTGCCTCAGCCTCACAAGTGCTGAGATTATAGGTGTGTGCCACCACTCCTGGCCTGGCACAAAAACAGACATAGGGATCACTGGAACAGAATAGAGTGTGAAGAAAAAACCTCAGGCATATTCCACCACCTCATTATTGACCAAGGGGCCAAAAACATACACTGGAGGAAAGACAGCTTCTTCAGCAAAGGATGTTCAGAAAACTGGTCAACACATGTAGACAACTGAATCCAGAACCATATCTCTCACTGTGAACTAAAATACAGTCAAAATGGTTTTAAAGGGCTAAATATTAAAACAGAAGAAGCATTTAACCTGCTGGACAATAAAGTAGGTAAAACTCTTGAATTCATAAATGGAGGCACAGATTTTCTGAGCAGAACCCCCATTACACAAGAAATAAAATCAAAAATCAGCAAATGAGATTCTGTCAAATCTAAAAGCTTCTGCACAACCAAAGAAACAATCAACAGAGTGAAGCGACGTTTTGCCACATACACCTCAGAGAATTAATATCTAAAATATACAGCCCCTTAGGGACTGGGGATTTAGCTCAGCGGCACAGCGCCTGCCTGGCAAGCACAAGGTCGTGAGTTCGATTCCCGGTACCAGGAAAAAAACAAAACAAAACAAAAAACAAAAACTAAAATATACAAAGAACTCACAAAATAGACCCCTAAAATAAAATACCCAATCATAAAATGGGCAAATGATATAAACAGACAGTTCTCAGAAGAAAAAGTACAAATGATCAATAAGTGCTATTTTAAAATGCTCAACATCATTGATCTTTAGAGAAATCCAAATTAAAACAATACTGGGATTGCATCTTACTCCAGAAAGGATGCTTATCATCAAGAAATCAGATAATAACAAATGATGGTAAGCCTTTAGTAGGAAAAAGTACCTGTCTGCATTGTTCGTAGAAATGTAAATTAGTACAACCACAGTGGAAATCAGTATGGAGATTTCTCAAAAAAACAAAAATAGACATTCTACTTGACCCAGCTGTTCCCCACCTAGATATCTTCCCCAAAGAGTCAAAGACATCACCTTACAGTGATCCATGCATACCCACATTTATAGCAGCACAACTCACAGTAGCTAAATCTTGAAAGCAGCCTGTATGTCCATCAGCAGATGAATGGATAAAGAAAATGTATGATTTACATACAATGGGGGACTCTTCGCTATAAAAAAAAGATAAACTTGGGCAATTTTAGAATAATGGCTGCACCCTGAGGCCATAGTTAGGTAAAATAAATCAGACACACGAGCTTAAATATCACATGGCTTCTTTTATATGAGAAACCTAGAGTAAAAAAATAAAGAGCAAAGTAAAAGATAGACAATAGAAAGTAGGGAGATAGATGGTTCTCAAAGGGAAGAGGATCAAGAGATGGATGAAGTGGGGAGAAGGGGGAGGGATGAGGGATCTTAGGAAAAGGAATTGAGATGTGTTCTGCATGTGGACCAACTCAACACAAAGACTATAAACATTATGCACTGCACACATGCAAAAAATAAAGGCGGGGGTCAAGAGATCAGTGGAGGGGAAAGAAGGAGAGGGGCGGGACGAAGAGGAATGAGGATGTGAACCAACTCCACACAAGCAGTGTAAATATTATGTACTGCACACACCTGCAATTATGCTAAAAAAATTTTTAAATTTCCATTCAACACAGTATTTCCCCTTCTAGGTATCTTCCTGAAAGAGTTAAAGACATCACATTGCAGCGATCCATGCGCACCCATGTTCATAGCAGCACAACTCACAATAGCTAAATCTTGGAAGCAGCCTGTGTGCCCATCAACAGATGAATCCATAACCTTAAATGAAATAAATCATACACACAAGTTTCAATATTGTCTGGTTTCTCACTAAATCTATTGGAAGAGAAAGTAGGTAAAAACCTCGAAGACATAGGGGTAGGCAGAGAGTTCATGAATAAAAACCAAATTGCACGTGAAACA
>NW_004955462.1:2230788-2232068 GCF_000276665.1 Chinchilla lanigera
CTCTAGCACCACAAAATTAAAAAAAAAATATTGTCTGGTTTCTCTTATATGAGAAACCCAAGTTTAAGTAGATTACAGGGCAGAATAAAAGATACAATACGAAACAGAGCCAGATCTTTTACGAATGGGAAGGGGATGAGGGGTGTTGGGAAAGGGCCAGGGGAAGGACGGGCTGTAAAAGAATCAGTGTGTCATGCGCGTGTCAACTCCCTACAGTGAAAGTGCTTGTGTGGACCACAAACATGTGCTGATAAAAAGCACTCTGGAAGCATCTTGTTTCATTATGGAAAATAAGAAGTACAGGCCAATATAGAGATGTACCAAATGCTGATAACGCTTGAGAGACTTCCATATTTTCTGACCCTGCTCCCTACGTCCAGCTGGATACTCCTCTGCATTATTCCTCCAAGTCCTCTCACTCTGAAGAAAGGAAAGAGGGACAAAAACACAGATTACAAAGGAAATACAAAGAAAAGGAAGGGGGAAAGAACATGGGGTGGTTTTTACCTCATCAGAAATCAGAGCCAGAATAACAGGAGTCATCAGAAGGTGTAAGAGGCCGCTCTCCCTTTCATGCCCTCGCCCGCCCTCACTGCCACCCCGACCGGGCTGACCGCCGTTAGCTCTGGCCAGTGTGTCTCTGTGACACTGGAGATGGACAGAAGGGCATGGCGAGCAGAGCTGAGTTCCGAGCAAGGTCTGACTCTGTGCCTGGTCCCTCCTCAGAGCTCCTAAGGGAAAAAGGGCAGAGGAGAGCCGGGACTGGCCGACTGTTGTATGGGCATGGTTGGCTCCCTCTGTCTGCCTGTCTGTCTGTCTCCTCCCCCACCCCGTCTCTTCATCCACCTCTCTGTGTCCCTTTCTCTCTCTGCATTCCATTATCTCCAAGCGTGTCCGCTTCCTGCAGCATCTTGCCATCGGCCAGCTGCCATAAAACAGCCCCTACGAATTTCTCTGATCGCGTCTTAAGAGAATATTCTCTCTCGAGGTGCTTTCAGAGCCACATCTATACACCATCCATGTAATTCCCTGGTGGCACTGGTGTTCTAGCAGCGGAGCTGCTCTGTGCTTGACACCACTCACCTGGAACAGCTGATTCTCCAAAGAGATAAAATACCCACAAGCCTCTGTGTGCACAGTTTTATGTCCAGCGTAGCTGGTACAAGGAGAATCCATCTTTATTATATTTCAAATGTGCAAATTCTGCTTAAGAAAGAAAAGTCCCCAGGGGCTGGGGATTTAGCTCAGCGGCAAAAGCGCTTGCCTGGCAAGCGCAAGGT
>NW_004955462.1:2232883-2239373 GCF_000276665.1 Chinchilla lanigera
GGCTGGGGATTTAGCTCAGTGGCAAAAGCACCTGCCTGGCAAGCGCAAGGTCGTGAGTTCGGTTCCCGGTACCGGAGAAAAACCAAAAAAAAAAAAAACAAATAATAGGTAAATAATAGATAGATAGGTAGGTAGATGATAGATTGATTGATATGAAACCTTGTAAATGGATGAGTGGATTACACTTACCTGAAGCCAAAGGGTTAGATTGTGTATTGAAAGGGAGGAAGAAAGGGTGAACCACCCCAAGAAGCCAAGTCCAAGAAGGACCGAGTAACTGGGAAATTCCTGTCTAAAATATCTGCACTTATAGAAGGAGCCTGGATTTCTTAACACAGTTTTCCAGGACTTTCATAATTCAGCCCCCAACATATTTTTTCTCTCTACTCACTACACTTCAGTGGTCTTTTCCAAAGCTTCCAAATAGTCTGTGCTTGTGTCTCAGGGCCTTTGCATAATCTACTGTCTTCCCTGAGTTGCTCTTCCTGGGCTGGCTCTCAAACTCCCAAGCACCCTTGAAGAGTTAGACAGAACATCACTGGTCCAGAGATGGGTGACTTCTTGACCCCTGATGTTACTTCTCCTCCCAGCAGTTTCCTTCCCCTGTGATTTCAAAACACTGAGTGTGTAGGTCTATTTAGATTTGTTGTTCTTATACCTTCTTTCTTTGCAATGAATACCTTAGTAGCAGGGACCACATTTTTGCTCTGCGTATCCAGCTTGTTTTGGAAAATACCCAGTCCTGATGTAGGAGAGCCAGCTGCCAACAGTGGAAGGTGTGGTGAGACAGAAGGAAGAGGCAGATAGACTCAAGATGGCACAACGTGCAGTTTATTAGTGACAGACAGACAGAGGCAGGTCTTGTGTGGCAGCAAGACAGGAGTATTCCTGCAGCCCAAGGCAGGAGGAAGGAGTTTACAAACGAAAATAGACAAAAGCAGGCTGCAGCCACTGAGCATATATCTGACCTTTCTCAAAAACTAATAGCATCTCTGACATCGGTTAAGGAACAGCCTGCGCAACAGAGGCAGCACCACACGCTCCACTGAGTGAGTGTCTTAATGACTTGGTTTGGTAGTTTGGGATGTGTGCCAGGTCACGAGGAGACAAAATGGTGGTTATGACCAAGACGGCTGTAGCTATGTCAAGCTGGATCCCTGAGGCACAATGCCCCAAAGCAGTGAGTACCAATGGATTCTCCAGAAATGAAGAGAAGAGGGCAACAGGAAGATCCCAGAAGAGGAGGGGGAATATTTTATGACACGACCTGATGAAAATTATGATTACATACTTTTGACTTAAGTCTGTGAAGTTTATACCCACAGAATCCTGGGTATCGTCTTATATTTTATAGTGAAAGAGTAAATGTTAAGAGAGAACCCTAAAAGGAGAAAGCATTTGTTGAATGATAAGGGAACTATTTCTGAGAAGGGAAAACTGTTCTCCTTTTTTGAAGGTGTCGATAGTGAGAACTTACTCATGAGAAAGATCAGCTGACTTGGGATCTCCATCGTTGGCCCCCAACATACAAACAGCACTGAGAGTCTGGGCGTGCCCTCACCTGAAGGCCTTGTCCAAATGCCAAAGCCTTTTTCTCCATCCACAGCGATAGGCAAGGCAGACCATTCCCAGGAACACATTCCTGAGAAGCAGCCCTGTTATGTGATCAAGAACTCTGGCTCTAAACCCATAGTTCACACCCAAAGATGGTTTTGCTACCTCCCTAAAGGAAATTTGGAACTATCTGGAGATATTCTTGATTGTCATAACTAGGGGGGAAATGGGAGCTACTGGCATAATAGGAATACTGCTATATCTTCTACAATGCACAGGACAGTCCCCTTATCTCAAAGAATCAGGCCCACAACATTAACAGCACCACTGCTGAGAAACCCTGCTCTACATAAAATCCTAAATGTTGCTAATTCTCAGAAATGCTCTGCCTCAGACTCTCAGCTCAACACCCCACCCAGTGATGGTGGGGTTGCTACAACCTGAAGCACACTTACTCATCGTCAGCACACTCTGGGCCACTTGCTAGTGCCACTCCAAATAGTCACAGTGATAACAACCACCTACTTGCCCCATTCACTCCCATTTGGGTGTCTTGCCTTATGCTCTACCTAGAAATTACTGCCACCATGCCCAGTTTCTCTCGGCCTTTTTCTCTTTTCTTCCATTTCTCTGCACTTGCCTCTGTACCTTCAGCCTCCATGTTGGAGACCTCCTCTTTGCCTGCAGCCCCTCCTCCTCAAGCTCCTCCCAAATCTTGTTTCACCATTATCCCTTCTTGTTATGCTCAACCTCTTTAGAATCTTTCACTCCTTCTCTTAATCTATAAATACACATAACATTGCATTCTTTTAAAAATTAAAAAGCAGAAAGTTTTAAGAAATTCCATCCTATTAGTTCTTTCTTAGTTGATGCCTTTTGGTACTGCGTCTAAAAAGTCATTTCCAACTCCAAGAGATTTTCTCTTGTTATCTTCTAAGAGTTTTACAGTGTTGCGTTTTGCACATGGATCCAGAATTTTTTTGAGTTGATTTCTTTGGGTAGGGTGTAAGATCCATGTTTAGATTTACTTTTCCACAATCTAAATGTCCAATTGTTTCAGCACCATCTGTTTGAAAGACAATCATTTCTCCATCATGCTGCCTTTGCTCTTTTGTCAGACAGAGGGCTCACTGCAAGAGAACAGAAAGACAAGCCACAAACTGGGAGACAAAAAAATAAATAAATAAAGTATTAACACAGTTTTAGTAAGTAAATATTTCAGGTTGCAAAATTGACTCTGCATTCATATAATTAAATCTCAAAAACTCCAAATCTGAAGAAAATAAGTAAAAGACTGTGTAAACAAACAAGGCTACAGGGCTAACACAAAACTACCTCATGTCAAGTGTAATTTTCTCTTTGAATTATTTCCTTTTTTTCCCCCTCTGGAATAGCTAGATGCTTCCTTCCCTGGTTCCTACTGCTACCTAAGAATTCCTTTATAGGCCATGTCATATTGCACATAGTTATCAACTCACCTGCTTGTGAGGATGGTGTGAAGTTTATAGGCACAATTCTGATGTGATGGAAAGGTAACAATTTATTTTCTGGGTTACCTTTACTTGTTTACTATTTGCTATGATGCTGGGAGTTAAACCCTGGACCTTGTGCAGGCCTTTCCAATGAACTGCACACAGCTCCAACTCCATTTATCTTCTATAATAAAACTCAACTAACTGTTGAGTCACAGATCCCCACATATCAGGAAACACCTACTGCAGTGATTTCTGCTCTCATGCTCAACTACCTGGACAACACCTCGAGCCCTTGTTCATCCAGTGCAATGTCACCTGCTTTGTGTGGGGCAGCCCTACAGGTTGTCAACCACCTGAGCTGCAGAGGACTGACCGGTCTCCTAGAACAGAGGTCTCCTGGTCCTCTGGGAGCATTCTGTGTGGACACTGGTCCTTCCCCAGGGATCAGTGTTCCAAGAGAAGGGAGGATCAAACTGCAAGAGTGTGAGGTTGCTCTGGGCCACATAATATCTTCAACTTATTTTAATCTTTCCAAATTTATTCTGTTTGTTTTAGGAAGAATTATTATTTCCAACCTTCATTTTGAATTGATTTTTAATTTAAAAAAATCTATGTTCCCAACTCTTAGACTCAGAATCTCTGCTTTTGTAAGGTATGCATTTTCTCTTCCAAACATGCTTGTGTGATGAAAATCAAAAATATTTGGCTGTAAGACCCATGTGTTAGATGAGGAGTTTAAAAACCATATTTTGAAAGTCAAAGTTGAATAATGACTGCTTTCCACTCAGCTGTATGCACCCTCCCCCTAGAGACAATGTATGATAGAAAACAAAGGCTGCATTTCTTTTTTTTTTGGTAAGAAGATGGTAAAGTTTAAAAAAAAAAAAAAAAGCAAAGCATGATTTAATAGCACAACTTTTCCTTACCCTGTTTTTTTTTTCCCTAATATTCTAAGTTTTCTGATGGCAAAGCAGTATTCATAGAGCTTGAATGTTTATGGAAGCCAGAAAATAGCAGTTCCCTAGGGAAAATGACAGAAAGGGTCAAAATGTCAAAGTTGTGATAAGGCCCTGGCTTATGGAGAGTTGTAGCAAATCCCTATATCATGCCCCAAAGCTTTCTCCTTTGCTTTCTACTACAGAGACTAGAAATTTTAAATAATTGACTTCCTAGCTTCCTTTGCAGCTAGAGGTTTGAGGGAAGAGTTTGTTAATGAAATGTGAAGTGACAATTTGCTATGGAAGGATCCGGGCAAGTTTTCTGAATTAAAGAGATAGACACAGCTAATGGCAAATCTTCCCCTTAGTAGTGTCTCAGGAACTGAGATAACTGTGATAAGAAGAACCAAGCAGAAATCCTTTACATTCTTCCTTCTTGCTAAAAGAATAAGAGGGCAACAGCACATGCCTGGGAGAACTGTGGGAATTTGGTCATTCTCTGACATTTTGAAAAGTGAAGAGGTGATTATTATTAAATCTCCATTAAATTTTTGTGGAGAACTTTTGAGAAGAGAGATTGGTCTTGAAAAATGACAATGAATTTTAAGGCTTGACTTGAATTATAACTACCCTTCTGGATGTCCTTCCTATTATAGAAAGGGAGAACAGGCATAGATACCAACTATGCTGTTAATGTTTGGAAAATGTTCCAGCCCTGACTGCAAAAGCAGAGAAAAATAAAAAAACAATATGCACTCACCTAGCAGGAACAGCAGCACATCTTTTCTACTTCCTCTTATTTTTTCCTTGGCCCCATCCAGAGGAACATTTTGGAAGCCTGATATTCTTACTGTTGTAGTCAGGGTTTATAAGGGGGTAAATTTAATATAGAACACATAATTTACAGGATTATTTTCTAATATTCACCCAAAGAATCAAATGCAAAAGAATATGGGAGATCTGTTCATGCACCAGAGACCCAAAGAATCCAGTTGAGGGCCTGGATCCCTCAGCAATGTCCAGCGTGAGTCCAACTGAAGGATATGTGCCCACAACAACGTCTCATGCAAGTCTGTATCAAGGAGCTGCAATAAGAAGGCCCAAAGGTCAGCGGTAGAACCTAGGAAGTCTGTGCCAGCAGGAGGAAAGATCTCTGCCAGCAGGCTGAGGGATCTGCACTGGAGCCAGGAAGTGATGCTCAAAGTAAGGACTAGAAAACCCCCAAAAAGAACTGCAGCCATCTTCAGTGGCAGTGAAGACCTGAGCTCCTCCGACGATGAGAACATCCAAATTCATATCAGAAAAGCCAGTGTGACAAGCTTCTCCATGAGAACCAACAGTGCACCATCTTCCTCTCCAGTTCTCCTTTATGCTGTTGGCAACAATCCTCAGTGGGCCTTCCACACCCAGCATTATGCTGATTCAGTTCAGCTGGGTGTTATAAGTTGCCCATTAGTTAATTCACCAAACTTACCCTCTAGACAACATCTTGCTTGTCCACCTACATAAAAACAAACTGGAATTAGAAAATGCTTGGTTACCCAACTCAGATATATAGATATAGACATATAGATAGAGATAGATATATAGATATAATCTGATAAATTATAGAAAGAAAATATTTGACAATATGAACCTACTACCAGTAAGATTTCTACTTTTCTATATCACATTTAGATCTATTTCTGCAGTACACAAATTGAGTGATCTAAAATGCTGTTGATTGCCATCTTTGAGCAGGACTCGGAGAAGTGTATATGGAGCCTGAAGCTAGTTTTGATTAAGGAATAGAATTTTAAAGCAAAGCTATGCAATATACTAGTAGCAACAATTTCCTTTCTGAGAAATAGCTCACGGGTTGCTACCAGACCCTGCTAAAAATTGAATTCCCTGATTACAGACTGTTAGACAAGTATGGGACTGAGATATCCAGGACAGAATGTTTTATGATTCACTTTTCCATATAGTCAGGGTGTCCAGAAACACTCTAACATCAAATGGAAGGATCAGATTGACACAAAATAACTAAACCCTGGAGATACAAATGAACTGCATGAATAGGTGGGTGGTTTCCCAGCAAGCCTACCTCTTCCCCTACTACTTCAATCTCAAAACACTTATTGGGTATTTACTTGTCCATCTAAGAGTTGGGAAAAATTTGAACCCAGGTTGCAGATAGGTCTGCATACTAGCCCAACACAAGCCAGAAAATCACTGATGGGACACTATAGCCCCATTACAGGATTTTAATATAGACTCTGAACTAACAACCAGTATATAATATTTGTGTTCCCCAAGCCAAAATATAATCAATCTTCATCATCTATGGATTCCATATTTGCAAATTTGCCTCCATGTTAAAATTAATTTGTAACCTTGTTATACTTTGTGCCTACATGTCCCCCTAAAGCCTCATGCAGTTTTAGATGGGGTTTTTTCTGCATCTGGTAGCAAACATGTCAAAACGAAAGACTAAAACACAATCCCAGAACTCCACCCCACTCAGAACAAGTCCAGGAGACA
>NW_004955462.1:2244533-2250982 GCF_000276665.1 Chinchilla lanigera
GGATCTGCTTATAAGTATAATGTTCCTCCCCTGTGTTCTTTTCAGTCTCAGAGTGTTTATTGGCACGGTTCCAGGAAATGTATAGTCACATGCATTGCACTTCTCAAGTTTATGATAGAACTGCATTTACACATGAGCAAATCTGTAAAAAATGAAACAGTAAGACACACACAAAAGAAGTTAAGCTGGGGTTTTCTTCTGTCCCTGTGCCCCTTGTCTGAACACCCACAGTAATTCAGATTTAATCTAATTCTCTAAAACTCACATGTCTTCATTTAACATTTTTATGACAAAGAAATTCAACTGGAATTTCAGTTTTCCAAAACAAAGCAAGAGAAATCTCACAGGAGCAGAGAAAGTCATTCTTTTCATTCATGTTCTTCTTTTGAAAAACCAGCAGAGGGCGAGCAAGTGAGCAAACACAAGTGAGCCAGGACAAAACAACCAAGGGTAATTCCTAACTCAAGAACTCAGAAATGAGTCAATAAGACTTTGAGCACTAATTTGATTTAACTCCGGCATTTCCAAATTGTCCCATAATATTTTAGTCTGAGATAGAGATTAAATCCTTACAACCTGGACTGCTCATCTCCTAAGAGATCTCCAGGGGAGAGGAAGAATAACCATATATTTTTCATTCTAATGTTGAGCTTCACATGCTTGTAGCAACCTGAACAGAAATCCCCGGAGCATCTAAGTATTCACAAAATTTGAAGAATTTAAAAGTGAGGAGATCAAGGGAAGTAGATTTTACTTTTCTTATACTATCATTCCTAAAAAAAAAACATTATGGGAAGAGAAGATAAAAATTCCATAAACTCTAATGTTAGATAAAGGTGAGAAATGTTAAATTTCTGTTGAAATTTTAAAATGTATAATGTGGAACCACCACTCAGTTTGATTACCATGTGGGTGTTTTAGGTAAAGCCCTCTTTATATTATAACTCAGTGAGTTAAAGAACAGTTATATTCACCTGGTAGATAAACAATTTTTCAAATTACAACATTAATCTTGAGCAAAGATCTGGGGAAATGAACTGTTGGGTACACCGGTGGCTGGAGAATAAATGGGTTCAACTCACAGAAAGTGATGAGACAGCCTTGGGGAGAGATGGAAAAGGTGAACGGGTTCGCTTTTTTACTATAACAGATATATATACATGTGTGCGTTCCATATGTAAAATTTTTTAAACACCTTTAAAGCTCTTCTATACAGAGCTCTTTAGAGATCTATAAAGTCACTCAAAATGATAGAGCTGAAAGTCAAAAAGAGGCAAGCGTTATTTTTCCATGGAATCGTAGTCAATCACTTAACCATTCCCTACTGACTTTCAGACTGAGGTTTGAATCAGTAATATACAGGTACTTATTGGCTGGATTCCTGAGTCCATGAACTTTATTTCAAACACTGATTCTAAGCCAGGTAACTGAGTATGTGTATCAATTTGTAACTGCTGAAAAACACAAACAAAATCATCCAATCTGATTCAACAAATTATGTTACCCACAGATTTTGATTGTTAAGTGGCATCGGAATTCTTCAATAAACATAAATTTGAAAGAAATATTTTATAGACATAAACAGTCATTTTTTTTCCTTCCAATTTTTTCCCCATTATGGTGGCTATTATGAGGATAGCAAGTACCATTTTGGAGAACTCCACTTTCTATAGCATAGAAGATGGTGGTTTTAATAAGTGGACCCACTATATTCAACCTCTTGTGAAGTTCCCCTCAGCTGCATCACACTAAAGCTTAGACACAGAAAGGGAACTGGTTGAGTACAGATGAGGCTGCATGGTGAGACAAGAAGCCAGACTCAGGAGCCAGTCCTGATCTTATTACAGCAACTCACCCTTGTGCAAAGTCACCATGGTCCCTCAGAGCAACATTAATCCCTTCCTGAGGGGATGCCCGTGACCTACACTTGATCTTAGCCAAAAGGACAAGAAGTGGGGCTGGGGATTTAGCTCAGCGGCAAAAGCGCCTGCCTGGCATGCACAAGGTCATGAGTTCGGTTTCCGGTACCGGAGAAAAACCAAAAAAAAAACAAAAAACAAAAAACAAAAGGACAAGAAGTGATTGATGCCCTGTGACCTAATGACCTTGCATTAACCCTTGCCTCCCAAGGTTCCGTTACCTCTCAACATCACCACACGGGGACAAAGCTTCCAACACATGAACCCTGGGGGACACACTCAAGCCATATCCAAACCGTAGTGTGCCCTCAAGCTCACTTACTGCTCTCTCAGACAGCTGAGACAGCCTCACCTGAGGAAGTGTGCTCTGCCTGGAAGGGTCAGCCTGCTCCACCACAGAGGCCATGTGCAGCAGTGACATGGAAGGGGGCCTGTTCGGCTCAGCAGAGCCAACCCTGGCCGTCGGTAGGGTGATCAGGGCTCACGCCACACTGCTCTTCCACCCAGCATCCTTCTTTGGCTCAAGCTATTTCTATTCTTAACAACAAACAAGTTGAGGACTCACCTGGAGAAGAGTCTGCAAAATGTGATGGCTTGGTAAGGCACATGCTGCTTTGAGCTGACTAGGATAATCCTTAATATAAGAGCTTTACCCGGGGCCAGGAGGTAGCTCAGTGGTAGAGTTCTTGCCTCACATGTGCAATGTTCTCATGTTTTTCTCAAGAAATACCTTTCTTGCTTGGTCGTGTAGGCTGGGGCTCAGCTACTCGGTTTTCACCTGAGATTGTTGCAAACGCACATTCCTCCACCTATCTCCATGTGCTTTTAAGTTGGCAGAAGGAAAACTGAAGGGTTAGTGCTTACCTAGGATTGCCCTTTTTTTGTCTTATTTTTATTTATTTTTAAGGAATCTGGATAAATTCTTATAAGGAAGTAAATTATTGAGCTGAAGTCAGGATTCTCGACACAAAGAATGGAAACTGAGTTAGCACAGGAAGAGGACTTAGTGAAAGATTAGATCACAAGAGCAATGGAATTGTCTCAGGACTTCCCTTGTCTTCCAAAATTGATCTCTGTTTCTCCATTCCAAATTCTCAGGAGAGGAAATGGGTCAGCCCTATTCAATTGTCCCACCAGGCCACCAGATTTTTTACCAATTTGTGGCCCAAATGGTCAGACCGCTTCCCCTAGGGGTGGGGGCTAGGAAGTCCAAATGGTCCCTGCCTCAAAAGAAGAGTGGATAAGGGAGCCACCCTATAGCATGTCTAATACTCTATGAGGCTTAGGATAGCAATTGGGAAGTGCCTTATTGCCCCAGACTGCCTGGAGCCAAAAGTTGGCTCCACCCTTGCCAGCTGGGAGACCTTGTTCCTCGGTTTTCTTATCCTCAAGATGGGGCATATAAATGATAGCTCTCCACATGACCGAGAAGCATGTTCACTGAGACCGAGCATAAAGACTACTTAACACTACAAATAGTGTAGAGTGAATATTCAGTAGGTACCGCTATTATTCTATTTTACCAAAGCACAAGTGTTCCTCCTGTTTTTAGCTAATGGTGTTGTCATTCTTTCACACATCAAACTCAAGTCATATGTCAACCTCCTTGTCTTTGTCTTTCTTCCTTTGGGAAACTTTTTACTTCATTCACTGATTTGTTTATTTATCTGGCTTTGTTTTTGAGCACCCAGTTGCTACACAAAAGCATTTTTTCCTTCCCAATTTTGCTGATGTCTCTCTAATTTAAGCTCTTACGCCCCTCACTTGGCTTGTTACAATTTGCTTCCTACCTGGTTCCTCAACTCCCACTCACTGTAGTCAGATTAGATTCACTAACATACATCCGGAGTGTGTTAGTCCCCTATTCAATAGTTTTCAGGGTTTCCCCCAAGCTTGGAGTGTACAGTTCAAAGTTTGAAACTTGACATTCAAAACCCTGTGGCTCTAGCCTGCCATTGCCATTCGTTTTCCACAGTGTCCCCACAGAGAGGCAACGCTCAGTTACTTGCGCTCTTCTTCCTTGCAGCATCACAGCTCCTGTTGTCCTTACCCATCTTTCTGCCCACCTGGAATGTCTAACTCCTTGCTCAAAGGTCCAGAAAAACCATCCCATGGGGCTTGTTAGAAACGGCACAACGGGGGCTGGGGATTTAGCTCAGCGGCAAAGCGCCTGCTTGGCAAGCGCAAGGTCGTGAGTTCGGTTCCCGGTACCGGAGAAAAACCAAAACCAAAAAACCAAAAAAAAAAAAAAAGAAAAGAAACGGCACAACCCAAACTACTGAATCAGAATCTGCATTCTAACAAGTTCCCCAGGTGGTTCACATACATGCATTTTTCTTATAAGATTTTTACAAGATATTTTGAAATTTTATGTAATACATTTTAAATTGTAGATTAACCCACTCCAACCTTCTCCCTATTGAAACTCTACCTTTGCCTGGTTCAAACAATAAAGCCATACCCAGATGTCTACTAGAGCTGAAAATACTCTCTTTATTCTCTGAATTCCCAGAGCGGGATTCTTTATACCTGCTCAGTGCAATCAGCATGCACTTTCTTCGGTTATTATTGTCAGTGTTGTGTCTTCTCTCCTTCTAAACTCCATTCCTTTGAGTATAAGGCAGTCTCAGTAAATATCAGGACAATACTCAATAAATACCCAATACCCAATAAATATCTGGACATAAATTATAAAATTCAAAATATAAAAAAGATGTTATATTTGTTTATTAATTAGAAAAGATGTCATAGGCAGTACTATTCTTTCCTTTTAGCCTCTGCTATTTGGGTCCCAGGGCTGATGAAATTTTACAGAGACTGTAAATTCATTTGGGACTTGAAAGAAGTTTACTGATTCCAAGATATGACAATAACACTGCAAAAATAAAATTAGTGAATTTTAAGTGGCAAAAACCATAGCAACCGAACTTTCTTCATTGCTACTTTAGAATTCTGAAAAATCTTATTCTGAGATAAACAATTTTTTATAGATTGTCTTGCTTTGCAAGGATTCTCAAGGTATGCATGACTACTAGAAGGCAGTGGAGAAAACACAAAAACAAGTTCAAATAATACCAAGTGTCACCTCACTCTAGTCCATGAAGTAGAGTAAGTGCCTGGGCTCATAAAGGCCTGGAAATGTCCCCGCCACACATGCTCTCAGCCTGTGCTAGTGGAAGCGTGCATTGCTGCAAACATCCTAGAAGTGATGTGTAAGTAGCCTCAGGGAGTTAAACACAGCAAGACCAGCCACGCATAATGACACATGCCTGTAATGCCAGCTACTCCCAGGGCTGAGGCAGGAAGATCAAAAGTTTGAGGCCAGCCTGGGCAGCTTAGACCCTGTTGCCAAAACAAAGGGGGCTGGGAATGTATCTCAGTTTTCCCCGGGTTCGGGTTCGAGCCCTAGAATGAGAGGCGGAGAGCTTTTGACCCAATAATACTCCCCTTCCCATACTCAATTTTATGATAACAGTCAGAGATGTGTTCTCAGCAGTTAGTGATTCTTTATCTTTCTTCTTTTTTTTTTTTTTTTTTGCATACTCTCCTTTGTTTTCAAATTTTTTATTCCATTGGCATGCATTTTATTATAAAATTATCTTACAAGAATAATAATTTTCAAAGCAGATGATGAAGAGGGAAAAGGAAGAGCAGAATACCCAGCAGTGAGAAGATCGGTGTCCTGCACTGACCCTGCTGCTTTCGTCCTCCCTTTGCCTCGCTCTGCTCTCACCTGGGATGCAAACATTTCCCTTTCATCAACCCCCAAACCACAGGCCAGCTGTTCAGTTCCAACACAGCCCCGGCTCCCTGAGGACCCTCATCATCCCAACTGCCTGAGTGTTTACATTGCACATTCTCAACAATTCCAGCTTGTGAGTAATAGTATTTCTCAGCGTTTGTATTGTGGAAACACACTCAGAGAAGTTAAGTCACCTTCCCCAAATCACAGAGTGAGGAAACTGGAAGAGCTGGGTGTGAACAAGGATCGCTTGCCTTATCAATGGGTGGTTTTTCAACTACCCCAAGGGGCCCCAGGTGCGCTCTCCGTAGTGGATGCTCACATCTAAGTTCACGTTCAAAATTCTCCTCTTATTTTCATTGCAATCTCTTCTTCAGAACAGCCTCTTTGCTGCCTCCTTCCAATAAGACCAGGCAGGTGTACATAAACACAGGCTAACTAGATACATGGAGTAATTTTTGTCTCTGAGAAATCATCTCGGGACTGAGATTTTTGTCTCTGAGAAGCCATCCCGGGATTGAGCAGTAGCTCAGTGGTAGAACTTGTGCTTAATGCGGGTGGGGTCCTGGGTTCCATCATCAGCACTAAACACAAAAACAAAAACCTCTCAAATTGAAAACCAAACACATTATATTGGTTAACACTTTAATTCTGACATCAGTGTGCCTTTGTCTAGGTATCCACTTGTATCAGTCAGGGTTTTCTAGAGGAACAGATATAATACAAGATAAACAAATGTGCAAGGAATTACAAGTTTGGCTTACAATGGTCAGCTACAGAGTTGGATG
>NW_004955462.1:2251427-2253267 GCF_000276665.1 Chinchilla lanigera
AGCACCCTGGCTCCCTTCTGAGTCACATAGTTAACCTTCTAAACTTCTCAAATTAACACAATAAACAACATCCCAGGAGGGTAAGGGCGTGTCCTTTTTATCCCAAGATGCAGAACTGCTGAGTCACTTAGCCAAACCTCTAGACTCCCCAAGTTGGCACAATGTATCAACCATAACACTGCTTTAAACAACAAAATGAGAGGCAAAGGTTGAGTCTGCATAATTGTTTTACACTCAGCTAAGCAGGGTGGTAAATTACATGTTTGAAAAAAGCAAAATCTGTCTTCTATTGGAATACAACTATTAACATATAAAATAATCACATACTGGATTAGATGAAAAAAAACACAAAAATATTGTGTGCACAATTTAATCATGAGAAGGTATCACTCTCCAGGGAATGGTGAGGTGGCTGGAAGCCTCCGGCCGGCTCAGAATCAGCTCTCAACAGAAGCGCAGCCCCAGCAAAGGTTTCCACTCTACGAAGTCTCCCATTCTCAGCTTCAGCTTCGGAAAAACAAGGAATAGTAGTAATTTCCACATCAAAGCAATGTTGAAGGCCTATTAATGAAAACAAGGAACCTAGGACTTGGAAATGAACATTTAAAAAGTTGCTGTATTCAACTGCATTTTAAAAAGGGGAACAAAGCCAGGTGTGGTGGTGCACACCCTTAATCTTAGCACTTGGTAGGCTGAGACAGGAGGATCACCCTTGGTTTGAGGCCAACCTGGGCTACACAGTGAGTTCAAAGCTAGCCTGAACTACACAGTGAAACCCTGTATAAAAACAAATTAAATTAAATTAAATTAAAAAATAAAAATGTGCAACAAATTAGCTCCATTCTAGCAGAATTTATATGTATGTAGTGAAAGGTCTTCATAATTCCTTCATAGTCGCTGTGGCGCCACCTACTGGAGACTATATGCCATGGCCAATATGGCACTGGCCCTTAGAGGCCAAGTGCTAAGCCCCACCCCTCTTCCCAGAGTCAAATTACGACTTCCTATTCCTCTTTATGTAATATCCTGTTTCATTTTCCCACATTCCTGCCCAATGCTAGCCTGCCACGTCAGCTAGCCCACCCCCTAAACTCCGCCTCTAGCCTGACCATATTTAACCATTGTCCACATGACCCAGCCCCCAGAAGATTCTCTTTCTCTGTCAATCTTCTCCGTGCCCTCCGCAATAAAAGTGTTTTATTGTTTTATTACTCTCTGCGCAGCCGACCGGACACCTTTCATATAGTAATTCAACAGACTGCTGTAATTCTTAAAAATATTCACATTTTGCACAAAGCTGATTTTTCAGTAATGGGCAGGAAGATTTTTAGCCTAAATTAAGATATCATAGGTAAACAACTCATACCTGCTTTCAAGATTATGGTTGATGCTACGAGACTCACCCTGTCAGTGTAAGAGAATTGAACTTTTGACTTGGAAAGCAAGAAGTACTTGTAGTCCAAAGTTGTCAGTGTCCTCAGATACTTTCCATAGTCAGTTCAAAGCTCTCTTTTGGCTCATTGTGATTTATATTCTAATGTCAAGAAAATGAAACAGCTAAAAAGATGTGATTCAATGCATTATCTACACTGTCAGTGTTAAATAAAAACTTTCACAACTTTACTCGTGTTTAAAATACAACAAACACAAAACACCACTAAATACACTGAAAAATAAACTGGCAAGCCAATAGCTGTCAATCACAATCTCTGAGCTCTGATAGCATAATTTTTGTTTTGTCTTGTTTTGTTTTAGAGTCATTACATCCAGGTTTTAAAAAAATTTTATTTTAATCATTCTAGTTGATGTAGAACCTCTCAGGGTCGAGGGACCTGGGCCC
>NW_004955462.1:2253657-2254810 GCF_000276665.1 Chinchilla lanigera
TATCACTATGTAATGCAGGCTGGCCTTTAATTTGTTTGTGTAGCCCAGGCTGGCCTGCCTCAGCCTCCCAAGTGCTGGGATTACAAGGGTGTACCACCATACCCCACTCCCTTCAGAATAGTCCTGTCTGTATCTGCAATAAATCCTAATGGGATTTTGATAGATATTGCACTAATTCTATATTAATTTGAGGAAGAACTGATGCCTTCACTATGTCAAAACTTTCAAATTATGATCACAATATGCATCTTCTCATTGAATTTGGATCCTTCTGCAGCATTTTATAGTTTTCAGCACATGAATCTAATACATATTTTTTAGGTTTATACCTAAGCATTTCTTTTTCCTATTTTTGGAGCAATCACAAGTGTTATTCCATTTTCAATTTTGACTTATGCACACATATTTGTTGCTAGTATAGAGTGGAAATCAAAATACATGGTGAATGTTTAAGTTTTTGAACTTATTACAGCAAAACATACATTGCCTTTAATCCCCCTCAGGAATTTCCCCCTTGTCTCAGACATACCTATCCTGTCGTTCCTGCTCTTTTCTGAAGCAGTTCTGAAAGTCCTCTTTTGTGAATGTCTTTATGAGGTGTAATCAAATTATGGTGCATGCTATTGCTGAGTGACATCCCAAAGAAAGGCCAGTTTGTAAAAACATTACAGTGTGTCCTCATCCACCTTATGCATGAGGTCTGGCACAGTGCAACTTCTCACTTTTCCCCAAATCCAAAATGATGTGAAAGAGAAATGTTTGAATCAATTCAGGACATCAAGGCAGACACAACACCACAACTAAAGACACTCATGAAAGAGGACTTCCAGAACTGCTTCAGAAAGTGGTGAGAAAAATGAGATAAGTATGTTCAAAGTGAAGGGGAGTATTTTGAAGGTGATTAATGGCAATGTGTCATTTACTGCAACAATTTTTAAATTTAAATATTCACTATATTTTTATCATACTTCATGTAGGGATAAAGGATTTTTTTTCCTCTTTGAATTGAATATAATTAACAAATAAAATCATATGTACTTAAGGAATACAACATAATCTTTTGAGATACATACATGTTGTGAAATGATTACTATACCCAGGTATGGTGGTGCACACCTGTAATTCCAGCACTTGGGAGGCTGAGGCAGGAGGA
>NW_004955462.1:2255253-2256377 GCF_000276665.1 Chinchilla lanigera
TTGCCATGAGTTTAAGGCCAGCCTGGGCTACATAGTGAACTCAAGGCCAGCCTGAATTACACAGCAAGACTTGTCTCAAAAAAAACCTTCAGTGAGGTAAATTGGACACATAAGTATAAATATCACCTTGTTTCTTTTGTGTAAGAAACCCAGAAGGTAAACAAGAGCATAACAGAGGATAGGTAGCAGAAAGTAGAAAGAACATTTTCAAACATTATGAGAACAAGGAGGGGAAGGAAGGAAGGGAAAGGAAAAAAGGGAAAAATTGGAAACAACACTTTTGCAAATGGGGAGGAGAAAAAAGTTGAAAGAGAAGGAAGGAAATGAAGGGAAAAAAGCTGCAAGATATCTTATGCACAGATCACATTCCCTATGATGAATGTGATCAACATGTATGACAAATATGTACTAATAAAAAATATAAAGCTTAAATAATTTACTCTTCTTAAAAACATTTTATAATAGCACAAGTCAAGATATTCTTCAACAAAAAGAAAAATATGTCAGCATCTCACTCCCATAGACAGATTAAAACCATTAAGGAAACATCATTCTACAAGATTTTTTGATATTTCTTATTCATAAATGCACTTTTAAAAGAAAATTGGCAATTTGGACATCCACAAAGATGGCAGAATGATGAACAGCAGAGAAAAAGCCTCTCGAGATTTGGTGTCCAGATGCTGGAATATAGCAAAATTGCATCCTTCAGTGGGCACAGATAGTTCATATGATTAAAGGTGGCAAACTAACAGCATTGCAGCTAATGATTGTGAAAGGAAAGATCTCTTAAAAATAACAAGGAACCAACAAATAACAATTGAACAGCTGCAAAATGAGGCAAAGAAAAACAATATAAGACTGATAGCTGTGAATGAAAGAGCAGGAGGCAACATGAATGACATAAAAAGATTGCGGAATAGCAGAAATTTTCCCAACCATGGGAGAAGAACCCAACAGACAGTTTAGTAAGACATATAGAACTCCAGTTAGTCAAAACCAAAATAAGGCTACACCCAGACACATAATAATCAAGACGCTAAAAATTCAGCAAAAGAACAGAATATTAAAAGCTGTTAGAGAAAAAAAACAGACCACTGTTATGGTTTGTGTCTGTGTGTCCC
>NW_004955462.1:2260402-2262630 GCF_000276665.1 Chinchilla lanigera
GATGAAAAACAATACTCCATGTAAAAGGAACCCAGAAAAAAGCAGAAGTAGCTATTCTGTCTGTAGACAATGTGAACTTCAAACCAATAATGATCAAAAGAGATAAAGAAGGTCACTACATTCTTGTTAGAGGAAAACTGCAAGAGGAAGAGATAGCAACCATAAATATACATGCAAGAAATGTAGAAGTGCCAAACTATATAAGGCAAATTTTAACAGACATGAAAAGTCAAATAAGTAATAACACAATTGTAACAGGGGATTTTAACACCTCATTGTCACAAGGAGATAGATCAACCAGAAAAAAATCAGCAAAGAAATAACAAAACTAACCCAAATGTGGGAACAAATGGACTTAGTAGACCTTTACAGAGTATTCCACCCAATAACATTAGAATATATATTCTTCTCAGCTGCGCATGAGACATTCTCTAAAATAGACCATATACTAACCAATAGAACATGCTTAAGCAAATGCAAAGGAACTGAAATTACCCCATGCATACTATCGGACCATAGTGCAATAAAATTGGAATTTAATGACAAAAGAAATCACAAAAACTCCATAAACACATAAAAATTAAATAACATCCTCCTGAACAATCAATGGGTCACAGAAGAAATTAAACAATATTTACAATCAAATGGAAATGCAGATATAAACTACTAGAACCTGTGGGACACAATGAAAGCCATCCTCAGAAGGAACTTTATAGCAGTGGATTCCCACATCAGGAAAACAAAATGAACACAAATAAAAAAACTTTATGTTGCCCCTCAAACTTCTAGAAAAAGAAGAGTAAGTCAAGCTCAAAGTCCAAGGGGGAAATTATAAAGATCAGAGCAAAAATTAATACAATGGAGGCTAAGAAACAGTACAAAGAATTAATGAATCAAAGAGTTGGTTGTTCAAAAAAATATATAAAATTGATAAACCCCTAGCCTATCTTATCAAAAAAAGGAAAGAAAAAACTCAAACCCATGCAATAAGGAATGAAAAGGGTGGAATCACTACAGATCCTGTAGAAATTCAGAAGATAATCAATATCTACTTCAAAAACCTTTACTCTCATAAGATAGAAAACACACAAAAAAAATGGACAGATCCCTAGTTACATATGAATTACTAAAGCTGAATCAAGAAGATATAAAAATCCTGAATAACCCAATATCAGACAACAAAATTGAAAATCTAATAAAAAACTGACAAAGAAAATCCCAGGTCTTAATGGATTCACAGCTGAATTCTACAGGAATTTAGAGAAGAGTTAATGCCAATTCTTCTCAAACTCTTTGATGAAATAGAAAGGGAAGAAGTTCTCCCCAACTTGTTCCTGGAAGCAATTATTACCCTGATACCAAAACCAGAGAAAGACCCAACCAAAAATGAACTGCAGGCCAATTTCCCTAATGAATATAGGTGCAAAAATTCTCAATAACACACTAGCTAATAGAATGCAGCAAATCATCAAGAAGATAATACACCATGACCAAGTGGGATTAATCCCAGGAATGCAGGGATGGTTCAATATATACAAATCAATAAATGTAATACATCATATCAACAGAGCCAAAGACAAGAATCACATGACCATCTCAGTAGATGCAGAAAATGGGTTTGACAATATTCAACACTCATTCATGATAAAAACCCTACAGAAAATTGTAATAGATGGACTTTACCTCAATCTGATAAAAGCCATCTATGACAAACCAACAGCTAACATCACACTAAATGGAAAAAAACTGAAAGCTTTCACTGTAAAATCAGGAACAAGACAAGGATGTGCACCATCACCACTCCTATTCAACATAGTTCTAAAAGAGTTACCCAGAGCACTTAAACAAGAAAGAGAAATAAAAGCAATAAAGATTGGAAAGGAAGAAGTGAAATTATCATTATTTGCAAATGACATGATACTCTACATGGAAGACCCCAAAACTCTACCAAAAGACTCCTAGAATTAATAAACACATTCAGTAACACAGCTGCATACATAGTCAACATTCAAAAATCAATAGCATTCTTATACACAAACAACAAACACAGTGAAAGAGAAATTAGGGAAACCATAACTTTCACAATAGCATCCAAAAAGTTGATATACTTAGTCTGTCACATTTTTATTGGCATTGTGTTAAAGATACAAACCAAGTTAGGGAAAACTGATGTTGATAATGCTGAAGAATGTCTTTCCATTGTTTACTTCTATTTTGTATCTTCTAGG
>NW_004955462.1:2263375-2265231 GCF_000276665.1 Chinchilla lanigera
TAGTATTCATAACCATTATATGGTCATCATGAACTGTAGCAAAAAACACGCTCTTTGTTGCATTTAATGCACTGTTTTAAGTTCTACTTTGCTATTAGGGCTATGACCTGTTATGGTTTAGATTTAAAGCGCTCCCTGAAGGTGACTGGATCATGGGGTCTTCACTGAGTTGCTCTTAGGAGGTGGGGCTGGGTTAGAGAAGTTACTGGGGTGTAGCCAGATGGTCCATCTTCCTCTTGGCTCCTCCTTCTCTGTTTCCCTGCCGCCAGGAAACCATGAGTCAAAAGAAACCATTCCTGTTCAGGAGTTCTTTATCTCATATATTTTCTCACAGCAATGGAAAGATGGCTCAGACAACGTGAAAACTTTTCTTACCAAAGTCACCAGAAACTCCCATGTTGCCAAGTCCAGTGGACTTTGACATTTGATAATAGTGACACCTTGCTCTTGTCCTGGCTTCCTCCGCTTCTGATTCCTCCTTCCACGTCACAGTAGTCAGGGGTACCTCCCGTCTCATCTCTTCTTATTTACCTGCGCCTTCTGCAGGTGCTTCCGTCCAGCTCCAGCTCCGTGACATTAAACGCTTAGCTTCTGCATCCACACCTTCATCAAAGAGCCCATTCCTGAGCTCTACATTTGGCCAGTGGCTATTTATCTCTCTGCAGGGGTATCCCTTAATCAGGTGGATCTTATTGGCCCAAAATGTGGCTCTGATTTCTCCCTCCAGTCGTTCTCCACTCCCATAAGACCCTGTTTCAGTAAATTTGCCACAATCCGGTTATTTGAGGTGACAATTTAAAGGTGCCGCTGCACTTCTCCTTTCCTCTCCCCATGTGCAGTAGCAATGAATATGCCTGGTGCAGCGGCCTTGCTGAGGGTTGAGGCCCCCACCTCCAACCCCAGGATCTTCTGAAGGGGTGGGGATGCCCCTGGCTTTGGTGAAGCATTCTTGGAACTGCAAGCTGGGCAGAGCTTTTCCTGCCCCTCCTCCTGCCCCTCCTCTGCCAGGATCTACAGGGACTGAGTCTCTCTGGCTCCCTTTGGCCTCCTCATTACCTTTGCAGTGCTTCCCCAATAGCTCTCTTGCATGTGTGCTTCCATCCTGCTGACTGCTGGAGGTCCCTCTTTAGCAAACCCTGTGTCCCTTCCAGCTCCTCTGCCTGCGTTTCCTGCCCATTTCTTTGTGGCTACCATCACCCACGCGGGAGCTGTGACCTTCTCAATGGACGACGGCAAGAGCACGCCTCTTCCATCCTAGGCCTCTCCAACCCTTTCTCGCTGCAGCAGTCGGTGATTTTCGAACAGTAGGTCAGTGTCGCCAAGCCCTGCTTTTCTGACCCACGCTGACAGCAAAGTTTAAACCACGCCGGGGCCACTGCGACGTTGGGGTGGCACAACTCTCCTGGCGACAGCTTCTCCGCGCCCCCCGCCCCCCCGGGGGCCCAGCCTCATGTGCGCCGCTTTCCCGGCCTCTCCCCTTCCCTTGGAGTCCTCCTCCGTGCTCAGAGCTGCTGCCTGGCGCCTTCTCTCTCCTCCACAGTCCCAACGGGGGCGCCGCCTACCGCCCGCCAACCCTGCTTTTCAGCCCTCTGGCCACTCCCTGGCGTGGTGTTGGCTTCTTCTGCCTGACCGGTGGCCGCAGGTGCCCTGTGGTTCTCCCCAGTCCAGAGCGACCCTGACACGGAACACATCTCCTCGGGTGTCCAGGACCCAGACGTGCCAAGCCAAGCGCACCTCTAGTTGATATACTTGAGAATCAATCTAACAAAAGAAGTAAACAATCTATACACTGAAAATTACAGTACTTTTTAAAAAAAAAGAGATCAAAGATGATTTCAAAAAATGGAAAGATATTC
>NW_004955462.1:2265791-2266707 GCF_000276665.1 Chinchilla lanigera
AAACTGTCAATAAGTCCTTGATTGATCAATATTGCATGTCTCTATCTGTTTTCATGAGAAACCACTTTCAAGATATCAATATGTAATACAACAAGCATTGTTAATTTCCTACCACTTTGTAACTGTATTGTCGGTACTGTTCTTTTGCTATTTTATAAAAGGTTGTCTGTCTGTTAAAAACATAAATAAATAAATGGTGCTGTAAAAATTGGCTCTTTACATGCTAAAGAGCCATTAAAGGCTCTTTAGCTCATACTAAAGACTAAAACTAGACCCATGTCTATCATCATGCACTTAACTAAAGTCAAAATGGATGAAAGATCTAAATATTAAGACAGAAACAACAAATCTACTGGAAAAGAAAGTAGGTAGAAAAAAAATTTTTTTAAATCTTGAAGGTATAGAATTAGGCAGAAAGTTCCTGAACAAAAACCAAACTGAATGAGAAATACTTCAAAGAAAAAAAAAAAAAAAAAAAAGAAATACTTCAAAGAATCACCAACTGGGATCTCATCTTATTGAAAAGTTTTTGCACATCAAAAGAAATCACCAACAGGGTAAAAATTGGGAAATGAATTGGGAAAAAATTTTAGGCAACTGTCCCTCAGGCAAAAGATTTCTATCTAGAACACAGAAAGAATTTTTTAAAAATCAGGCCCCCAAAATTCAAAGAACAGATTGAAAAATGGGAATCTGAGGTGAATACACACATCTCAGATAAAGAAATACAAATGGCAAATAAATATATGAGAAAATGTTCAACATCATTAGTCATTCAAAAAATGCAAACTAAAACAACACTGAGATTCCATCTCACCCCAGAAAAAAATGGTTATCATCAAAAAATCAACCTATAACAAATGCTAGAGGAGCTGTGGGGGAAAAGGAACCCTTCTCCACTGTTGGTGGGGCTGTA
>NW_004955462.1:2267917-2269127 GCF_000276665.1 Chinchilla lanigera
TTCTCTTTAAAATAAAAAACACTAAAAAAAGAAACAATACAAAGAATGAATGAAGAGTTGGTTCTTTAAATGATTAAATAAAATTGACAAACTCTTAGCCAACCTTATCAAAATATGGAAGGAAAAGACTCAAATCCGTTCAGTCAGGAATAAAAGAGTGAAATCACAACAGATCCTGCAGAAGTCCAGGAGAACATCAATACTTACTTTCAGAAACTGTGTTCTAATACAATGGAAAACATAGTAGAAATGAACTAATTCCTAGATATATATGTATTACCAAAGCTGAATCAAGAAGATATAAAAATGTAAAATAAACCACTATCAGTAAATGAAATTGGAGATGTAATTGAAAACCTACCCCCCATATTTAAAGATCCAAATCCCAAAATGGGCATCTGTAATGAATAGACACAACTCAGATGGAGAAGTAGAAACAACAAACAACTACATGCAAAAATGTAGAACATCACTGGTCATTCGAGAGTTGCAAATTAAAACAATGTTGAGACTCTGTCTCATTCCAGAAAGAATGACTACTATCAAGAAATCAACCAATAAGAAATGCTGGCAGGGCTATGGGGGAAAAGGAATCTTTCTCCCCTGTTGGTGGGAGTGTAGACTGGTGGAACCACTATGAAAATCAGTGTGAACATTCCTCAAAAAACTAGGACTAGAGGTCCTATTAGACCCAGCTATTCCCCTTCTGGGTATGTTCCCAAAAGAATTAAAAGCATCATACTACAATGATATATGCACACCCGGGTTTAGAGTGGCACAGTTTGCAATAGCTAAATCTTGGAAATAGCCCAAATGCCCATCAACCAATAAATGGATACAGAAGATGTGGGGTTCTTTTATACAATGGAGTACTACTCTGTCATAAAGAAGGTAAGTTTGAGACATTTTTAGGTAAATAGATGCACCTTGAGACCACACTCTTAAGTGAAATAAATTGGACACACATGTTTAAATATGACTTTGTTTCTCTGGTGTGAGAAACTAAAGGGTAAATAAGACCCAAAATGTATAATAGATATTAGGAAAAGGGAAAAAATGTTCAAATGAGAAGGGGAACAGGGAGGGGAAGAAGGAAAGGCAAGAAGGGACAAGAAAAAAAGAATAGAAGGGAAAAAATAGAAACAAAGCTTTTGTAAATAAGGAGGGGAAGAGGGCCTGAAGGGATGGGAGGAGAATGAGAATAAAAGAA
>NW_004955462.1:2270397-2274681 GCF_000276665.1 Chinchilla lanigera
ACTAATCTGTCCATAACTCCGTAATGTTTGTATTGTTCCTATGCTATTTAGTAAATGGATGTATGTTTATTATTATGTGTTTCCTACAACAACCATTGAGAATAGTCAATGATTATTCAATCGGTCACTCATGTACAGCTCTATTTATTTTCTTTAGAAGCCACTTTGAAGATACCAAAGTATAGTACAACAACTATTGATAATCTACCACTTATGCCTGTAACTCACTATTATTTGTCTATTTGTTTTCCTGAGAAACTATCTTGTAGATAACAGTATGTAAAACAACAACCATTGATAATTTCCTACCACTTTGTCTGTAATTTGGTAAGCCCCCCCCATTACTGTTATCCTTCTTTTACTCTTTAAAATAAAAAAAATAAATTCCCTATGCTGAATGTTATCACTATGTATATATATCTAAAATGTAGCAAAAAAGACAATTTTTAAAATAAATTAATTTAATTTCATTAATTTAATTTTTAATACTTTAAAGATAAGAATAAGTTTGAGACGTATCTAGGTAAATGGATGCACCTTGACACCATACTCTTAAGTGAAGTAAATCAGACTCACGTGTGTAAATAAAACATGAGAAACTGAAAATGTGAATAAGGGCCAAAATGTATAATAGATATTGGGAAATGGGGAGAAAATGTTCACGTGAGAAGGGGAAATGGGGAGGGGAAGGGGAAATGGAAATAAAAAAGAAATAGAAGAGAAAGAAAAATGGAAACAAAGCTTTTGTAAATAAGGAGGGAAGAGGGCTTGAAGGAAGGGGAGGGGAATGTGGAAAAGAAGAAGCAAGATACATCATATACAGCTACAAACTCCCCATGATGAATGGGATCAATTTACATATCTAAAATGGACCAATATTTTTTTAAAAAATTGGCAGTACCATATGTACTGTTTTGTAACTTGCTATTTTATTTAATAAAATGTAATGGACATCATTTAATCACAATAAATTTTATGTCAACATCATGATCTCTTAATGATATAATTAATAACTTTGTCTCCTCTAAACCTTCCCTTATACTTCCTCACCACCCCTTATCCCTTTCTCTTGTCTAATAATAGTATCCTACTTTTACATTATCTTTTTTAGATTCAGATAAGGGGAAACACACAATATTTGTCTTTCTGAGTCTGGTTTATTTCACTTAACATGAGGACCTCCAGTTCCATCCATTTTCATGAAAATGACATAATTTCCACCTGCACATATGTACACATGTATGTATATGCTAACTGGCATGTTATCTTAAAATTTTCAGTACCATAAATGACAAATCTCTGAAAAATTCTTGTTCTTCCTTTTTAATCTGCATGGAAAATCATTTCTGTTTTGCAGATGCCAGGAGGATAATATATTAGGCTGAAAGCTAGAATGTGTGTGTGATTTTATGGTGCTGGGCATCAAGTCCAGGACTTTGCACATGCAACACACTTTTGGCCTCAAGTCTAATGCCTTGCTTACTCCTCAATCATGAACAATTTTTTTCTATGCTTTTCTCTAAAATATTTGTAGTTCCATGTGTATATTTAAGATCTATTTTGAGTTAAGTGTTGGATAATGTGTGATTCATGATCTCTGTTTGTTTTGTTGCCTATGGGTGTCTAATTACTGTAGCACCATTTGTTTAAAAATTATCTTCCTTCATTGAATTATTTTCCAAATACATTTGTTTTCTAGTGATGCTTTCTATTTTCTGTGAACATGTCTTATAAAAGTCTTATTTTTAAGCCTTTTTAAAATGTTCTGGGTTTGAATTCTAATCATGGTGAGTTCAGCTAATCTCTTGGTTGTTTCGATGTTAAACTCATACTAATAGCAAGCATCTAGGATGGGGTGCAGCTCAGTGGGAGGGTGCTTGCCTAGCAGGCTGGAGGCCCTGGCTTCCATCCCCAGTACTGCAAAAGAATAATATAAAATAAAGTAAAATAGAAAAGTGATATAGCATTTAAAATGGGCCAGGCACTCCCTCACATGTTTACATATATTGATTAATCCTTACAATAATTTTATTGTGGAAGAAGTATACTATTATACTACAATCTTACTATGTTCTACAATTGCATTTTCTATGAGTAGCAGGAAGCTACTGGAGAGTTTTTAAAAAGGGTAATGGAACTGGTCTTTGAGACTTTTTTAATAAATATTTTCAAATATGAGTGTGTTGCATAGAGACACACAGAGAGAATATAGTAAATGTTCAATTGTACATCACTCAACTTCATCAATGCAAAAGAACTGAAAATAGAGTCTTGAAGAGATTTGCTACACTCCCATCTTTATTACTGTAACATTATTCACAATTGCAAACAGGTAGGAAATCTCCATCAACCTACATGGGTAGGCAAAGTGTTCATACATAAAAATGCCCATATATATATAATGTATTATAGATATATAGATATATATAACCAACTTACCTATCATATTTTGCCTGTATTTTTCCCTCTACACACACACTTTTTCTACAATACTTAAATCAAATTTCAGGTAGTATTGCATCTTATTCATTGGTACTTTATTTTCTATAAGATAAGAAAAAAACTTTAAAACCTAATCACAATATCCTTATCATAAAAAACAGACAATTTCTTAAAATCTTTCCTTAGTGAATCCTCATTTCTAGTTCAAGTCTCCTTAGTATCTCAAAAACATCTTTTTATAGTCAGTTTGCTCACAGTGTGCAAGAAGCATCTACCCATTGCAGTTGCTTTGCCTCTTTCTCTTGTCATCTGTTTGTTGCACAGACTAAGCCTAATGCTTGTCATGAAAATTCAGTCTGGACGCAGTAAATAAAATATAGTATACACTTACCATGGAAAATTATTCTGCCTTAAAAACGAAGGAAATGATGACACAAGCTACAACATAGATGAACTTTTTAGGATGTTGTGGTAAGTAAAGCAAACAAATCACATACACTAAAACAAAGCAAATATCCTGATTCCACTTATGGGAAGCACCTGGAGTTATTAATCATATACATAGAAGTTAGATCGATGGTGTCCTGTGACTTGGGAAGGGGAAATAAAGAGTTGTCTGCTGAGATCAGAGTTTCAGTTTTACAAGATAAAAGAGTTCTAGGAATTGATTTCATAATAATGTGAATATATTTCATACTAGTGAATAGTACACTTAAAATGGTTAAATTAGTACAACACAATTCTAGGGTTATATATAGTTTATCATGATTTTTTTCTGTGAGACTGGGTATTGAACTCAGGGCCTTCACACTGAGTTACATCCCCAGCCCTTGTTAAATTTTGAAACAGTGTTGCTAAATTGCCCAGGCTGAGCTCAAACTTGCCATCCTCCGGCCTCAGCCTCCAGAAAGCAGGGATTACAGGCTTGTGCCAGCATGCCCAGGTTTATCACAATTTTCAAATAAAAAAAAATCATTCTGATGCCAAGATTGATGGTACACATACACCTGGAATCGTGTCTATTCTAGAGGCTGAAGCAGAAGGAGCACAAATTTGAGGATAGCCTGGGCAATTTAGCAAGGTCCTGTCCTGGTGTATGTGTGTGTGTGTGTGTGTGTGTGTGTGTGTGTGTGTGTGTGTGCGTTTTCAATACATAATAGTTATGATTGGGTGTGGTGGCACATGCTTGTAATCTCAGGACTTGGCAGGCTGAGGTAAAACTGTCCCTAGATTACATAGTGAGATCAAGCCCGGTCTAAACTACATAGCAAGACCCTGTCTCAAAAAGCAAACAGACAAAAAGCAAGTAATAATAACAATAATTACATTCAAACATACATCCCCCAATTCCTTTCCCCTTCTCCAAAGTGTTTACCTCCTTCTTTCTTACCATCTCTTCTTTATTTTACTGTTTAATTGATTTATGCTTTGGGTTTCCCTTATAAGAGAAACTATAAAAAAATATTTAAACTTTCTGTGTCTGAGTTATTTCACTTAAGATTGTGGATTCAAAATCCATCCATTTTTCTGCTAATGACATGATTTCATATATATATATATATCACATTTTCTTTATTCCTTCATCTGTTGATAGGCATCTAGGCTGTTTCCAGATTGTAGCTACTGTGGCTTGCACTGCTATAAACTTGCACCGCTATAACCATGGGTGTGCATGTGCCACTGTAGTATGATGCTCTTAACTCTTCCCAGAATATACCCCGGAGCACTACAACTAGGTCAAATAGAATTTCTATTTTTAGCTTTTGGAGAAATATTCATATTGCCTTAAAAACAGAAAGGACAAGCTGGGCATGGTGGCACACACTTTTTTTTTTTTTTTTT
>NW_004955462.1:2281931-2283247 GCF_000276665.1 Chinchilla lanigera
TCTTTTTTGTTTTCTTTCTTTCTTTTAAAAGCTGTAAACATTATAAACCCAAATCAGAGAGAAAAGAAACTGAAAGTACTTGTTGGTCAAATCAAAGTGCTTGAACTTTTATTTAATAATTATTTACACTTTAAATCTTTATAAAAATCATTCCATGTTCATTATGGAGGGAAACCCTGAGAAGTAAAAAGAAAACAGGGGAAAAAATGACCTATAACCTTAGTTCTCAAAAAATAATGATTACAGTAAAACCTGGGGTTGTGAGTAACTTATTCTGCAAGATGAGCAAACATTTCTAATGAATTTTAACTTGAAAGCAAGTGATGTCTTGCAATATGAGTAATGTACGAAGCTGAATGTCACATGATCACAACTGAGTCAGGGGTTTACCTCTGCCTCGCTATGGGATTGTGGGTGATCGTCTCCCAACAGCAAGAGGTTTTGGAGGCGATCTCACCCGCAGAAGAGGAGAAAAGGACAGAGAAATCCCTCACTTCCAATGAGATTAAGCAGATGTGTAAAATGTGGGAAACAGTACAAAATTTTATAGAAAACATCACCTGAGTAAGGCTATAGCAATGTGAGCAATGAACCTGTTTAACAACAATGCAGTGTCACATTTCCACAAAATCCTCAAAAGGAGGCAAAAGCAAACGTCATTGGATAGATTCCTTGTTAAATTTGCACAAAAAGAAAGATTCCATTGAGCCACTAGGTAGCAGTGATTCTGCTAGTGATAGTGAATGTTGTCCTACACATTAACTTTCCCCTCTCTCATCTTCCTCACACCAGCCATGAAGGTGTTCAAAGGGTAAATGCAGGTGAATTTAATTTTCTTTATAATTTGTACTTTATTTATTATTTGGCATTATATTACAGTATTGTAATCACTTTAGATGATTATTTGGGGGCTGTGGAACAAATCATCTGAGTTTCTATCATTTCTTAAAGGGAAATTCACTCTACAAGTGCTTTGAATTACAAGTGTATTTCCAGAACAAATTATGCTCCCAAACCAAGATTGTACTCTATTTGATATGCATTCCTTCAGCTTTTGTCCTTTTCACTTGAGGAGGGGTATAAAGAACAAATGGAAATATCTGTCTTTTAAAAATAAAATTGGAATCATCTCATTTAAAGCTTTGTAAATCACTTTTTAATTTAAAAGTATACCTTAAGTAGGTATACTTCAATGGCATTAAGTATCCTCCTGTGTTAATGTATCTAATATAAATGGCATTTTTTCCACTTATGAAAAGAAGAAGGGGCTGGGGATTTAGCTCAGCGGCAAAGCGCCTGCCTGGCAAGTGCAAGGT
>NW_004955462.1:2283347-2289979 GCF_000276665.1 Chinchilla lanigera
ATTGACTATTCTCAATGGTTGTTGTTGAAAACACATAGTAATAAACATACATCCATTTATGAAATAGCACAGAAACAATACAAACATTACGGAGTTATGGACAGACTGGTAGGAAATTATCAATGGCTGCTGTAATACATGGTGGTATCTTCAAAGTGGTTTCTCAGGAAGACAGAGATATGCAAGAAAGATCTAAAAGTAGTTACAGCCTAAGGGTTGTGAAAAATAGCGGATTACCTCCTCATCAGTGACTCCTTTCACTGAGGTGTGATGGCTGGAAGGAAGGCCAGGATTGAAAAGAAGGACTGAAAGACTAGCACCAGTGTCCAGCAATAGGCTGTTTTCTTTTTCCTCTATAGTCATGAGTACGTGGGGCTCCTCCTTGAAGGTAACGGTCTGGCCAGAGGGAGAAGGTAAAGTATGCCCTGGGCCCCTTCATTCCTGTTGGACCAACTGGTAGGATGGGTCTGAGCTCTGGGGCCTTTGCTTCACGGGGCAGTCCGACCTCTAGCGGTCACCCTTACAGTCAGAGCATGGCCCAGGGGGCTTCTTAGGGCAGTACCCCTTGAGGTGGCCTGGATTTTGACAGCCATACCAGATGAATGTAGTCGGCGAGTTCTTCTTGGGGCCCAGAGAATCAGACTTAGGGTCTGTTTCTCTTAGTGCTGCAGCAAAAGCAGCTGCTTTTTCTTGGTCTCTTTGTTTTCTCTCCTTGGCCTCCTTCTCATCATGGCTATAAAATACTGAGGAGGCAATACTTACTAACATCTCAAGTGAGCTATCTGGGGCAAAAGCCATTTTTTGTAGCTTTTTTCTACTATTTTGGGCTGACTGAGTAATAAACTTATCTTCAAGAATAGTTTGTTCCTCTACTGAACTGGGATCCAGGGAAGTATGCTTTATCAGTGCCTCTTGTCTAAGAAAGCAGTGGGGTGTTCTCTCCAGCCTCCCAGTGTGTTGGGATCCTGCAACAACTTAGTGTCCTCTCCCCAACCATCAACACAGGTGTCAGGAACATGTGGATGAAGTCCTTGACCCGCTAGTCAGTCTCAGCACCGTCAGGTGCCAAGTGTCCCAGGCAGGTAACCTAGACAGGTACCTTCTCCATGAAGGCAGTTCATCAAAATCTGAATATTGGGCACCCATGTAATCCATGAAGTCTCCGTGCAGACCTCTCCAGAGCTCCACTCACTCCTCCACCGCAGCCTGTACAGTTAGGGGAAGAATGTCCTCCAGGGGGTCTCCCCAGGTATTACACAAGGTCCTCCTGGTTTCCAGCTCCCAAATGGCTCCCACGTCCCCAGCCAGCTCAACCTCTGAGTCGTCACGTGTCGGTACTCTCATGTTCTCTGAGTCCTTGTTCATCAGCTGCTCCTCCGCTGACTCCGGACCTTTCTGGCTCTCAAGGGCAGGGCAAACAGCAACCCACCCTGTGGCATGTTTTCCCAGCGGTTTCTCCATGTTGCAATGGTTCATGCATGTCTCCAGGTGGGCCTATTGTGTCAGTGCTTCTCTGTGGCATGGCGTTTCTTGACTGCGCTGCGGCAGCCAGCAGTCTCCACGCTACTTCCCAGGCACCTGCTGCCTGCCCTTCTGGGCGCCTGTGCAGCCTCCCAGGGCAGGCACCTGTGGCCTGCCTGCCTCCCCAGGCGCGGCCAAGAAAAATTTTAAAAGGGCTAGAGTTCAGTGTAAAGACCCTGGGTCTAATCTCCAGCATGACAGAAAGACAGATGGACTGGTTATACAGCTCAGTAATAGAATTGTTGCTTAGCATGTGAGAGGCCTTCAGTCCCGTCTGTAGCACTACCTGCCTCCCACCAAAAAAAAATCACTTTGGCTTTAGAGCGAAGTATATAGAAAAGAAAGCCTAGAAGCAGGCTGACCAGCTGGAAGACCACTGTAGTTTTCTGTGGGCCATGACAATTGCTTGGACTAGTCTGACAGAGGTAGAGGTATTTGAGTGGAGATCAGATTTTGGGTGTTTTAAAAGTAGTTTACACTCACTGGCATTGGATATTGAATGTGAGGGAAGGGAGAAAATGAGAGAGAACTCCTGCAATCTTGGCCTGATCAACTGAGTGACAATGCCATTTAGTGGAATGAGGAAGCCGGGACCGGAGCCAGCTACCAGGTGGCAGACTGATTACACTGGACTGCATCCATCACCACCACGGAGTGGGCAGAGGTTCCGGATTTGTGTTTGGTTCCCTTCACTGTCATCTCCCTGCTGCCAGCTCTCCATGGACTTGCTAGATGGCTTATATTCTATCATGACCTGCTATACAATATTACCTCTGACCAAGAAATTCACTTTACAGAGGAAAAACTAAGCCAGTGAGCTCACGTCCATGGGATTGCCTGGTCCTGTCACAGTAGCCTGTCACCAGAAGCAGGTGGCTGGGAAGAAGAGAGGAATGGTTTATTGGCAGCCAGCTCCTGCGCCAGCTGGAAGGACACCTTGCAAGAACATAGCCTGGTCTCTGGTCAGTGTTGCTGTTTTTCCTCCTGCTGGGATACGCTTGGCCTGGCAACCAAGGGATAGGAGTGATGGTACATGAGGGGACTTCTCAAAATTGTACATGCTGACCTATTTCCTTTAAGCCAGATTCTGTCTGAGAAATTTTGGTATGCAGAGGAGAAATGCTTTCACCTGTAGTCAGAGCCTTCCAAAAATTATCTATTGGGCTACCCTGTTAGCCAAACCAATAGACATTGTGCCAGATTTGATTTTACTGAGAAAAGTAAAGAAAGGTGATGTTCTTGCACCTGGTTACCCTGGAGCACGTCACACCTATTATATGGAACCTACCTTCCCAGAGGATAGTATCTTCCAACCACTGACTTCTCTGAATTGCTGACCTCATCTTCCTGCTGCCATGTTCTTCCTTCTTGGCCCTTCTCTCTTCTCTCATACCTACTGCTCAAGGAGTTGCTTGAGGAAAGCCATCTGCTGCCCTGGCACATGGTCACCAGTGTCTCTGCCAATTGCCCTTTAGCACAATGCTCTTACAATGCCAGAGAGGTGCTGGAATCCAGTCTTACACTGTCACCTGGACCCATGGAGGTACTGTGCATTCGTAGGTTCTCCCAGAGTCTCTTTCAAAGGCAGATGCTCCCATTTTCCCTCTCTGCTTCTTCCTGCAAACAACAATCAAGACATTAATAAAAACTCTTTTCCATAGGAACTAGCATTTTCTTAATCCTCTCGGGAGAGTGGCTCTACAAGCAACTGCCTTTCCTTACAGAAAGCATGTGATGGCTGGGTGAGGAAGCACGCCAGTAATCCCAGAACTCTGGGAGGCTGACGCAGGAGGACTGCAAGTTCAAGGCCAGCCTAGGTAATTTAATGACTTAGTGCAACCCTGCCTTAAATTAAAAAAAAAAAAAAGATGGGGATGTAGCTCAGTTCGAAGGCCTTGGGTTCCATCCCTAGTACTGCAAAAAGAGAGAGGGAGAGCAGCACGTGATGCCTGTGTCTCCTCCCCCTGCCTTCTTCCCTCACTTCCGCCTGGGTTAACAGGCAAGACAGGGAAATAAGCAGACTGAGCCTCCGCTGTCACAGCTTGCAAGTCCAGTCCAGTTTGCAGAACTTCCCTGCACCCACTTAGCCACAGTGCGACAGTTCACTCGCTGTCAAATGTTCCATTTCTCACTGATAAATTAGGAGGTGCATAGAAGGCATTTATTCTTCAGGGAACTCTTAGCGTTGTCTCAAAAATCAAATCAAGACAAAACAAAAATCTCCTCCCCTTGGGACTGGCAGTGCTTTTTTCCCTCCAGCCATGGTAATTGGGGTCTTCCTCCACAGCAGAGCAAGTCAGCAATGGCTCCACAAACCCTTGGCAGATAAGGCCTGGTCCCCTCCACTGGGGTGGTCAGCACTGGGTCCCCTGATGTGGCCCTACAAGCTCCAGAGCTTTCTCATTTCTAGGACAATGTTTAGTTCACTCAGGTAGTCACAGAAGAGTTTTACATTCTTCTTTCCTTCTCCAAAATGTCTTTAGCTGCCTATCCTGTATATCTCCAGAAACTAGTGGGTTTTTTTTTAATGCAATCTAGCCACAACTCACTCATGTGTCTAAATCAACCAAGATTTCTGACATGTTTATCTCATCTCTGCAAAGCAGTTTTTTCATATCCTGGAGTGACCTGCTACAAATTCCACTCTGGGGTTTGTCATCAGTCTCTAGGGCTCATGCATACTTTGACCTTGGACAATCTTTCATCTCCGATGGCTTAGTTTTCTTCCGTGAGATGGGACAAGTGATAGTACTTACAAGATAAGAACATGCAAAGCCTGTGGAGCATAGTCTCACATACAGTAAGCAGTCAGTACGTACTATCCATCATCATTGCTATCATTATAAACACAGAAAGTAGGATGAGTCTGAGCCCACAACCCAGACATGCAAAGAGTGTGACTTGCTTTATTTTTCCATGACTCTTCAGATTCTATTTTGTGGGCCCAGTCCACTGGAGGAAGAACTTCATTGCAGTGCATGCAGGGGCATCTCACTCAACACAGAGTCACCCCTTCCCTGGCACTGAGTGGGACTCCTGGACCTGTGGGGGTACTGACGCTAAGCATGTGTGTCCAGCCTGCTGTTGGCATAGTCATCCCACTTGGTCCTAAGTCAGTGGCCCACCCAGGTCTTGTACTTGCAAGAGCACCTTACATAGGGCCAAACTCAGGTCCTAAGGGAGCAGAGTAGCAAAGAACAGCTCTTTGAGCCCTGAACTTTCTTTGTAAGAGCAGAGGAAGAAATGTGGGAGGATGTGGGAGGATAAGCTCAGGTCCAGGACAAGTTTTTAGAACCCTAAGCAAAGTGTTTCTCACTAGTTGTCTTTCACTTTAACCTCATTGGTTTTTTATCAGTCAGGGCAGACTATGAGGTGTCTGTCACACATCACAGAATCTACTGTGCCTGTTTCCTTCTAGCTCCCCTTCCTTCCAACCTTAAAATCTGTACTTCATTTCAAAGTGGAAAGCCCATCACCTTTTGTTCTTGCTAATCTAGTGTTTATGGCACATAAATTAAGGCTGTGACTCTTTCAAGGCCAGACATTTTGATATTTAAACACCCAGATGTTTGAAATTCCAAAACAAATTTCCACTTCCAGAACTGCTTCAGAAAGTGGCAAGAACGGTGGAATGAGTATGTTTGAAGCAAGGGGAGGTATTGGGGGGAGGGCTAATGGCCATGTGTCTTTGGCTGTAATGAATTTTTAAAATAAAAACATTGACTATATTTTTCAATCACCCTTTGTGTGCTTGGGGAATCTCAGAGGAGCGCGCTTGTCTATCCATGTTCATGTATAGCCAGGCTGTGTAAAAGGTCCTTGGTGGCTCCGAGTGAGTGGAAGGAGCTCGACACAATTCTCTCCACACCTTCCTGTCAAGGAAGTGTGGCTAAATGCTTTCCCGGCCTGCAAGAGGTCAGCAGTGCACAGAAAAGAGCCAGGTCTGGCAAGGCCGTGCACCAGACATGGGCACTGCCCGATAAGGGCTAGATGGGAGTGTGGGTGCCCTGCAGGGCCTGTGGAGCAGCACAGTGAGAGAGAGAACGCACGGAAGTCACCCTTGCCCGGGGGCCCTCTAGCACCTCTCTGTCTTCCTCCACAAGGAATCGCGCAGCCTCTGTGTGTGCAGATGAACCCCACACTAAGCTACAGAGCAGGTTTTTGTTTGTTTTTTTTTTTGACAGTGCACTTCTGAGATATCATATTTCAGGTGAGATTTTTATCTCAGGCGCCAGGCAAATCGGGTTTTGATATACTAATGGACAGTTATGATGTCTTAGAAATCACACCCACTTTATCATGAAGGACCCCGAAGTTAGAGTTTCAAGTTCTAGAGACAGAAGTCTTCTTGTTAATTTTAAATAAAAGTCCTTCCTATAAAAATATTATCTCAGTGTCTAATTTTCTAGGGCGTCCCATAACATACACATGTGCATCTGCAACCAGGAAAAGCTCTGCCTTCCAAGAAGGCATTTTGATGGTGTTTGAAAGCAAAAAGTGTATGTGGTACCACACATCTATAATCCCAGCATTTGGAAGGCTGAGGCAGGAGGATTGCTGTGAGTTCAAAGACAGACTGAATCACGAAATGAGACCCTGGGCTACATAGTGAGTTCAAGGTCAGTCTGAATCACCAAGGGAGACCTTATCTCAGAACAAAACAAAACAAATGAAAACAGAAAAAGAAAAGATGGGGCTGGTGTAGCTCCATGGTAGAGTGCACGCTTAGCACGTGTGAGGCCCTAGGTTTAACCTCCAGGACCATGAAGAGATACTTTCACCCTAGTATTTTATCTCTTAGTGTCTGCCTTTGAGAAATAATTCCCTGTGCAAATTAAAAGGAAAGCACAAGTACGTCCAGAGTTATGTCACTTATAACACTGAAAATTTGGAAACCAGTCAACATGTGGGTGGTTAAATAAACTATTGTATCTCCATCCTAAAGAATATTAGGAAACAAGTTTTTAAAGATGTATGTTAAATTTTTGTTGTTCATAGGTGAAAAAAATGAAGACATAAAATTTTAAAAGCAAGGTACAAAAGGAGGAATGTAGCCAGACGTGCTGGTGCACGCCTGTAAGCCCAGCACCTGGGAGTCTGAGGCAGGAGAA
>NW_004955462.1:2292134-2298711 GCF_000276665.1 Chinchilla lanigera
AAAAAAAAAAAAAAAAAAGAAAAGAAGAAATACCTGCTCATCATAAAACAAAAGCAAGCAGTGTGGAAATGCACAGAAAGAGAGGAGGAAACCAGTGTGTTTCGGAAGCCATGCCTTTGCTGGGCATTGACACCTGCACCACATCCAGGCGTGAGTTAGGATGGACTTGGCAGTGTCATCAAGGCCCAGGTTCTTTCTGCCCATCTCCTCGGCCATGCTCAGCAGCCTCATCTACAAGCTCATTCTCCTCGTGACTTCCAGTGGTGATCAAGGCTGACAGACCTTTCTGTATGTCCCCCTCCCATGGAATATGCCCTGTTCTTTTAGTCTACTTGCATCTATCTGTCATATCCCCTCTATGACTGGTACAGTCCCAGGGGCAGTGCTAGCTGATGTTGAACTGGGACTGGTCAGTACGCAGAGCCGGGGGTGCCCTCAGCCTGTGCTGATGCAGGCTGTGTGGAGGAAGGGTAGAGACCTAAACCCACGGGGAATTCTGCTGGTTGGGTGTGTAATTAAGTAGCAAGAGCGTTGGCTTCAGTACACCTTCCTGGCTCTGCAACCCTGCCCCATATGTGGATTTTTAAAACCCTTCATAGTGGGCTAGAAATATAGCTCAGTGGTAAGGCGCTTGCTTAGCATGTACAAAGCCCTGGGTTTGATCAGCATGGCTGAAAACAAATCTATATCTTCATAAAATGTTCACAGCCCTCCTCTGAGGGACAAAGAAGGCATCTCTTCTAACTCTAGCACACTGTTAAATCCCAGGTCTCCAAGGTCTGCATCATCTCTCATTCTGTTATTTCAATCTTATGTCTTTTTAACAGTTTGCTTAAGATTAGAAGCAACTTTCTGAACTTTCATTCTGAAGTGAGCTCTTTCTTATATGTTTGCATCTCCTTTCCTTCTCTCCCTTCTTTTGCGGGAGGGGAGCAAAAAGACTGCACAGATAACAGGCTGCGCTTCTTCTCTCTTAGTAATTCTGAAAGAGCAGCAGTTCTACCCGGGCCTGCTGCTCACCCCAGTTGTCCTTTTTGCTTATCTTCCGGTTTCCCTGAGCATGATTTGCATCTTCCCTATGGAACATGAGCTACAGCTTGGATTAGCAGTGTCATTTACATTTCCTAGTCTCCAAGCTGTCTGAGAAGAGGAGGGGGGGAGAAGTTCTATGAGCAGTCAAAGCTGAGAACTCTGTGCACGTTCATTTTACAACTGATTTTGTTGAAACCCTTGAGTGGAAGCTCAGTCCGATAAACAGCAAACCTGATCTGTTAGGCCAATGGATGGTGGGTCTGCAGATCTGGGTTTGTCTCCTCTCTCATGCAGCATACGTAGGGTTAGAGCCCAGCCCAGCACTGTGAGAAGGGTTTATCTGCTGTGGCCACACGCCCTCCCCTCACCCAGCCTGCAGTGTCAGCAGCTGCCTGGCCTTCGGAGACAACTGCCGCTAGAAGCTTATTTCTGGCTCTTTCCCACCACTGTGGCCTTGGACTAATGTTTGGCTGTGCAGTGGGGGAAGGGGAGATCATGTGGAACATTCCAGAGCTTTGCTCTTGCCAACTCAGGGCCCTGTTTCCTGCTCTTTCAAGGAGAGAAGCATTAGTGGGATTTTTCAGAGATTCAGCCTCTTGTCACTATGCAGCTCACTCCAAAAAGGGAGTTGTGAATTGGTCCCTAGAATTTTATCTCAATTTAGACCTAATTGTTTTGTATTTGGATATACTAGATGTTTTGTATTTGGAGTTGGATTTCTTGAAGTCTGAGGTATGGGGTTGGGAAAAGTTCCGTAGTATAGCACTGGATGATGTTTTCTTTGGTATGTCTTGTTTTATTCATTCCAGTTCATGTTAGAAGGAGATTGTGTAAACCCATTAACACACTGCTGCCTTTTCTAGGTGCCCTAATACCACGTTCCGCGGCTACATCGCATCGTATCCTAAGGACAAGGCCTAATGTGCTCAGTCAATTGCTAATTGGCGCATGTCTAGATGATTCCCAGGGTTCGTCGTTACTAAAATGTTCCAAAAGTTTTGTATGTATATATTTGTGCACGTCTCTGGTCACTTCTGTAGTAAATTCATATTTGCAGTGACAATACAGAGTTTAATGATACTTTACTCCCTTTCGCCCCACCTTGATTTCTCAGCTAAATGGTACAAAATAAAACCACCATAAAAACCCTTTGCCATATTGTGGAATACTTGCAGCACTTTGTCTTTACACTAAACCATATGTTGGCCCAGATAAACTAATCCCCATATTCACACGACTGGTCTACTACGGATGTCTGCTGCTTCATTTCTGACCTTGGCCCTCCACAGAGTCTTGCAATGCATCTTCTTTTTTATTTCCAACTGCTTATATCTCCACTCACTTCTGAAATTTCGGTATCTATTTCTACCAAGGTTTTCATCTTGTGACAGTGTGAGAGAAGTAACAGCCATTTGCTTCTTAGCACTGCTCTTTCCAAAATAAAATATTACACACATGCATACATATGTGTGCGTGCACATGTGCACTCGCACACACACATGCTGAAACCCTTATAGTCAGAAGGCAGAAACCAGTAACATGTGTTTATCAAACCCTGAAGACCACCTGCATAGCAACCCTTAAAGGTGCTTATTAAAATTCAAATTCCTCAAAAAACTCTTGAAATTCCTCTACTGTACCTCAGAATCACTGCTTTCAAATGTTGGAGGACAAGGACTAAGCATCTATTCTTTATTGAGGTCTCTAATGATTATGGTTCTCATTAAAATGTAAAACCTTCTACAGCAATGTTAGCTTTCTGTAGGCTATGACAAAATACCTGAGAAAGTCAGCTTAAAGACCACAAAGTTTACTTTGGCTCATAGTTCCAGAAGTTTGAGTCTGGTCTGCTGGCTCAATTGTTTTGGGCCTGAGGCGGGGCAGGGCATCACAGCAGAGGCGGCTACTCATCTCATGGCACCCAGCAGGCAAAGGGAGGGTCATGTGGAGGGGAGCAGGGACACTCTCTATCCTTCCAGGGTATATCCCAGTGACCCCACCTCCTACAGTGTCTCTATACCCCCCCAGTAACTCATTTAATGATAAGCCTATCCCTGGATTAATCTCATAATCCAATCACATCCCCAAATCCCCATCTCTGAACGTTGCTGCCTTCGAGACTAAACTCAACACATGAGTTTTGGGGGGCACATTTTAGAAACAAATCATAATGTTAGCATATAAAATTCTTACATAAGAGCTTAACTCTTTGTAAGTTGGCATTACAGCTCCCTTTACAGCACGTTTTTTTTAGTCCACAAAATATGTTTCTAAACTAATAGCAGTGTGGGCACAATGTTTGCAGGAAGTATGGGAATCACTGTATCTGGTGTGCCTCTCCTTCGTAGCTCCTTGTTGATAGGCTGGAGCCTAGTGGCTGAGTCTGGCTGCTGAGCTGTATGTAGGATTTAGTTCATGAGTCCCCTACACTGTGCCTCTGGTGTGGTAGCCTTTGAGTCATTTGCTGAAATGGCAGTGTCACAGGATTGTGGGGCCTGTGTCACCTGCAGTCTATGGTTGTGGAGCAAAATCTTTGTCAACTGTCAGTGGATTCATGTGCAGCATGACTCATGAATGAATAAAGTTGACTTTGGGGTTATTTGTCATTGCAGCGTATCCTAGCCCTCTTCTGACCAGACTACTAAAATCCCTGTATCTTGTGCATCCCTCAGTGTCCTGAATATCTTAGACTAACTGAAAATTAAGTAAGACTAAGAAGTATTCTGCTCTATAAATTTGAGCTTTATTAGGATGTTAGCCTCCAAAAATCAGTTCCTATGTTTGCAACTAATTTTGTCACATCTGAGTTTGTGCAAATTAAAGACAAAACTTTCTGTGCTTGAAGCAAGGGTGTTAGCAAACAATAACCTGGAAAAACATAAATGGGTACAAAACAAGTCAGTCAGTAGTTGATCCAGAGGAAGAACTCAGAGCTTGTTCTGCTACGTGGTTTGGCAAGAATATTTTTTCCTTATTCATATCTCCATTATGACAGGAAACCTCAGATTTCATTTAAATCTAAAATGTATATGTGTTGTACATTATTATTATTACTCTTTAGAGTATGCTAGGCATTGAACCCAGGGCTCCACGTATGCCAAGCACTCTATCACCGTGCTGTATAACTCCACCCTCCATATGCAGAAGTTATTTTAAATAAATACAATGTGTTGTATCACTTATTATTGAATCAGATTTTGTAATCTTACTCAACTCTGGTGTGGGTCAGTTCTGCCATAAGACTGGTCTTTTAATTCAAAACCAGTCTTAAAATTAATGCCAGCACTTCCACACTCTGAGAATAGAAATGCCTTCTCTGACCTTGCAACTCTACCCCCAAGTCTGCAAGACAAAACAATGAAGCTCCCAGCTTCCTTCACACCTTCCCTATTAGTTATTTGAGCCTTTAGACCAGCATTTCATTCCCTGCAGCTAACACAACATTGGGCAAAGATAAGTGGAAAAAAGATTTTCAAAAAGAGCTGGCAAGAAACTGTTTTGCTCTACTCTCTTCCTTCTTCCTTTTCCCCTTAGTTTTATTTCCTTTGCCTTCCTTACTTTTTCTTCTTTTCTACTTTCTCTTTGTCTTTGAATTCTGTAGCTAATCATTTAGCAAAAAAATTAGACATTTTTTATATCACAATTTTTAGAATATGATGCAATCTATGGATTCTCTCCTTTAAAAAACTGCACATATGCTATGTTTAGGACCTCAAATTGTGTAATCTCTTTACAAGTCAGATATTCTATCCTCAACTAAGTCTTTAATTCCATTTTTCTATTGTGATTCCTCTGAAATCCAGTTGCCCCATAAAAATTTGATTCTGGCATTTTGTTATATCTTTTTGAACCTAATTTTTCAATAGCTGGTTCTCGGTGTTTATGAAAAAATCTTTTTTCAGACTCTGGCTGGGGTGGAGAAAAGGACATGAACTCTGAGATAAGCCATGCCTTAGTTAAAAACTGGCTTTTGTGCTTATTAACCCTGTGCTAAGAGAAAACAGATTGAATCTCTTGAGGGTCTGTTACTTCATCTGCCCATTGTTCCTCTTTTATGGTCAAGATGAAATGTAGAGTAAGGATATCTAATGTGTGGCTAGCTGTATCTAGCACTCTTTAGAATGAATGAGCTGCTAGCACTTTTGTCCCCAGCATTAAACTGAAAGGAAACTTTGAGACAAAACAAAATTTAAAGTCATAGGCAGGACACAAATTCAAATTATAAACAATACAAGTTAAAGTTAACACTGATCTGATACCTCTAGAGGACTGTTTCTTCTCTTCCCCCTCCTTCTTGAGATCCCCAGTCCCATTATTTTTCTTTGTATCATGCAGTGGTTGCTCTCTATGCTTTCTTCTCTCTCATTATTTTAACATTCTTTTTCAAATACAAGAAAACTTTCTGATTTCAGCTTTGCATCCTTTACTTCACCAATGGTCTATCAATGCTGCTAACTTCCTCATCTCTCTAACAAGAAAGAATCAGCTTACATTCAGTTTCTCTTCCCATGCCTTGTGACAACTACTTTTTTTTTGGTACCAGGAATCGAACTCATGACCTCGTGCTTGCCAAGCAGGCACTTGTGCCACCGAACTATATCCCTGGCCCAACAACTACTTTTCCACCTTACACATATAAAGCCCTGATTGTAGACTCAAATGGTAGTGATTTATTGTTATGCAGTACACAAAACCAAAAATTTCAAATAAGATGTGAATTTAAAAGATTCTTCTTTTAATACAAACAAGTCACAGAACCTGTAATATGTTCTTTCTAAACTTTATTGGTACGCTTTTGACAACACAATCAAAAGTGATCATATTCATCACAGGGAATTTGTACTTATAAATAATATATCTTAATTCTTTCTTTTCTCCATCCCTCTCCTTTCCCTTCAATCCTTCTCTCCTTTCCATTTACAAAGCTTTGTTCCTATTGCTTTCCTTCCATTCTTTTTCATTTTTTAGTCCCTGTTCCCTCCCTTTCCTTCCTCCTCCCTCCTCCCTTGTTCCCCTTCCCCTTTGAACATTTTCTCCCTACTTCCCAATTCTATCATCCATTTCAGTCTTCATTTACCCCTTGGGTTTATCACACAAGAAAAACAATACAATATTTACACATGTCTGAGTTATTTCACTTAAAATTATGTTCTCAAAGTGCACCTATTTAACTAAAAATGTTTCAAGTTTATCCTTCTTTATGGAACTGTAGTACTCCATTGTATATACAAATCACATTTTCCTTATCCATTCTTCCATTGATGGGCACCTGGGATGTTTCTAAGATTTAGCTATCACAAACTGTGGTACTATAACACATGGGTGTGCATATATCACTATAGTGTGTTGCCCTTTAACTTTTTCAGGAAGATAGCAAGAAGGGGAATAGCTGGGTCAAATGGAACGTCTACTTTTTTTTTTTTTTTTTTGTGGTACTGGGCATCGAACCCAGGGCCATGCACTTGCCAGACAGGCGCTTGGGCTGCTAAGCTATATCCCCGGGCCAACTTTTAGTTTTTTAAGGATCTCTATAGTGATATCTGCA
>NW_004955462.1:2300447-2324134 GCF_000276665.1 Chinchilla lanigera
GCCCGAGCCTCCCCGTGCGCTGGGGGCCCACCCTCCGGGAGCCAGCAGGCAGGAAGCTAGCCAGCCAGAAGGCTGGCACTCCCCACCCGCAGCTCCCCGTGCGCTGGAAGCCCTGTTTCTACTTCTTTATCTGAGACATGTCTATTCATTTCAGATGCCCATTTTGGATTGGATCGTTAAATTTTTGGGATCTGACTTTTTTAGTTCTTTATATATCCTAAATTAGTCCTTTGAGGGAAAGCTGGTAAATTTTTTTTCCATTCTGTGGGTCATCTCTTTACTCTGGTGGTTTCTTTTGCTGTGCAAAAGCTTTTTAATAAAATGTGATCCCAGTTGCTGATTCTTTGTAATATTTCCTGTGCCATCCAGTTTTGTTCATAAAGTCTTTGCCTGTACCAGTTTCTTCAAGAGTTCTACCTATTCTGTCTTTCAGTAGATTAAGTATTTGTTTTAACACTTTGATCTTTAATCCATTTCAATTTTAGTTTAGTAGGTGGTGAAAAGTATGGCCATTTTCACTATGTTGGTTTTGCCTATCCAAGAAAAAAGGACATCTTCCCATTTTGTGATATCCTCTTTGATTTCTTTTTTCAGAATACTGTAGTTTTCAGTATCTGTCTTTAAATTCATTAAATTGATTCCTAAGTATTTCATTTTTCTTTATGCAATTATGAAAGGTGGTTTTTTTTCCCTAAATTCTCTCTCAGTGTTATTTGTGTACAGGAATGCTATTGATTTTTGAAAGTTGACTTTGTATCCTGTTATGCTACTGTATCTGACTATTAAATCTAGGAGTCTTTTGGTGGAGTTTCGGTGGTCTTCTATGTAAAGTATCATGTCATCTTCAAATAATGATAATTTAACTTCTTCCTATCTTTATTCCTTTTATTCCATTCTCTTGTCTGATGGCTCTGACTAATGTTTCCAGAACTATGTTGAATAGGAGCGGTGACCATGGACATCTTTGTCTTGTTCCTAATTTTACAGTGAAAGATTTCCATTTTTATCCATTTAGCATGATGTTGGCTGTTGGTTTGTCATAGATGGCTTTTATCATATTGAGATAAAGACCATCTATTCCAATTTTCTCTGGGGTTTTTAGCATGAATGGGTGTTGGACTTTGTCAAAAGCTTTTCTGCATCTATTGAGATAATCATGTGGTTTTTGTCCTTGGTTCTGTTAACATGGTATATTACTTTTATTGATTTGCATATTTTGAATCATTCTTGCATCCCTAGGATAAATCCTGCTTAGCCATGGTGTATAATTTTTTTGATGATTTGCTGCATTCTGCTTTCCAGGACCTTATTGAGTATTTTTGCCTGTATGTTCATTAAGGAGATTGGCCTGTAGCTCTGTTTTTGGTTGGATCCTTCTCTAGTTTTAATGTCAGGGTAATGTTTTCTTCCCTTTCAATTTCATTAAAGAGTTTGAGGAGTAGTGGCATCAGATCTCTAAATTTCTTATGGTAGTCAGCCATAAATCCATCAGGACCTAGGCTTTTCTTTGTTCGTAGTTTTTTAATTCCTTCTTCAATTTTATTGACTGATTATTGGGTTATTTAGGATTTTTATGTAATATGTTCTGATATGCAACTTTACAAAGCTGTGCTCCAAAAGAAATCTTTGAAGGGAATATGAATATATTATGTTGTCAGAACCAAAAAGAGGTGATTTATCATGGTTTTGAAATGGCTCTGTCTTATACTTCAGTATATCTTTAGTTTGACAGAAATTATCCCAGAATGTCAGAATTTATGTCTCCAAAATGGCCTTTTAAGAGTATAACAGAGACTCTGGAGTCACACGCTGCTTAAAGAGTAGTGAGCTCAGGATCGGCTGGATAGAGGTAAGAGAGGAAGAGAGAGGTAGCACCACACGCTCAGGTGGTCGCAGGAGAACAGCAAGCAGGACTGAAGCATGAGAAAGGGGAAGGATCTGGTTGTTGGAAATTGAGGGCAGCCATAAGACTCAAAGAGCTGTAAATGCAGGTGTGATTGTTAGGGCTGCCCAGTCCTAGAAGGAAAGCCCTGCCCCCCGAGTGAGGGGTGAGGGGTGAGTGGTCATCTGCTGCCACCCAGAAAAGTCAGAACAAGAGATGCAAAGGCTTTATCCCTCCTTCTCCTCGCCCTTTGCAGGGAGATGAGCTCACCTTCTCCACTTTTGGGCTCACCATTTGTGTGCTCTGATTGCACCAGGGCATTTGTTCTCTACCACCTGAGCCCCTTCAGGAGGGAGGCCTTCTTTCTATAACTGTGAAAGCACCCAGCTGAAGGCCACTTTGGGAATGGCCGTAGCCGAGAAGCATGTATCAAAGGTCATTTGCCCTTCCCAGCGGCCCACATCCAGAGACTAATTGACCTGGCTTCTCTCTCCCGGGACAGCTCTGATGGGCCATCCTGGGTCCAGAGCTTTCGGTGGGGCTGATTTTATCACTACCCAGCTTCTCCTTTGGCCCAGTCCAACCCTTTATTTCCAGAAGTACTCTCCCTCCCAAGAGCACTCTAATAAACATCTCAGGGTCTGCCTCCTGGGGACCAACCTTACACTTAGCATTTTCCTCACTGTGCTGAACAAACAGTTGTGTACATTTTCAGAATCTTGTTCGTGTAGAAAACCGTCTTAGATCTGGTACAACTTCTTCATAGACTTCTGACTCATGACTGAATATTGAACTAATGCTATCAAATGAATAAGCTGGTGATACCTGTTTTAATTTTATTTTGAAAAAGGAGAACCCTGGAGCACTGAAGAATTAAAAATATAGAAAAGTGAACTTGGAATCTGAGACCTCATGTCACTTACACAGTACAAGTTGTCACGAATCATCACATGCCAGGCAAGATAGGATGCTGGGGAAAATCCTGTCACTGAATTCCAATTTATTCCAGTAATTTTATATATTTGATGATGTGCTTAGTTATATTTTTTAGTTGGGGTCTTGCTATGTAGCCTAGACTGGCCTTGGATTCCTGGGCTGAGAGGACCCTCCTCCTGTAACCTCTCAGGAGCTGGGACTACAGGTGTGCTCCCAGGTAGATTTCACCTTCTGTTGTGTCTGTCTGGTGCTTGGGATTGAACCTGGAGCATCAAGCACGCTAAGTGTGCACCCTAACACTCAGCTGCACTCCCACCCCGGTGGCAGTAATTCTTAAACTTTCAGTTGTTGCTTACTTTAACTCCTGTTCCTCCTCCAGCAGTAGAGGAGTGAGAAAATATAAACTACCAAACTTCTATCAAGGAAAACCCCTCCCACCTGCCTCAGTCCTCTGAAAAGACAAATGGAAAAACCTCCCAATCAACAGGCGCTGGTGCTAGCATAGGCATGGGTTGGGGGGCGTGCAATTTCTCCGCTCAAGAGGGTTTTTGGAGGTACAACTGCTGGTGACCAAAGCAAATAGAAATAAGGATATCATTTCCCTTAGCCCCAGCAGAGAGAAGAAAGCAGGGAGTGGGAAGAAAAGGACAGAGAGAGGGAAGGAATTTTGAAGGAGCAATGATCTGAGGAAACCATTTAATAGCAGGAAGCCTCTGTTACACAGAAATCTCAGCTATGATAAATATCATTTGTAATTTGTGTGCAACTAACGCAAAGTTCTGTAGTCTCCTGGGGAAGTACCATTATAGGCATGTTGGATAACAAGTAAGGAAGAAAAAAGAGAGTGTACAGATCTCTCTCTCTCTCTCTCTCTCTCTCTCTCTCCTTCCCTCCCGACCTCCCTCCCTCTCTGTCCCTCTCTCTCCTCTTACCAATTTGTTTCCCCAGAAAGCTTACACTTGAGAAATACCTACAGCTCTTTTATAATATGCTCTGGAGAAAGAAAAAAGAAGAGGAAGGAAAGCAAACACAATATTACAAAAAAGACTGTGAGGTGTTGGTTTAAATTAGAAACGGTTTAATGGCTTGGTCTCATTAGAAGGGAAAAGAAATGTAGGAAGATATAGATGAATAAATCTGTAAAAGAAGAAATTCCCATTATACACAGGAAAAATTAAACTACTTAAGAGAACTTCTTAAGAGCAGTATGTATGTCAACACATTACTTTGGGGCAACCTGGGAAATGCTCCTGTGAGTGTTCCTGATTATGCTCTTACATAGAATTTTGGGGGCATTAGTAAAACAACAGACAGGTGTGGCCACAAGTAGTGCTTCTTCTCAGTCACAACCCCTCTGATGCGGTAGGTGACTACCCCAACCCATTCTGGGATCCAGAGGCCCATGGTGTGGGCCCACCCGAAGGAACAACAAAGAAGCTTCTGGAATACTCTTTATATATCCCCTAGCAGTTCAAGTAGTATGCACATAATGAATTTTGTATACTGTATGGCCACAACTTGAATGTGGTCCTTTAGGGACTCATTTTTGATGTAAAACCATGAAAAACAGGATCTTCTGTATAAGAGTCATGACCCACTGAGTGGATGAACCATGTTACATGGATGCTGAGCTCTTGGTCAGCATTTCATTCTCTGAGGTAAACCAATTCAGACTTCACACTTCTGCATGTAAACTGATGGTTGCTAAGCACTAGGTGACGACACAAGGATGACTCGTCTCTCTGCTTTCTAGGTCATGTAGCATCCAACACTGAAGTAGTCTGTGACAAATACTTTGTGCAAGTTGTTGTGTATTTTTCTATTTTTATACCTATTATGTCTACTTTGGAAGGGAAGTCTGCAAAGATGTGGTGATTTTAAAGGTATATCCATAAATACTGTGTTACTCTTCCCTCCACCCTAAGGTGAAGCTAGCTACCACTCTGAGAGTGGCTCGATCCAGTCACTTGTTTCTTTTTTTTTTTCTTATTTTAAAGAGAAAAGAACAATAACAAAATAACAAAAAAGACAAAAATAAAACAACACAAAAAGTATTTATACTTGAAATAAAAATTTCAAGGCAAGATGATAGGAAATTAACAATGATTGTTGTATTACTTACTGTTATCTTCAAAGTAGTTGCTCAGATTACCAGATATAGGCATGCAAGATTCATCAAACAATTAAAGATTAGCTGTTCCTTTCAATAAACCAATAGAAATTAGTAGCACAATTATCTGAGCTATCTTGTGTATTTGTGTGTGTGTGTGTGTGTGTGTGTGTATTTCCCTTCCTTCTTTCTTTCTTTTCTCCTTTCCCTCATCCCAGTTTTTCTTTCCTATTGAGCAGTTTCTTTCCCTTTCACAATATCTATTGTACCTTTCCGTTTTATTTAGTCACTTGTTTCTTGCCAACAGAAAATGGCAGAATTGAGGAGACGTCACTTCTTTCTTGTTATTTATTTTTCTAACAAAATTTGTCACTAATTAGAGCCATTTTGGGGAGCGGGTGATATAGGTCAGTGGTAGAGAGCTTCCCTACTGTGTATAAGGCTCTGGCGCCACTCCAGCACACACACACACACACACACACAAAGAAAGAAAGAAAGAAAGAAAGAAAGAAAGAAGAAAAAAGTTTTAAATTATCTGCTCAGGGCTGGGGATATAGCTCAGCAGCACAAGTGCCTGCCTGACAAGCTTAAGGTCCTGAGTTCAATTCCTAGTTCCAAAAATAAATAAATAAATAAATAAATAATCCACTCAGTGGCATTATGCACATCCATGTTGTTGTGCGAACATCAAACTGAAATTCTGAATTAAACTAGAACTCCTCATTATTCCCTGCTTCCAGCCTCTGGCAACCAACATTCTACTTTCTGCCTCTATAAGTCTGATTACCTTAGGTAACTTACATGAGTGGAATGATACAGTATTTGTCCTCTTTGTGATTGTCTTATTTTCCTTACCTACCAACATATGTCAGAATTTCCCTCCTAACTTTTAAGGCTGAATGACATCCCATTATATGTAGATACTACATTTTGTTAATCTGTTCATCGCAGATAGACATGTAGGTTGTTTTTACCTTTTCACTGTTGTGGTTAATGCTGCTATAAACATGGTTAGTACAGACATCTCTTGGAGACATTGTTTTTAAACGTTTTGGGTATCTACTAGAAGTAGAATTGCTGGTCATGCGGCAATGCTATTTTTCATTTTTGAGGAGTTGCTAAACTTTCCCACAGGAGCTGTGCCATTTTACATTCCCACCAGCCGTCGACCAGGGTTCCAGTTACTCCACATCTTCACCAACACTTGTTACATTCTATTCTTTTTTAAATAATGGCCATTATAACGGCCTTTATTTCTGAGATTTAAAAAAGTTACAGCTGCTGTCTTTTTTTTATAGCTTCTGTCTTGAGTACCTGTTTCTCTGTCTCTCTGTCTCATCCCTCACTCTGCCCTCTTGTTGGGGAGCTCTGGGGAGAGAGAAGCAAGCCTCGGGCAGGCCATGGAGAGGTCTACAGAGTGAAGGACTGAAGCCTCCTGCCAGCAGCCACAGGAATGCGTTCCGAAAGGGATCCTTTGCCAGTCAGCTTTGAAACACCTGTGGCCTTGGGAGAGACCCCAACCCAGAATCACCCAGCCAAGCTGCTCCCAGATTCCATAGAAATGACAAAATAATAAATGTATGATGTTTAAACTATGAAGTAATAAGTGTATGTTGTCGCTAAATTTGAAGTACTTTATTGTGCAGTAAAAAAAAATAATTATTAAAGCAGCATAAATTTCTTTACCAATTATTCATCAGTTGCACCACTATTTTGTGAGTTCTGCTGGCACCATTCCAGGCATGCAAGGTACCAGGCTGAACGAAAGGACGAAGTTCCTCTTCCACAGAGCTTGTATCCAAATGTATCACGTAATCGTTCTTCAATTTCTGAGTTCATGTCTGAGTAATCAGTTTCACCGTCAGACACAATGACCCTAGCACATTTATGCAGAAAAGTGATTTACACAGGGAATTGGGTATGAAATCATTGCAAGGGCTGGAGGAACAGACTTTGAGCTAGCAGGAGAGCAAGCCAGACTTTACCTTGCCTTTGCTACTTCTTCCCAGAAGATCAAACACCCCCACAAAACAGGAAGATTGCACACTGCACAGAACGTGTGGTTGTGGCTGCTTGGTGGAAGTTGGTACATGCGGACCCCAAGCTGTATAAGAGTTAGGAAGACCACCTTGCTAGTCTTCCATGCATATGGACTAACGCCAACTCAAAGAGATGGAGTGGGACAGAATGTCTCCTCTACTATAATCTAACAGCAGTCAACAAATATCCATAAACTGGGCATGGTAGCGCAGGCCTGTAATCCCAGCACTCAGGAGGCAGCGGCAGGAGGATCACTGCGAGTTTGAGGTCAGCCTGGGCTGCATAGCAAGACTGTCTCAAAAACCAATAAACAAATGAATGAGTACATAAACAAATAAATAAATAAACAAATATCCACAGATGAGATGCTGCTGCCACAGAATAGCCAGGATAGATCTACTGTATTGATGACCATACTTTGAAGAGAACTTAAACCAGGGAACTTAGATACATTGACACCTACTGTGTGGCTGGATTTAGATTGTTAGTTGTGAGTAGTAATATTTTGTTTAATACTCATAACCCTGCAAGATAACTACTACTGTTTTCAAGTGGGGAAATGGGTTCAGCCAGATTAAATAACTTGGGCAATGTTCCATAGTAGAGAGGAATAAAAAGAAGATTTGAGCCAGGTACTTCTGCCAAAGCTCAGGAAAAGAGATAATGCATTCTTAGTGCCACATAACATGATAATAGTAGCTGTGTTGTTTGCTGTTTGTTATTTTGGTCTCTATTATAGACTGAATATTTGTGTGTGAGCAAAACTCATATTTTGAAGTCCTAAACCCTCAGTATGACTGTATTTGGATACAGAGCTTTTATGAAAGTAATTAAGATTAAATGAGGTCAAAAGGGCAGAGTCCTGGTCCAATAGGATTAGTGTCCTTGTAAAAACAGACATCAGATAACTTGTTCTTTCTCTCTCTCTCTCTCCCTCTCCCCTTTCCCTTCCCTCTCCCCACTCCCCCTCCCCCTCCCTCCCGGGCCCCCCATTCTGTGTGCGTGCAAGTGAAGATACTATGAGAAGGTGGCTGACTGTGAGGCTGGAAGAGAGTCCTTACCAGGAACTTAAATCAACCGGAACCTTGATCTTTGTCTTTAATCATCCAGAACAATGAGAAATTAAGTTTCTGTGGTTTGATGCCCCGAGCCACATGTTTATTATGGCAGCCTGAGTAGACTAATACAGTCTCCCAGGCACTAATTATTCCAATTATAAGAATAAAAGCATGAACTCTAGAGCCAAACATACTGGGTTTGAGTCACTGCTCCACTACTTACTAGCTCTGTGACTTTAGGCAAATTACATAATCTCTTTATGCCTATTAGGGAAATAGCTGTACCTATTTCATGGAACATTGTAACTGATTTGTTAATATCTGTAAAGCATGGTTCATGGCTCATATACAGTAGATGCTATCTAAATATTCTGACAAATAAATATGAAACTGATGCGTCTCTCATATACGAGTAGTTAGGAAAACAGCAACTACCTAAATAATTTGAGCAAGAAGTTTACTAGCGGGACTGGGGATTTAGCTCAGCGGCACAGCACCTGCCTGGCAAGCACAAGGTTATGAGTTCAATTCCCGGTACCGGAAAAAAACAAAAAAAAAAGTTTATTAGTGGGAACTAGGGACATGTACAACCTCTGACGACTAGGAAGTTGGAATGCTGGAGGGCCAGGACCACAAAAAGACCACCAAGCCTTCAGCACCCGAGTAGGTGATTCTCAGCAGGTAACCAGAAACTCTGGCAAACACTGAAGTCTGCTGTCTGAACCTGCACTTCCTTTTTTTTTTTTTTTTGGTTTTTCTCCGGTACCGGGAACTGAACTCACGACCTTGCACTTGCCAGGCAGGCGCTTTGCCGCTGAGCTAAATCCCCAGCTGAACCTGCAGATGTCCACTTGCTCCTGGGGAACAGGGGCTTTCCCTGCCCTTGTTTATCCCTCATTGCTCTGAAGCCTCCTGTGCACAGAAGAGTCTGAAAAGTGGGATCCCAGCAGCCAGCAAGCTCTGGGAGAGTTCAGGAAGGCAGAGCCCACCCCAGGCTTGAGCTGACAGGGTTTTATTAAACTTCTGATTATCTTCATGTGTGCTTTGCCCTCATTTGTAATTCAAACACTGAAAAAGCCCCCAAGATTTTCTGTCCACAGCTGTATTATAAATTCCTTGATGTAAAGGAGACTGTGTCTTGTCATTCTTTTACTATCCTCTTGTGCCTTAATAAAATTTTACTTATGTAACACACAACAAATACTCAAGAAATATCTTATTTATTGAAACAAACTAAAAACATTTCTAACAAAAAATGCCTATGCAATACAACTCAACAACAAAAGGCCACACCTTGAAATTCTTGACACTTGCATTTAAAAAAAATTTCTGCTGGGCTGGGGATATAGGTCAGCGGCACAGCGCCTGCCTGCCAAGCACAAGGTCCTGAGTTTGATTCCCAGTACAAAACAAAACAAAACAAAAAAACCTTTCTGTTTGGTCTGGGAGTATAGCTCAGTTGTAGAGCATGTGTTTAGCATGTAGGAGACCCTAGGTTCAATCCCTAGCACCAAAAACCAAGCAGGCAAAGATCTGTTTTTACTCCCCTCCTAGCATAATAGTAGGACTTACTATTAGAACTCGGTTATTAAAAATACCACCACCACATACGCCACGTCACAAGGACATGGGAGTGAGCTTGGTGGATGCAGATAAACCAGATCCAGGACAATCTGAACACCAGAATAACTATGTCAATACATTACAAACCAGTGGAAATAATCCACTGAGGATAATAGGTTGTGTCCAATAATGAACAGATAAATCACTGGAGCGAAGACAGGACTTTGTGGAAAGCTCCCTGGTCAGTGCGGAGGGACACTGGAGTTGGACGCTCCTGAGAAAGCCTGCACTGGGCAAGACTTGTCAATGGATGCTCAGTCTGGGGGTATCTGGATGAGGAGCTAGAGCTTCAAGTCTTTCCCCCTAGGCTGCTTATCAGCTGCAACAGGAAAGAAAGTGGCAACTGTGCAGCGGAGAAACAAGACAACATCCGGGGAGATTCAAACCACATTCTCGAGGAAGTGCACAGGTGAACAGCATTTGCACAGGGACGCCCTGGGAAGGCAACGCCAGCTACAGAGCAGTCTGACTATAAATGCACACCACATCTCGTCATGAGCACACATTTGCCAAACCTCTCAAAAAAGTGGGGAAGCTGTATGTTTCAGAAATATCGAGAAAAAGTGGAGAAATGTTCTAGGTTAAAGGAGACTGAAGAGACATGATAACAAAATGCAGTATCTTAGACTGAGCCCACTATTGGAGAGGAGAAATTCTATAAAAAACATTGTTGAGGCCAGGTGTAGAGGCTCATGCCTGTAATCTCAGCACTTGGGAGACTGAGGTAGGAGGATCATCATGAGTTCAAGACCAGCCTGGGCTACAAAGTGAGCTCAAGGCTGACCTGAACTGCACAGCAAGGCCCTGTTTCAAAAAGAGAAAAGAAATTTTAAAAAATTTATAAACGTGGTTGAGTCAATTGACAAATTGCAATTAATACAAATGCTAATGATAGATTAGGTTAAGTAAAGGTATTATGGGGTGTTAAATTTACTGGTTAAGAATTGTTCAGAGGTGAGAAAAAATATATATAGGTAAGGGTCTTAACCTATATAATTTATCTTCAAGTAGTTTAGATAAAAATATTGTGACTGGATAGCTATATACAGTAAGTCTCCAACTTATGAACATTTGAGTTGTGAACTTTCACAGATACTAATGGATCTCACATTATCTTTCACAGATACCAATGGATCTAGCATTTACCAACATTGGTAAATGCTAATAAATCTCGGAGTAGCTCATGTGTCTGCCAGACATTGTCACAGTTGCGCTGCTGTGTGTGTACTGTACAGTGAGAAAGTGTTCAGTAGTACAGTGCTAACCACCCCAGGATGTCCAGAAGCAAGAGGAAGAGCAGTGACGATGTGAAAGGGACTGCTAGGAAGTACAAAGAAATAACCATCAAAATAAAAGTGAAAATAATTGGTGGATCAGACCCAGGCAAAAAGATGGTAGATGTGGCTTGTTCTTTTTGGGGGGCGTACTGGGACTCGAACTCAAAATCATGGATCCTGTGGTGTTCTTTATGCTTTACATTATGTCAAAGGTATTTAAGACTCAATTTGTCTGATTTACAAACAAATCCAATTAAATGAATGTTCTCCTGGAACGGAACTTGTTTGTAAATCAGAGACATACTGTAGAGCAAATAAAGTAAATGGAGGAAAAACTAACAATAGGGGAATAATCTGGATGTTTGTTTCTTTGTTTGTTTTTGTGGTGCTAGGGATGGAGCAGGAGTGCTCTACTACTGATCTATATCCTTTTTTTTTCAATTTTGAGACAGGGCTTCACTGAGTTGCCCAGGCTGACCTTGAAACTCCCACCCTCCTCAGAGGCACTGAGATTACAGGTGCACCCCACTGCACCTCACCAATCTGGGTACATGCAATCTGGGTATTCCTAGCACTATTTTTATTCCTCCAAATTTTCTGTGAATTCAAAATTATTTCCACACACACAAAAAACTTTTAATCCATAAAACAATTTTTTACTTTTATCTAATTTTAATATGATACTTTTCAAACAAATAGAAAAATGGAAATAAAACTATAACTTCATTGTACTTATTTTTGTTTATGAAGTAGTAAGAAGTAAAGGTCAAGTAGTAAGAAGTAAAGGTTAGATAGTATGAAAAGGTAGGAACTCCGAGTGGACAAATTGATGGACACTTGTTCTCCTAAACACAAGGAAAATGCAAAGCAAGAGCTTGAAAAGGCCTGAATCCAGCAGACCCCACAGCTTTACCATTTCCCCATGTGCTGTCTCATCCAGTGTCAATTTTGCCCCTGAATCATCCTCATAGAGCAGGATGCAATGATTCTACTTCTTCTCTAAACTGGTGTTATGGTTTGTGTATGCATGTCCCCCCAAATCCTCATGCAGTCATGAAGCAGCTTCTAGATATTAGATTGATCTATAGTCTAAGAGACTATGTATAAGTGTGAGTGCTACACCTGCCCCTGGGGCAGGTAGTTTGCATACAATGTAGGGGAGGAGAAGAGGCTGCTTGCCACCTCTCCTCCCTTTTTGCTCTTGTTGCTTTCGCTGTTTTCTACCACGATGAACAGTTGCCCTCTGCTGTGTGCCACTCTGCCTTGGAGCCAGCCAAGTCTGGACTGAAGCCTCCACAAACTGAGCTAAATAAACCATTCCTTCCTTAATTTTGGGTGTCAGGTATTTTTGTCCCAGCAAGGAGAGAAAAGTAACCAAGACAACTGGCTTGAATAATGTCTTCTCCCCCAAAGCTAGTTCCACAACCTCAGAATGTGGCCTTATTTGGAAACAGGATCTTTGCAGATATAGTGAAGATGAGGTCATATTTGATTGGCATAGGCTCTAATCCAGTGGCTGGTATCCATGTAAGATGAAGGACATTGGACACAGACACACAGCAAGAACGTTATGACAGAGGCAGGGACTGCAGGAATGTGCCTATGAGCCCAAGAATGCCAAGGACTCCTGGTAGCTACCAGAGGCTAAAGGAGATGAGGCACGCTACTCCCCTAGAACCTTTGGAGAGAACACAGCCCTGAAGGCTCCCTAATTTTAGTCCTCTAACCTCCAGAGCTATGAAACAAGATATTTCTGTTGTTTTAGACCATGTAGTTGATAATAGTTGTATAGCAGCCATCAGACTTTAAGCTCCTGAGGATGATTCCAAGGTCAGGACGATACCACATTTCCCCCTTGAAGCTTGATGGACTCCAAGGTATCCTCTTCTTTGACTTTCCACACAGTACTGTTACTTAAGAAGCCTTTGGTCTAAATTTCTGAAATTTGGGGCCAATTTCTGAAATCTGGGGCCAAGGTGCCTTTCGGCAGGAAGTACAGCCTGATCTTCTCAGGTAGTCAACCTGATCTGCTCCGTCATGGTACTGTTTTAGTGTCTTCTCCATACATATTGTTGGAAGTTATCTTTTGCATTATTTTATTTGTTTATCTTCTGTGTCCCCCACCAGAGCAGAAGATGCAGGAGTGCAGGGTCCTCACCTGTCTGCTCTCTTTACCCCAGGGTCTGGCCACAATGTGTGCCAGGGGCAATTATTGGATGAGGAGTGGGAGTGGGACCCTGGAATTCCAGAGGAGGGAGGGAAGAGAATCAGAGTGCTAGAAGGGCAGTGTGGTGATAGCAGGTTGGAGAAGCATCTTGTGGGGTCGTGGGGACCCCTTAAGTGATTTTGGATGTAACTCCATTTTGCTGTCTCTGAATGCACTTCCTCCACACCACTCCCTCCATAGTCTAGCCAGCACTTGCATCCTTCCATCCCACTTGAAATGCCTCTCCCCTGCCAAGCAGAATGGGATGTGTCCTTATCTGGCTTCTCATGTCAATACTTTATCTTAGTGTCAAGATTTATGTTGTCACCAGTCTGGTTCCAAGCCCATCTTCTCCACAGACAAGATTCTTAGGACAAGGTTCTTGTCTGAGCTCTGTTTTGTCCAGGGGGCCCCACCCTAGTGGTTGCTCACTGGGCTTCCTTGTGTAGCTAACAGGCAGATAATGAGGGACAACTTGTCTCTTAAAGCCTAACTACACCCTGAGGCAGAGCTATGGGTTCCAAATTGCACGGCCTTCTCTGTAATTTGATTCCTCAGCACCTACAATAAGGATAGTTGGCTCATCCCACCTCCTTCCTTTTAGCTCTCCATATTTTGGGGCCTTGTTCTAGAGGAATTGAGTTATTCAGACCTGGAATTCCTTGCTGCAGATCAACAGAGTTAACTGTGCAAGAACACATACATATATTTTTTCATTAGTAGTACATCTCCTCCTCCTAAGGCATTATATTCCCTTTGAATTAAAAAATGAGGTAGGTTCTAAATTACACAAGCAAAACAAAGTAGTTAAATCATGGTTTAGCTCAGGTTCTTGAAAGAGAAGCAGCTGCCAGAAAGGGAGCAGAAGTATAAGAGATTTGGGGGTGGAGGATAAATTACCTGCCAGGGATAATGTGGAGGGAGTAGAAGTCTAAAGGGGAGCCCTCGGACTATGATGTAGGTCTGAACCCTGTGAAGGACAGAGGAGAGAAGGGAGGAAAGGAAAAAGGAAGGAAGAAGGAAAAGGGAAGGGAAGGAGAAAGGGAGAGGGAGGGAAAGGACAAATGGAAGGGAGGAAGGGAAGGAGGGGAAAACGAACAAAGGTCCTAGACTACTGTGTAGTTCTAAGAACATTTTAGAGCCAGGTGTAGTAGGGCACACCTGTAATCCCAGCACTTGGGAGGTGCAGGAGGATAGAAGTGAGTTCAAGGCCAGCCTGGGCTAAAGAATGAGTTCAAGACCAGCCTACACTACAGTGTGAGACCCTGTCTCAAAAAAAAAAAAAAAAAGAACATTTTAGCAAGTTCTAACAAGCATCCTTGAATCTACCATATGCACTGGCAAACCCCTGCATTCCAGGAATGACTGTCCTTGGTATTTCTCCAAACTGATGATTTTTTTCTCTTTCCTTACTAAGATGAGAATTTTCACCTTTTCACTTAAAGGAAGCACTTTGTGGCTTCTCTCTGGCATATCCAAGTTGCCAGCACCACTACTCCTGTATTTCAGGGGCCATTATTAAATAAGACTGATACAGTGACAGTTAACTTGATAACCAAAAATGGGTGGGTAGCAAAACCGTGTGGATGTACTGCACAGGGATGATTTATGTTCCAGGTGGCCCACGGCAGAATGGTGCAAGATTTTGCCACACACCTCAGAATGGCACACTGCTCAGGATTTATGAATTGTTTGTTTATGGAATTTTTCACTTCGTATTTTCCAGCTACAGTTGGCCACAGTAACCGAAACCATAGAAAATGAAACTGCAAGAAGAGCCGCCTACTGTATTTACAAGAAACTACATACACTGTATCAGGACAAGAAAGCTGAATTTGAGAGTAGGGTTCTGCTATCCTTGTGCTGCTTTTCAGTTACTGAAGTTCGAGCTTTGAGGAACAGCAAAGATAGAATTTCATCACACATGGACCCACCATCAGAAAACAGAAAGCACATGAGGAAACAAGTCATGACAAGTGATGGAAGAACTATCCAATACTAGAATCAGAGTCACAGCTACAAAGACTAAAGGGATTTAACTTTTCATATTTGGAATATAAAATAATTAAGCATACTTGCTTAAGTAAATAAAATTGGGTATCAGATGTGTGACTAGGAGATAAGAGTCTAGAAACAATAACCAGACATTTTAAAAAATTAAACCAGGCATGGTGGCACATGCCTGTAATCCCAGCATTTGGGAGGCTGAGGCAGGAGGGTTGCCAAGAGTTTGAGGCCAGTCTGGGATACATAGTGAGTTCAAGGCCAGCCTGGATGACACAGCAAGCCCCTGTCTCAAAAACAAACAAACAAAAGTTAAACAGAAGTTCTAGAAATGAAAGTTTAATAACTGAATTTAGAGATGCAGCTATGTAATAGAAACAAGAGACAATAGGACAGAAAATGTGAAAGGAAGAGTAAGAGTCCTGCAGTTAGAGTATTACCTAAATAAGGCAGTAAGAAAGAGAATGGGCAAGACAATACTCAGATATTCCCAAATTAAAAGACAAACTCAAGTAATTATTTTCAAGGAAGTCAAGAAGAATTAAAATGGAAGCAGGACAAAATAGACCCTTCCCTCTCCTGGATTACACTTCCTTCCTGAAGGTCCCAATATTATATTCATCTGTAGAAATATAGATTTAAGATTTTTCATAACAGCTAATGATTCCTAAAACTTACAATTAGTTTCATATAATAAAGGAAGCCTAGTTTTTATTCTTTAGTTTATATTTTATTTTAACCTGATTTTGGTTCATGACGATCTAAAAACTTTTTTAAACATATCACATCATCTCAATTTTGTAAAAATTACATATATAGGCTTAAATGGCAAAGTGATACATTTTAATGCAAGATAAACTTCCTTATTAGCACTTAGAAAAGTATATCTCTTTACTTGTTGATTAAATGGTTATATAAAGATTAATAATAACTGTATGGTTTTAGATGTCTGCTCTTTCATCAAGAGAAAATTATTTTCTACTTGTATCCCCTGGATTATAATAACATGATAATGGTAGAAGGGTACTGGGTTAATAATATCCCTTAGTTATTGCAGGCTGATCAGGCCCACAATCTCCTGAATGAGTGTACAGTGAAGGCTAAATAAAAAGAGGCAAATGGAATGATTTCAGGGCTCCAGGGGGATCAAAGCTCTCTCACATAATTCAAGATTCTCTCAGGGCTAACACTAAGACCTTCTCTGGGTGACCCATATTTATTTAGTTATCAGAAGAAGGGAGGGGAGTACTCAGGAAGGGCAGAATCACTCAAGGACTTCTCTAAGTAAGGTTTTAAATTAATCCACTGAAGAATGAAATGCCTGAGGCTATAATCTTTATCTAGTTGAGATCTGACCCAGGTGTGCTTGGTTGTGAGCTTGTCTTATCCTTTGAGGCTTTCTGGCTTCATCCACCACTACAGGTTTTAGTAGGGATTTGTGACTAACAGAGGTTCACTTACTATGAGTCCGCCATTTCCAGATAAGGAGCCTAGCCCTTGGACAGATTCACAAGTGAACACAGAAAGCCAACTGATTAATTTAAGTCCTGCTCAGGTCTGCTTCATAGTGGTCTCCATCAGGAGGGGATATAGTTCAGTGGTACAAGCACCTGTCTGGCAAGCACAAGGTCCTGAGTTCAATTCCTGGTACCAAAAAAAAAAACAAAACCAAAGATGGATAATGGTAATGGATGATGATGATAATGATGATGACAGCTAACGGTAAATTATAGTGATGAGCACTAGAACAGCCTTTTTTGGTTAAGGAACAGTAAATATTTCAGATTTTGTAATCAGATGGTCTTTGTTGTAGTACAAAAGCAACATAGACAGTAGAGAAATCAGGGAGTACAAAAGCAACATAGACAGTAGAGAAATCAGGGAGCATGACTATGCTCCAATAAAATTTTATTTACAAAAACAGATGACCAGGGTCAGGCCTCACCTGGTAGTTTTTTGGCCCCTGGATTAAATTATCAAGGATGTTTGAATTCTAACTAATTAGCTAACTGTATCTAACAGGTGTGGTGGATTGACAACTGGTGGTCAACTTATAACACCCAGCTGAACTGAGTAAGTGTGGAGCTGGGTGTGGGAGGCCCACCTGAGGATTATTGCCAGCAGCATAAGAGGCGGAACTGGAGAAGAAGTAGTTAGGCTGTTGGGAGCTGGTGGAAGCTGTTGGGAGCCTGTTAGAAGTGAAGAGAAGCTATAAGGAGCTGTTGGTTTTCTTGGAGGACCTTTTCATGCTGGCTTTCCTGATGAACTTGACTGTTTTCATCCTCCAAGGAGCTCGGGACCTTGTTGTTGCTGAGAATGGCTTCAGTTCATTTTGGAGGAGCTCTAGTCCTCACTGTGAGCATCACTTTTTGGCTCTGGAGGGGAAGAAGGTGCACAGCTCAGTCTTCTAGAGAAGCTTGTCACGTTGGCTTTCCTGATGGGAATTCTGCTGTCCTGATCATTGGAGGAGCTCAGTACCTCACTGTTGCTGAGGATAGCTGTGGTACTTTTCAGGGGAGCTTTGGCTCTTACTTTGAACGTCACTTCCTGGCTCCAGTGCAGATTCCTTAGCCGACTAGCACAGATCCTTCATCCTGCTGACACAGACTTTCTACCTTTCACCACTGACCTTTGGCCCTTCCCAGAGCATATCCATGAAACAGGCTTGCATGAGACATTGTCATGGGCTCTAGGCCTCCAGTTGGACTCATGGGAGGCATTGTTATAGGCTCTAGGTCTTCAGCTGAACTCATGCAGGATATTATTGTGGAATCCAGGCCCTCAGCTGGATTCTTTGGTCTTTAGTGTGTGGACAGATTTCCTGAACTGTCTTGTATATGATTCTTTGGGTGACTACTATAAATAATCTTATAAAATATGTGTTCTGTATTATATTGTTTCCCCTTGCAAAAATCCCAAACCATGACACTAGGTTATTGTTATGGTTTGAATCTGTGTATCCCCCCAAAGCCTCAAGTGGCCATGAGGCAGGCTTTTAGAGTTTGATGGGTGTGAGAGCTACACCCGCCCGGGGTGGATAGTTTGCATATGTAAGGGAGAGGAAAAGAGTGCTTGAGGCCATTCCTCCCCCATTCCTCCCTGGTGTATGCTTGTTGCTTTTGCTGTGTTCTGCCACCCTGAGCTGTAGCTCTCTGCCATGTGCCACTCTGCCTTATAATCTGCCAAGTACGGACTGAAACCTCCACAAACTGTAAGCAAAATAAACCTTTCCTTCCTTAATTTTGGGAGTCAGGTATTTTGTCCCAGCAACGAGAAAAAAGTAACCAAGACAGTTATGCTTTAATTTTTGCTTTAAATTGTACTGTCCTTCAAAATATATAATAATTTAGCCAGGCATGGTGGTGCATGCCTATGATCCCAGCACTCAGGAGGCTGAGGCAGGAGGACCATTGGGAGTTTGAGACCAGCTCAAACTGGTCTCAAAGTGTGTTCAAGGCCAGCCTGAACTGCATAGCGAGACGCTGTCTCAAAAAGATGACAAAAAAGTAACAGCGCCTGCCTGGCAAGCACAAGGTCGTGAGTTTGATTCCCGGTACAGGAAAAAACAACAAAAAACAAACCCACAAAACACAGAAATAGTGATTATGGAGACTTTATTTATTTATTTATTTTGTCTTTCTTTTGAGACAGGGTCTCACTATGCAGTTCAGGCTGGCCTTGAGCTCACTTTGTAGCCCAGGCTGGCCTTGAACTAGCAATGTTTGTTTGTTTTTAATAAACAGAACAGCACAAAAGTAAAGGAGTTCTTATTTGGATAAATTTTTGATAGAATTTTTACAAGAAATAAAAATTTTAAAAAAATCTGTATAGTTTGCAACTTCTACCTGAAAATTGGTAATGGATTTGGGGACATACATTGTAATTGGGTATGTAGACATATAGTATGCTTGATGCAGAAGGTGATACTTTCTAAGACAAACTTCATATGAGCTTTGTAATAGTGAGATGGGCTGGTGAAAGAAGACAAGAGGAAACAAAAATCTTTCTTAACTTTTCGAGAGATCCTGCTTTCTTCATGGATTGCAAGAGCTTTAAATCAGGAAGAGATTAGGGGAGATAAGCCTGGCTTTGGTTTACTAGAAAAAAGGAACTGGAGTTAAGATACTTTTAAAAATAATAAGCTTTGGGGCTGGGGATATAGCTTAGTGGCACAAGCACCTGCCTGGTAATAGTGAGGTCGTGAGTTTGATTCCCGGTACAAAAAAAAAAATTACCCTTAAACTGGACAGGTGTTTATTTGACCACGAAGAATGCAATTTTTATTTGGACTGAAAGGTCAGACTTAGGGCCAGATAGAAAGGAAAGTACTTCATTAGTATTCAAGGGAACTGAGAAAAAAGAAATATAGCAGCTGCTTTACTTTTTCACTGTAGCAGGCAGGGTAGGTATCTAAGCTTAACTAAAGAAACCAAGGGCTCTGGTCTTGGCCTGATGGTAGAAATAAGTGAACTAGCATGAAAACCAGAACCCACCCATTTAATAGACAGCTCTAAGTGGCACATATGTTATTTGCTTCCTTAGTACATAATGACTGGCGTGGACTAGAGCAAACTAGTTCATACATTCTAAATGGCAACCCTGGAATGGATCTGGAATGAAAGAATACAAACAACATGATTCAAAGGACATCCCAGGACCAACCAAGAGCTCTGCAGCTCACTGGCTCTGTTTTCAATAAAGGTTTGGTAATGATGAAAGAACTCCACCCAGCTCCAGAGCCTGCTCTTTGAGTTGTGCATGTGCATTTCCACCCATCCCATTTTCAGTTTGCTAGGTACTCCCCTAGCTTCTGGAGAGTAACAGATGGCTGTCAATTCTTTCCAACTGTAGTGGGACATTAGCAAGTATGATAGGAGCAGAGGCTTGAAACGTCTGAGCACAAAGACTCGTCCTCTTCTGCTGCCTGAGACCCTGCCAGTCTTACTGGTTTCGAAGGGGATGAAAGAGCTACTCCAGTCAATCCAGCCTCTCCAGAGGAAGCCCATATTTAAAGTGTGGGCCCAGCTGACTCCATGCGGAACAAAGACCACCCCCACTGCTAACTTACGGAGTTATGGGCAAATAATTAGTTGCTGCTTTAAACAACTACATTTTGGGAGTTATTCATTTATTTTTGGGGAGAATAATTTATTATACAGCAAAATGGACCACTATTACTAAAAAGGAGACACCAGTTATTGTTATTCAAACAAAATTTTGTTACAAGGCTTTAACAAACCCACACGATGTGGGAGTTGCTGTGGTTTGAATGTGTCCTGAGTGTTGGAAACTTATGCTCTGATTCAACAGTGTTAGGAGGTACTATGGGGAGCTGTGTGGGGCAGTAGGGCTCCACTCTTTTGAGCAGATTAAAGCCTATTTGTCTAGTCATTTTCTTGTCACTGGAACACAATACCCAACACCCAAACTTAAAGGAGAGGTTTATATTTGCTCATGGTTTTTAGAGGGTTCAGTCTATAGTTGGCTAGCTCCAAGGCAAGAAGGACATGTTGGAAGACTCTGGCAGAGGAAAGCTGCTTTGGTCATGGCTGTCAAAAAGCACAGAGAGAAGGGAGGAGCTGGTCTCTCGAGGTTGGCCCCCAGCCTGCCTCTAGGTGGACCCCACCTCCTAACAGCTCGTCACCTATGAACTCATCAGTGGACAAGAGTATGGCACCCAGCAGGGTCCAATCACCTTCCAAACACATGAGTCTTCTGAGCACACCCTGCATCTCAACCATAATACTATTATAAGCAGGCCTAAGGCTTCAAGTTCTCTCTCTTGCTGTCTTTTGCCCTCTCCGTGTGCTCTGTCAATGAATGATGAAGCTAGAAGACCGTTAACAGGTGTTGGCCCCTCCTACCTGCCAGAATCATAAACCAAGAAATTCCTGTTCCTTATAATTTACCCAGTCTCTGATATTCTGTTGTATAGCACCAAATGGCCAAAGATAATGGTGATTTTTTTTTTAAAAAGACTAATATAAAAGTAACATGTAATCCCAGCACTCAGGAGACTATATATATATTATATATATATAAAATATAAATTAGGATAAAATAAAGATATTTGATAAATTTGATAAAAATTTTATGAAAAATTTATCCAAATAAGAACTCCTTTACTTTTGTGCTGTTCTGTTTATTAAAAACAAACAAACATTGCTAGTTCAAGGCCAGCCTGGGCTACAAAGTGAGCTCAAGGCCAGCCTGAACTGCATAGTGAGACCCTGTCTCAAAAGAAAGACAAAATAAATAGATAAATAAAGTCTCCATAATCACTATTTCTGTTTTTTGTGGGTTTGTTTTTTGTTGTTGTTGTTGTTGTTTTCCTGTACCAGGAATCAAACTCACGACCTTGTGCTTGCCAGGCAGGCGCTGTGCCACTGAGCTAAATCCCCAGCCCACTATTTCTGGTAGAAAAAAAAAAAAAAAAAAAAAAAAAACACCTTTTTTGGGAGTTAACAGGGTGACTCCTAATAAGAAAGGGAGAAGAAAAACATTTTTTGAGAAAACATGGAGTAGAAAGGTTTTATGACATTTTTTTACTATCTACTTCTCCCTACTTTTTAACTTCATCAAAATCTCAGAGTTGTTTACAAGTATCTAGAAGCATGCTATTCTCAGCCTGTTTGTCTAATACAGCTCTTCATTTTCAAAGTAGATTACACTTTAAAGGGTATGTGGACTTCTCAGAGTTTTAATAACCACTGATTTTGTTTTTCTGTGTTGCTGGTCAAGATCAGTGCTGTTAAAAAAAAAAAAAGAATCAATCCTGTTTTAGTGACTTTTCTCATTGCTGAGACAAAATACCCTACACTCAAAGTTAAGAGAGGAAGGGTTTATTTAGCTCACAGTTTGTACAGGATTCAGTCAACATTCAGCTGGCTCCATGGCAGTGTGGCACATGGCAGAAAGGCAACAGTTCATGGTGGTAGAAGACAGCAAAAGTAACAAGGGAGAGAGAGAGGGGAGAGCAAGCCTCTTTCTGTCCCTTATATTATATCCAGTTTACTAAGACTAGTGGGGTGCAATCCAATCAGTGGACTGATCCAGCAGTCACCCACCTTTAATCCCAGCATCCTTAATCCCTGCATTGCAGTATGAATCAATCACACATTCTAGATTTAGCTATCTCCAAAAAGTCCACCCCCCATAAACACATGAGGCTGTGAGAGGACTTCTGGACCCAAACCATAACAAGTCCTTTTTACTTAAGATCATTAAAAAAAAAAAATTGAAAATGAAGCAGCTAATCCTAAAATTCTGTTTTGGCCAAACATGAGGGAGAATGTGGTGGATGTTACAAAATACATTATTTGTCAACAGATGTGCTTTAGCAGACTTTCAGGTGGGACACAGGCAATGCTTTGGGGTGGGTAATGTCTGATTTGTTTTACTGGGCTCCACTGGGAACTTCTCTCTTCTTTGGAGCAACTCTCAGTACTGAAGATGATAAAGGGTGGGGCAGGTCAATGTTATCACTTTCTTTCACCAGGCTTCTGTTAAAGCTCTCCCTTACTACTGCTGCCAGTACCACGGCCTTCCGGAGCTCCTAACTTGATTACACAAGGGAAGCTCTACTTAGTAGGAATTGGTTCTCCTGGCTTTCTGGGATCTGAATAATCCTCACTGCCTGAAAGGGGCTTGGAATAGCGTTTGTTTCTGGGTACAAAGAATTTACTGGGACACATGCAAGTAGTGGAGAAGGGAAGGGTAAGGAGAGGCAGGGAGAGAAGGGGAGGGAGAGAGGAAGAGGGGTGAAAGATACATGTTAGCAAAAGGAATGAGACCGCATTAGGAAGAAATGGCCAAAAATTGCACCTATGTCTCTTACTACCATCTCTTTTTCCTTCTGTAGTGTCTCTTCACCTCCTCTTTCTTGTCTACCTCTTTTCACTTCTGCTAACTACTCAGTCACGATGTCTTCTTTTCTTTATTGAACTTCCTTTAGTTTATTCAAGATAATTACATTCTTTTTCAAGACATGCTTCTGAGACAGGAGATAGGGGTAGCAAAACTGCCTGGGGAAAGAGATGTGAACTGTTAATTAAAAGATCCTGGAACACATGTGCAGAACTGTCCCCAAGCTCTGCACATGGACTTCTCATGAGAACTCGAGCAGGTTTTCAACAGGATGCCCTAGATCTGACCTCAGCCTGAGATGTGGGATCCCAGCACCACCTCACAGGACCCATATATGGAAGTTCTCAAGAGTTTCCTCCAGATTTGGACAGCTAAGAAGAACATGGATGCCAAGAAGAGCTGGGTGTCATGGCTTTCCTTATGATAGCTTGCCCTGTGTCTTGTGTACTTTTACCTCACTTTTTCCTCTTTTACTCAGCCCAAGCTCACTCTGCAGAGCCCGTGTCTCCTGCACTCTTCACTTTTATTTTTTCAAATAAACTCTGTCACTATTTTTTGTGTGTTTCTTTGTTTTCCCTGTTTCATTCAGTTCTTTGTTCCATATGTGAACCTGGAAACCAACTGCAGAAGGAGATGTGAGTACCACAGGATCTGGTGACATTTATTTGGCAAGCTATTTTTTTTT
>NW_004955462.1:2324544-2333784 GCF_000276665.1 Chinchilla lanigera
AAGCTATTTTTAGAAGGAGACTACCTATTAACACTTCTACTGAAGTTTTGCTTCTCTAAAAAATACTTGGATGGAAAGAGTAGCAATTAAGAGATAAGTGGTATAAGTTAATATATTATCTATATATCTCATTTATAATTTAATTTAACATATGCAACTGAACTAAGAAATCTTAAGACTGAGTTTTAAATTTCTTTCCTACAGGTGTGCACATAAAGGGCCTCCGTTGTCAGTAAGATGACAGAAAGTCAACAAAAGGAGGGTTATTGTTGCTGGGCTGTCCTACTGGCATGCCAATCTCCTTTATAAAGAACCTTCCACCACATGTAATTTAGGGAGGAGTGGCTGCCTTCTTTTATGGGAATTCAGGGTGAGAGGTAAGGAAGTAGCAGGAAGAATTAAGCCTGTGACATAGGTTTGATTAATTAGACATGCTCTAGGACTTTGAATTTTGAACCAGTGAAGCAATTATGAGAATACTTAGACACTGATAAAACATTGTTATTGTCTCATGAATTTTGGTAGAAGCTGTTCCCTGACCCTGGAGAGCACCTTGGTTCTTGTTCTTACTCCAAGTTCAGTCCCTCTAGCTTTCCAGGAATTCTGAGAACACCAATAAATTCCATTTTACTTAATATAGCCAGAGTTGGGTTTTGGAGTTTCCAACAACAACAACAAAAATCCTAATAGAAATACAATTTTTTTTTAAAAATACAAATTCTTACTTCTGATTCCATTATAAAAATAAAAAATTGCATTTTGGTCACACTACCAAAAGTACTCAAAGATGACAGCGGTAAACTGTTCCCTTACAGAGCTGTACATCGTACATTTTGTAGCTCAGGTTGGTCTGGAACTTGGGACAATCCTCCTGCCTCAACCTCCCAAGTGCTGGGATTACAGGCGTGTGCCACCACGCCCGGCTGGCAGCTATTTTTAGAAGGAGACTACCTATTAACACTTCTACTGAAGTTTTGCTTCTCTAAAAAATACTTGGATGGAGAGAGCAGCAATTAAGAGCTTCCCTTACAGAGCTGGACTCTTTAGTTGCTCTTGGTACTTTACGGGGAATGTTTAATATTTTAAATCTAGTTTTAGAGTTCAAGTAAGAACTCAGAAAAAATAAAAAACTCAAATGGTCTCACCAGCTAAATGCAACTATTGTGAAAATTATTTGCAAAATTATCCCAAAATCGGTACAAGCAAATATTTCTATTTATCCAACCATCTCTCTATCTAAACATAAATAGGTTGAAGTTTCTTCACTGAGCTTTCATTGGTCATTTACTGCTTGTCTTTTTCCATTTATAGCCACTTCTATGTGCAACAGATTTTCATCAATGTTGTGGTCTGTCAACTCAACCGCAGAAATTTTGACAATGTTATCTACTAAACCCTGACATTCTGTTGGGATAGTTCAATTTGCAGGGGAAAAACCATGAATATGTTCAAGCTATACTGTCTTTCACATCTTCTTAATAATGGATGATAAACACCTACGTCACCCAATGCAATGAGGAGATTTTGAAGCTAGGAGGTCTTGAGTTTCCACTGTAGTTCCACCCCTCACCAAAAAAAAAAAAATTGTAGTTCCTCTTTCTACTAGCTGTGTGACCTGAGGCATTTTATGTGATCTTTATGTGTCTTAGATACCACAAAGAGGATAAGAATATCTGCCTTCAAGGGCAATGTGAAGCCTAAAGATAAGACAAGAAAAAAACTTGGTCTAATGACTGAGCCATTTATTGTCTGTAGCACTTCTATTATCCATGTGCCATTTGTATTAAGCGAGCAGCACAGTATCCAATTTAAATATTAAAAGGAAACAGCCATAGTTTTTCTTACATTTGCCTCAAATCAGTAGTTTCTTTTTTCCCCTCCAGCACTCCTTTAAGTCTAAAGAAAGTTACGAGCCTTTTTCTCGAAAAATAAACATCACATAAGAAGTCTGTATTTTTGTATAAAATTTCAAAGGAGTCCCAAATATCTTAGAGCCATTTATGCATTTCAAATTAAGAACTTCTGTTTTAAATCAGGTAGTAGCCTGTGTGAGAGACTTTTCACAAATATTGTGTGTCCCCTATACTTAGGATGAACTATAAAACTAGCTATAGTTAGGGGAATGTGAGGGAAAGGATATATAATACCTCTAGTCTAAAATCTCAAAGGGCAGATGTAAATTCTGTTTTTTCTTTCCCATCTGTGGAGCTGGAAGGAAAGAACTTTAAGATGGCACAATTGTAAGATATAAGTATCTCAGATTCCATAATTTAATGAAAGCCACAAAAGAGATGCGCCTGCCATACTGGATGATGATATGATAAAGGAGTAAATATTTGTATGTTAACTCATTGAGAAGGCTCAGATTTGCCTACTAAAGCAGTGAGTGTTGCTTAACCTTACTAATACAGTTCCTCCAATAACTTGGATCTATCTGGACCATGTCTATACTAAATCAGTATACTACTAATAACAAGTTTATAAAGTACTTGATCAGAGGTCTTTCACATATCTGTCTTTTTACAACTTTGTGAGATAGGAAGATAGAGATTATTGTACCTCTTTTAATGATTTTTTTTTTTTTTTTTTTGGCACCGGGAATTGAACTCAGGATCTTGCGCTTACCAGGCGCTGCTGTGCTGTCTCCCCAGCCCCTGTATTGATGGAATGAACTAAAGCTCAAAAAATGTATTTACCTTATTCAAGCTTATGACTGTAGACTGGAGCTTCTTTTGCTATATTTCTTATGGAACAATGTCTTAGGTTCTGTAGATTTTTAAATTTGATGTTCAGACACTTATTCTCACCTTGTTCTACAAACAAAAGTAGGTGCTATATAAGGAAATCTAATAACTTTCTGGAATTGTGCTTAAAACTTCATTTAAAACTACTGACGGTATCTGGTGTGGTGGTGCACATCTGTAGTCTAGCACTCAGGAGGCTGAGGCAGGAGGATCACGAGTTTGAGGCCAGCTTGGGATCCATAGTGAGTTCAAGGCCAGCCTGAACTACACAGTGAGACCTTGTCTCAAAAAACAAAACAAAACAAAACCCAAAAATAAAAAAACTACTGATGACTTCAACAAAAAAATAAAACATATATTTGGTAAAATTTGTTACCCAAAGTAATATATTTTTAATTGGGAAATTTACTCCCAATGAGGTGAGTTTCATATACTTCTTTTTTGTCAAAAACAAAATATTTGTCTCAAAACAAGTGTAAGACCTTTTTTGGGGGGCATGAGGAATGGAACTCAGGACCTTGTGCTTGCCAGGCAGGCATTGTGCCACTGAGCTATATCCCCAGACGTGAAAGATACATTTTTAAAAATGCAAAATTTACTTCTTTTATCCTTTATTATGAGATACATAATATAGAAAAGAACATCAGCACATGTACAATTTGATGGGTAATTATAGGGTAAATATAATGAAATTACCATCCAGATCAAGAAATAAAACATTACCAGTCCCCTGGGGCAACCGTCTTCAATACAAAATGTACTTATTAATTCCACACTCATGTTTTTTAATTCAAAAGAGAGCACACATTATGCCTGACACTGATTTTTTTTCACAACTGGACCGAATGTAAGAATTGAAAGTGAATGCTGATTTGACTTAGCAAAGTTTTTTTAAAGCAGATTTGAATTAGCAAGCTATTTGCTTTCAGTTACTTATTACTCCTTCAAGGGAAATGAACATTATATTGAAATACTAAGAGAAATCAAAAGTGTGCTATATTACTATTGTTACTACTACAATGGGGGCATCATTTAGACTTGACTCACCTCACTAAATGGAGATATAGCAGTTAGCTAAAACTAAACTAGTGAAGCACAATGTGATGTATTTTCAAAAGGAAATAATTCTTATATTTGAGTTATCAACCTGAATTGGGTTCACCTGTAACAGAAAATCCAAAATTACCATGGTCTAACAAAATACATCATTTTCTGACATTGAAAAGATCTGGAAGTAGTCTCTCTAGAACTGATATGCCATCACATGGACTTAGGAAAGCAGGCTCCTGTTCTTTGCTCTATCATCCTTCTGCTTCACAGTCCAAGATCATTCAGGTGCCAACTATCATATTCACACGTGGCCAAAAGAAGGAGGAAGTAGAATAAGTTTCCTAGTAAGCACATGTTCTGAAAGTTCTATACACTGCTTCTGCTTATATCTTATTGGATATTACTACATTTGCCAGGCATGGTGGTGCACGCCTGTAATCCCAGCACTCAGAAGGTTGAGGCAGGAGGATCTTTGCGAGTGCAAGACCAGCCTGGGCTACAAAATGAGCTCAAGGCCAGCCTGAATTGCATAGTGAGACCCTGTCTCAAAAAGACAGGAAAAAAAAAAAAAAAAAAGGATATTACTACATCAACCTACAAGGGAAGTGGCAAGATAGAATTTTTTTTCTGGACAGAGGAAGGGCCGCTAAAAACCAAGGATTCTAGTTAAAAAAGGGACAAGATATGGGAGAAAGCTCATTGTGACAGGGCTTTTTGTATATTTTATATTCCATAGATAAACTGATTCACTATATAAACAGGTCAATTTTCTTTTCAAGTATGAAAAGCATTTTTTTACAGAAGAACACCAAAATTTTGCTTTTTTTGTAAACTAAATAAGATTTTTAAAATGTTTTTTGATATAGCTAATGAGTATTCCATTTCTATATTTTGTGATGAAAGATAAAAGCAGAAACATTTTAAAAAGAAAGAACTCAGTACTATGAAGCAGTTTCCCTCCTGCTTGGTAAGAAGACTACACTAACATAATAAAGTTGAAGCCTGATCAATGGAGCCATATGCTCTGTCGAGTTGGGCTGAAGGATGAACACCAGCCTGCATGTGCCCTGCACATTCCTCGCTGCAAGGCTCTTCACAGAGTTGCCTAAAAGTACATAATATAGGCCAATGGCAGGCTTAAAAAATATTCCCCAGAGTTCGCATTATCCCAAGATAATAAGGACACGTGATTAATTAGGAAATACTGGATGTTTATGAATGGAATTATCATATTTCCTCAAACACCATATGAAAACCTGGGTGCCTGGTATTTCTATCCTAACCTGGGATATACTATAGCTTGAATGACTCCCTTGATCTATGTAGGAATTCAAACACCCAAATATGCATGTTTGGAAGTGGATTCTATGATGATCTGATGGAGCTTTAGAGTCTGTGAAGACAGAATGTTGACAGAGGTAATGATTGCTTGCTGCAGGATCCAGAGAAGCCTTACTTTAACCAGACATAATTGTGGAAGTATTAGAGACCTCTAGGAGTCTATGTCATATCCAGCTTATAAATCAAATTTTGCTTTAGCAAAGGACCCTAAAGTAGTGCAATCTCTAAAATTTAAGAGAATAAAAAGGCCCCAAGAAATCATGTTTGTAGGCTTTTCTTCTGCTATGATTCAACAACAGATAATAGCTAATTGATAATAAAGATTCTGAGGCAGTGGCAAGAAATTAGAAGTTGAAGAGTTATATGTAATCTACCTAGTGGTACTATTCACTGGCAAAACAACTGCAAGAATAAGAAACCAAAGCAGTGCTGGGTGTATAGCTCAGTGGCAGAGGTGCTTCTCTAGTATACTGGGTTTAATCCCCAGCCCAGGGGGGAAAAAACACCTAAAGTGGAAGGTAATCATTCATTAATTTGTGCTCATTCTGAGATAGCACCCTCTTGCCACTATGCTTTGGGACAGAGGACACATACAGTCTAGTAATGAGTAACAAAGAAGAGATATCACACCTGGAAAAGAAGATTAAAGGGTTGCTTCCATATCTAAATGCTTTCTCAAGAAACGCTGCCACTTTATGCAGTTCCTAACAGAAAATACATTCACTCACAAGGAAAGAGTGATCAATTGTAGTATCTTGGTAAAAAGTAAATAAAATTATGAAAAATTTTCAGTCGAAGAATTAGCTTTCCTGGGTTGAGGTTGTAGCTCTGGGATACAGTATGTGTTTTTGTTTTGTTTTGTTTTGTTTTGGTTTGGTTTGGTTTGGTTTTTTTCCAGTACCAGAAATCGAACTCACGACCTTGCACTTGCCAGGCAGGTGCTGTGCCGCTGAGCTAAATCCCCAGCCCCCTAGAGTACGTGTTTAACATTTGATGCCCTGGGTTCAACCCTCAGCACCCCCACCAAAAAAAAGATTAGCTTTGCTAAAAAGGAAGTTGCTTACCATTAACTTACATTGACTTAAGGTTTTGTACAGCACCAAGTACTCTTGCAAAAAGAGGTTTGCAGAGGGAACTCTGCATTGCAACAGGATCTACATAAACCAGAAATCTAAACAGGTAGGGTCTGAGTAATAGTTATTTTAGCACTATAACTCTCTGGTCATGTGCAGTTGCATCATACACGTTGGAAAACTGATGCTTCTGTTTTGGGTAACTTCCTAGCACAACAGAGCCCCAGTTCTTCTGCTACTCCTTCTCCTTCTCCTTCCTTCTCTTCCCCCTCTGCCTCCCCCTCCTTTTTTACTCCAGCCTGCTCTCTTATAATATTATCAGAATTACAAAAGAAAAGCCTAAAATTAAAACCCAGAAGAAATGCTCCTTCAGTCTGATTCTTAATATCTAACACAACCATAGTGTACAAATTACATTGAGTACTGTAGTTTTGTGAGCAGGGATTGGTTATTATCTTGGGTGTTGTCTATGCTATATGCCTGGCTACCCATTTAAAATGTGACATATAGCATCACATTATTATGTGGCTAATAATTCCTCATATAGTTTTTAATTATAATAAAATATTGTTATGGCTTATATCTAGCTGTCCTCCAAAAACCTAATGCACACATAGGTGGGGCTTTTCAGAGGTGGCTGGATCTAGGGTGTAGATTAATAAATTAGTCCACTGATTGGTTTAGTATACTTCTGGATAATGGGGTAGTTGTGTATAATGGGAAGCCCCACCCTAGGTGAGCGTGACACCAACCAATAGAGTGTGGTCTAAATAAAATAAAGGGAAAGGGTGGCCCACCGCTGTTGCTTGCTGTTTTCTGTCTGCCTGCCATGGACTGTTTCTCCTCTGTGTTGACCCTTTGCCATGTCACCCTGCCTTGGAGCCAGCTGACTATGGACTGAAACCTCTACAAACTGTGAACTAAAACAAATCTTTCCTCCTTTAACTTGTAGGTATTGGGTTTTTTGTTCCATCAGTGAGAAAAGTACAAAAACACACAACCATTTTAAGCATAAAGATCAATGGCATTATGTACAGTGTGCAATCATCATCACCATCTATCTCCATAACTCCTTTTACCCTGCCAAATTATGTACCAATTGAACAAGAACTCCCCATTCCCACCTGCCACCATCCCCTGGCAACCATCATTTTTTTTCTGTCCATAAATCAGATTAATGTTGGTACTTCCTATAAGCAGAATCACACAGTATTTTCCCTTTTGTAACTGGATTACTTTACTCATATGTTCTCAAATCCCATCCACAGCATGTATGTGTCAAAATTTCCTTCCTTTTTAAAGGCTGAATAATAATCCATCTTATGTGTAAGCCACATTTTCTTTATTCACTTATCCATCAATGGACACTTGGGTTGCTTCCACCTGTTGGTATATGTATAATGTTACTATGAACACGAGTATACAGATATCTTTTCAAGTCCCTGCTTTTGGGGGGTTATATACCCAGAAGTGGAATGGATAGGTCATATGATATTCATAGTTTTGGGTCTTTTTCCATACTGAGGATGGAACCTAGGGGTGCTTTACCACTGATCTATACTCCTAGCCCTTTTGATTTTGAGACAGGATCCTACTAGTTGCCCAGGCTGGCCTTGATCTTGTGATCCTCTTGCCTCAGCCTCCTGAGTAACTGGGATTGCAGGTGTACCAGCATGCCAGCTATTTTTAGTTTTTTGAAAAACTGCCAAACTTCTTCACAGTGCCCGTATAATTTTACATTCCCACTTGCAGTACACAGTTTCTCAGTTCTTCCTGATCTTGCCAACACTTGTTAGTTTGGTTTTATTTTTGCTTTCTAATGGCCACTATGAGGGTGAAGTGGTGTCTCATTGGGGTTTTGACTTGCATTTCCCTAATGATTAGTGATGTTGATCATCTTTTCATGTATTTATTGGCCATCTGTATATCTCTAGAGAGATTTCTGTTCAAGTCCTTTGCCCACTTTTATTTTTTATTTTTTATTTTTTTGGTACTGGGAATCAAACTCAGGACCATGCGCTTGCCAGGCATGCTTACGCCATTAAGCTATATCCCCAGCCCTTTTGCCCACTTTTAAAGCTAGGTTAGTTTTTTGTTGTTGAGTTGCACAGAGTTCTTTGTTTATTTGGCACCTCTCTTCCTTATGAGGTATATGAACACATTATAGTTTAAGGGGAAATCAAACCCACAATGATGATTGAGAAGCAGTACAAAACACACAGGGAGGAACCCACGCTCTGTGTAAATAAGTGATACACCTGATGAACAAGTTTCACCGTGGCTTTTACAGACCTTCCACAGATGTCATAGCAAAGTATTCTGACCTTTCACTCTCAGGCAGAGCTGCCCTTCCCTTTTGCTTTTTAGCCCCCTTAGTGGGGGGGAGGTCTGGAATTACGTGAAGTTCTACCTCATGTTCCTGAGATTTGGAATAGGTATATCAAAGACCTACCCTACACAGATTACAGATCTGCCTGAGAACAGTACTCCTCAGAATTCCCTCATGTAAAAATTGTTTTGCCATATTCAGATGTCTTATAGTTTTCTAATACTTTACATCAACTTACCTTTGAAAATGAAATTTAGTTTTTAAGAAGCCTTTAAAATCAATGTTGTATATGGAAAACCAGAATCAGGTGTCCCACCAGCCACAGCAGATGACAAATATCAGACTGCTCTGGTTCAACCAGGACATTCCTCCTGTTGGCCCAAGATAAGCACACCCTCTACACTGCCCTGTCTGCTGGAGTCGAGGTGCTGATGCGTGCTAGTGCGTGCCATCTCAGACGTTCTTCCAAACCATACGCTGAGAAATGCTGCTCTAGCCAGAGAGCACTCCTTGAGATTTCACTCTTGGGAGAAAGCACAGGTTCCCACAGGGAACGCTCCGCGTATATGCAGAAAATGGAAAGGGGTAAGTGCCTAACTCACTCAGTTGTCAGTTCTCTTCTGATGATTCTTTAACAGTTCTCGCGGCCTCAGGGTTTCCCGGAAGGAGGGCTTCCGGCGCACAGGGAGCTGCGGGTGGGGAG
>NW_004955462.1:2335444-2350714 GCF_000276665.1 Chinchilla lanigera
AAAAAAAAAAAAAAACAGTTCTCAAACTTTGTGGTCTCAGGAACCTTTTACGCTTTAATTTATTTATTTATTTTTTGATACCGGGAATCAAACGCAGGACCTTGTATCTGCCAGGCAGGTGCTCTGCCACTGAGCTATGCCCATTTTTAAAAATTATGAAGATTCCAAGGAGCTCTTGTTTAATCAGGCTTTATCTATCGTTGTCTTATTTATTTATTTATGTATTTATGTATTTATGTATTTATTTATTTTGATACCGGCAATCGAACTCAGGACCTTACGCTTGCCAGGCAGGCACTTATGCTACTAAGCTATATCCCTGGCCAAAAAAAATTTGGTTTTTTTTTTTATTTTTTTGGGGGGGGTACAGGCTTTATCTATCGACATTTATCATATTTGAAGTCAAATCTGAGAAACATTTAAAATAATTAAGTCACTTAAAAGAATAAAATAATTACATGTTAACATTTTTATGTAAAAAGTAACTATAGGGCTGGAGATGTAGTTCAGCAGCCCAGTGCCTTTCTGGCAAGCGCAAGGTCCTAAGCTCAATTCCTGGTACCAAAAAGTAATAATAATAATTATAACAAAAGAAGAGTGGCTTTGTTTACATGTTTTATAAATCTCTTTAATAGTTGACTTAATAGAAATCAGCTGGATTCTTTTATCGGCTTCTAAATTCAGCCTTTTGCAACTTACTTGTCATGAAGCCTCTAGAAAATGCACCATACACTCATGAAAGAGAGCAAAAATGCCAAATAATGTTTCTGTATTATTGTGAAAAATTTTGACTTCATAGGTCTTCTTAAAAGCTTCTTGACCACTCCAAATATTTGAAAACTCTTCTAATTCACTGGGAAGCAGCATGGTGTAGTGGTTTAGAGGGAAAGTCCTAGAGCCAGACTGCTGAGTTCATATCTTTTTTTTTTTTAATTACTTATTTTATTTTATTTTATGTTAGGGTGCTGGGGGTCAAACTCTGGGCCTCCCATATGCCAGCCAAGTGCTCTACCACTGAGCTATTCCCCAGCCCCATACCTTTTATTATCTGTTTTATTATCTGACTTTGGCCAGATAATTTAACTACTTTGTGCCTTAGTCTTCTTATTGGTAAAATTAGATAATAACAAGTTGATGTTTGCAAGGGTACATAACTGTGAAATTAGAAAAATCAAATGGGACCTTGAGGCTGAATGTGGTGGTACAGGCTGTCACTCCAGCACTCAGGAGGCTGAGGCAGGAGAATCACTGTGAGTTTGAGACCAATCTAGGTTACAAATGAGTTCAAAGCCAGTCTGAACTGCATGCATAGTGAAAGCCTGTCTCAAAAAGACAAAAAAAAGGGGGGGGGGGGCTTGAAAGAAAAGTACATCCAGGTGTCCAATCTAGTCTTTTTCTTTAATTTTAAAGAGAAAAAACAAAACAATTTCAAGATTAATAGGAGGGTAACAATGGTTAATACATTACATATTATCTTTTTTTTTTTTTAATTTGTCTTTTTGAGACAGGGTCTTGCTATGGAGTTCAAACTGGCCTTGAGCTCACTTTGCAGCCCAGGCTGGTCTCAACCTCACAACGATCCTCCTGCCTCGATCTCCCAAGTGCTGGGATTACAGGTGTGTGCCACCACGCCCGGCTTGCATATTATCTTTAAATTAGTTACTCAGAGTACAAGATATCAGCATTTAACCGTCCAAACAATATCAGCACTAACCTTTCTTTTCAATAAACTACCCAATCTCGTCTATTTTCCCCAATCTAGTTCTTTTTTGGTTTTGGTTTTGGTTTTTTCGGTATCGGGAACTTAACTCAGGACCTTGCACTTGCCAGGCAGGTGCCTGTGCTGCTGAGCTATATCCCCGGACCCCCATATTTCGTTTTTTTGGTTTGGTTTTGTTTTTGTCTTTTGGAGACAGGGCCTTGCTATGCAGTTCAGGCTGGCCTTGAACTCACTTTGTAGCCCAGGATGGTCTCGAACTGGCAACAATCCTCTTGCCTCAGCCTCCTGAATGCTGGGATTACAGCTGTGCACCACCACGCCCAGCTGCACGTCCCTACTCTAAAAAAGCAAGCTACGAGGATGATTTTAGATATAAACACAGAAAGCACACATAGCTGGCATGTAGCAGCAAGCTGGAAATCATAGTGTATGTGTTGGCAAAGTACAGCAGATGTAGGGGCAGGAAGTCTCTTCTGACTACTTCAGTTTTCTCCAGTTAATAGGAAAAAGAATTATCACTGAGGGCAACATGGAGTCAAAAGTGTTGGTTAACTGGAGAGAAGAATTACACAAAATAACCTAAGTAAAAGTGAATGTGGTATGAAATGTCTGTGTCCCCCAAAGCTCATATGTTGAATTTCTAACCCTCAAGGTGATGGTATTAGGAGCACTGGGAGTACTATAAACAGCTAAGTTAGGTAGAAATATTATAGGCAATCAGAGAGGGATAGGCCCTCAAGAGAGGAAAACACATCAGCACTTTGCCTAGAGACACAGCTAAAGAAGATTGAAGTCATGATGGCCAGATTTATATACTTCCCTAAGGGATAAACAAAAGTTTGAGATTATTGGTACCACCCTTTTGAGGTTTTTTTTTTAAATATAAATAAACCATTATCAGGGCTGGGGATTTAGCTCAGCGGCACAGCACCCACCTGGTCGTGAGTTCGGTTCCCAGTACCGGAAAAAACCATTATCTCACTAGGGGTGAACCATCCTCTTTCACCTACTAAGACTATGACTACTAAGACTAAAACAAGACAGAGACTCTAGATTACTGACCAAGGGTAATGATGTCATATCTATGCCCCTGTTACTATTGAATCAATATTAGCCAAGTGACTATACTTGTAATCTTATTGGTTAATTATAGTTTTGACCCACATTGTATCCACCTCTTGATTTTGTTCTATAAAAACTTTTTAAAGAAGTGGGCTTGTTGCAACCCATTTTGGACCACTCCTGTCTCTCAGGAAGTAGTCCTATTCCCCAATAAATTTTCTTACTCTTAACCCCCTTTGATCCTTAGAGTTCATTCTTCAACTTTGGGGAACACAAACTTGGATGGCTAGCCAGTTGGGAGTTACATAATTTTTTCTCCTATCAGGAGATGATTAGGTCTTGGAGGCAGAGCCTACATGATTGAGATTAATGTCCTTGTAAAAGAAGTCTGAGACAGACCCCTCATCCCTTCCTCCATGTGAGGACCCCACGAGAAGCCATCATCTACAATCCAGAAAGCAGGTTCTTACCAGACATTTAAACTGCTAGTGCCTCAATCATGGACATCTCAACCACCAGAACTATAAGAAATAAATTTGTATTTCTTATAAACTATACAGTATATAAACTATATGCTATTTTAGATGTTTGGTTTTGGTTTTTTTTGGTACCAGGAATCGACCTCATGACCTTGCCCTTGCCAGGCAGGTGCTTGCACGACTGAACTATATCCCTGGCCCATATATGCTGTTTTAGAGTATCCCAAATGGATTAAAATAGGTCTCTTTTTTTTGTCTTTTTGAGACAGGGTCTCGCTATGCAGCTCAGGCTGGCCTTGAGCTCACTTTGTAGCCCAGGCTAGTCTCAAACTCCCAACAGTTCTCCTGCCTCAGCCTCCCGAGTGCTGGGATTACACATGTGCGCCACCACACTCGGCAGTGTTCATGTATTTAATGTGCATTTTTCTTCCAGTTATGTACAACTGCACAAGAGTAACAATGGGATAAACACTGATTAGTGTTAGGGTTCTACTGGTAGGTATAACAAATCAAGAGAGGAAATCAGGGGCTGTCTAATGGGGTGATGATTGACTAACTATGGAATTTATGTAGTGTCACGAGAGAAAACAGGGCAAAGGACAATTAAGCAGAATCATTGGGTAAGCCAGGCATGGTGGCGCATGCCTGTAATCCCAGCACTCAGAAAGCTGAGGCAGGAGGATCACTGTGAATTTGAGGACAGCCTGGGCTATGAAGTGAGCTCAAGACCAGCCTGAACTGCATGGTGAGCTCTTGTCTCAAAAGACAAAAAAAAAAAAAAAAAAAAGTCATTGGGAAATAGTGACCTAGTGGGATGAGCTGGAAAGATGGGAGCTGCTGATCAGACAGGAGAGTTATGTAACTGAAATTATTGAGGGCTTGCCAGTTACTGGTAGTAAGTTTTAACTAGGGAATGGGCTGAGGGAACATGAAAGAGGTATGTATCCAAGAAGCTGGAGATCAGGGTGTTGGAAACATCATCAATATGCATATTAAAATCACCAAGAAATTAAGGCAGTAGCATTGGAAAGACTGACAATCAGTCAGCAGTTAAGAGCACTGAGGAATTGCCAGGGGCTGATCAGACTCCTGGATACCTGAACGGGAAATGGTGGGGAATATAAAAAGACAAAAGACAATATTCAAGGTGCAAGGGGACTGGGAGAAACTTTCCTCTAGTGGACAGGCACAATAGCCATCGTAGTTGACCTGTAGAGAGCAGCTGAAGCTGGAGATCAATCATATATGTGGGGCTAAAGCAAGGCTGGGTCTGAGAACAGAATGCCCAAGGAGAGCCACATGAACAAGCTGCTCCTGCTCCAAGAATGTGATGCACCCTGAAGCTGCCATCCAAACAGGTTGCTAGGCAGAGGGGTGTCACATGACATCAACCCGCTCAATGTATAAATGAATGCACTGTGGTGGTTGAGCAGTTCCTTTCCTCGCAGCCAGAGAGAGGGCCCCACTGTCCTCAGCTTTCTGTATTCAGGCTCTTACCTTTATTTCTTCATCCTCCTACCGTCCTTCCTCCTGGGAACTTTGAGAGTTGCACTGGATGTGGCATTTACTAGCAAACAAGGAGTATAGAAGGAGAGTGTGCTTTTCTTAGAGTAGCAACTGTAGTGAACAGAACAAGTTAATGGAGAACAGGTTCTTCCCTATACCCAGATGCCTGCATTCTTTACATTGTCCTCGGCAGATGTTATCTTGCCTTAGGAGTACTGCAGTTATGAGCCTTCTCTACATAGCCAGGAAGCACTGTAGCCTTCCACATATTTCTCTGTTCCTAAAGCAAGGTCACACCAGCCTTGAGAACACGGGATGCCAGTCACACAGCTTGGCTCCCAGCACATTAAAATATTATTTAACATCTCCTGGTTCCCAACAGTTTCCCCTTTTTGCTTCTGTATTGCAAGAGTTGAAACAGCATGACTCAGTATGGATATTATCTAGGCATTTGATGTGTCCTGTAACATACTGGGAACAGAAACAGAAGACATAAACATGTTAATGTAATCAGTCCAGTGCAGAATCCAGAACGGGCCTCGTGGCAGCAGACTCCACCATGGTTTGGAGATCTCTCTCTATAGCTGCACCTTCTGGGATGGCACCCACAAGTATGTTCCATGACCTGTTAATACACAAACATACCGTTGTCCCTATGTTATTAACTGCACTGGGTCATCCCATCTTCCTGTTTGGATGTCTTCCCACAGGACTTGTGCCCTAGGTATGTTCATTGATTTGTCCTTTTGCCAATGAAGTTCTGATGGAGAGTGTTTACTTTCTGCAAGGGGATTTTAGAAATTTAAGGTAAAGACATGATCTAATTGTGCCTGTGGAGGTATTGTAAGGTGTCTGTAATTTTGGTTTTAAAAACAGGTGTGAATGTTCTACTATGGTTGGCCCTGAGGATTATAAGGGATCTCCATGAGATGTTTAATATGTCAAAGTTGAAAGAGAGAAGATAAGACCTTGTTGATATATTAGGGTCTACTATCTACTGTCAGCTTTTATTGTATGAAGGACTCCCATAGCAGGAAAAGCAGATGCGTAGTGTTGTCGAACATGTCATACCTTTTTGTCTCTGTGGTAGGTGGCATGTATCATTTGAGAAAAGTATTTATAGAGACACAAATGTATTGTAATCATCCAAACATCCATTTGCCAAATGTCATAGCTATATGGAAACCTTTGTCACTTAATTTAGTTTTGCACCAAGAGCATCTTTTAATGAAACCTTATTGTTTTACCCACAGAAACTTAGACTTTTGATGATGACCAATGTAAACATATCACAATAATATGTTTAGTAATATTTATTGATGTGTCTCTCACATAAGGCTATAAAAATTATTAGTGTCTCATTAGTAAACAAAGACTGGAAGGAAAATATTTTCAGGCAGATTTACCAAGGGGAGTCCTATCCAGCAGTATCCTTAAGCCTAAGGAATCCCAATTTAATTATCTTGTCAGATTTTTTCATAACCGCTGAGAACCAGATAATAACAATTAACATAGTATTTTTGACCAATGAAAGACTCTCAAGTTATTGTACACAGACAATATGAATTGCATTTATAAAACCAGTCTTGGCATTATTTTGATCAGCTCACAGCCTGAGTGGAAGTATGTCCTTAACTGTAATAACATCCATCAGCCAACTTAAGTTACAGACAAATGTTTTAAAAATCAAAAAATGCAAGAAGAAAAAACTGTTGAGTTCAAACAAAACACCTGTAAGTATTATAAACAGTCACAAACTAAATGGACAGACAGGCACACAAAAGACAATTATTAATACACCAGAGTGCACTCAGATGTATGTGGCCAAGTTGAATTATAGAATTCTTTTATATAAGACTAGTCAGAACTTTTGTAGGTCAATTAACAGAGATCTCTTGTAATAAGAATTAGAAGGAATAAAAACTTTTTACTCCTAATCAATTTTTTTTGTATTTTATTTTGTCTTAAGCATTTTGGGCAACTTCCTGCACTCTTCTTTTATTTAGCCTCTGGCTCAGTCATCTTTATACCTTTTGTCACCTATTCAGACCTTTTTTTTTAGACAGTGTTTGCAGGGACTCACCCCCACCATAAGACTTAACATAGCTTGGGCTAACATTGAGCTTTTATAAGATTTGGTCCTTATATCTTGACAAGCTTTTAGACAATGTCCAAGATTTTTTGTGGCCTTGACAGCCTCAAGGGCCTGTTGGTAATCTTTATTTGCATTCTTAAAAACCAACTGAAAAATGATAATTTTGTCTGCTTATGAATGAGGGATCTGTTTGTGGACAGCCTCCTGTAATCTATCAAGGAACTAAGCACAAGACCCTCATGGCCTCTACAAGATATGTAAAAAGACTGGACTGGAGTACCATCCTCAGGAATTGTACCCCATGTCCATTTTATCTTTTTTTTTGTCTTTTTGAGAGAGGGTCTCACTATGCAGTTCAGGCTGGCCTGGAGCTCACTTTGTAGCCCAGGCTGGTCTCAAACTCTCAACGATCCTCCTGCCTCAGCCTCCAGTGCTGGGACTACAGTTGTGCACCACATCAGCCAGCTTTTATTTTTGTGTGTGTCTTTTCAGCTATTTTCTTTTTGTAAACAAATATCCTTACCATGCCCAGATAAGAATAAGTTAATTGTTGTGTAAGGTCTGTATAAGTTCCCATTCCCATATCCTCCATGATCCCTAGTCTTCCTGTTGCCCTATTTTTGTCTCCCTGATCTATCGTAAATTCTTATTATACATTGAAATGGAGATACTGACCTGTTGATACATAGGAACTGGCAAGATGTTTAATATCTTGTGGAGCCATATGCAGAGCTCCCACAATAGAGTCTAGAAGTTCCAACGTAAAAGGTCCACATTTTTTTATTACATTTTGTTTTAACGCTTTCAAAACCTTATACTCTACCCCATGATGCTTATGTATCCCTTATGGGGGATTAAAAACAAAGGGCCCAATGGAGTCCCCAGCGATTATAGCCTGCTGAACAAGTTATTGGTATTTAGACAAGTCAGGATGGCCCCTGGTAGTCTCTGGAAGTTGTGGAGTTATGGATGAAGAGAGAGTATACCTTTTTACTGATATTTTCCTTTCCATTTTTAGGAGGAGAGTAATAAGTGTAGTAACTGTTGTAGCACATAAAGGTCCCAATACCAACCCTATTAGACTCCACACAAAGAAAGTCTCTGGGGCAACTGGCTTTTTTAAAAAATAGAGGCCCTTCTTAAATTTTTTTCCCACCCTACCCCAATTTTTTGTGTCCAAAGTTCCCGCCTAAGGGAACCACCAGTTATACCTGATAATGTCTTACAACATTTTTGAGACAGAATGAGTACTCACCTGGGCCCCTGCCTGAATAACATATACAACTGTACATACCTGTGGTCCTCCACTGACAAATTTTTTCTCATCATCCCAGTTAGAAAAATTTTTCTGTGGCACTACTACTCACTTCATTTCTGTTTGGCCAACTCTTAAGTCATCCCCCAGAACCCCCCTTAACACCTGCATCGCTTTTTCATTGTGGTAGGTCATCTCCTCCAAGTCTCATGTCCCTATTTGGGCACCAATTGCCGGTGCGTGAGCAGGAATGCTCTCCCAATTGAGGAGGAAATGGTGGGGCATAAAGACAAAAGACAGCTGGGGATATAGCTAAGTGGCATAAGTGCCTGCCTGGCAAGCGCAAGGTCGTGAGTTTGATCCCTGGTACCACAGAAAAAATAAAGAAAAAAAGACAAAAGACAATATCCAAAGAGACTAGGAGGAACCTGCCTCTAGTGGACAGGCTATATCCCTGGCTATATCCCTTTTCAAAAGGTTGACCACTTTTATTAGCAAGTGAGGAACACAGGGGGGAGGGTAGTACACTTTTCTTTGAACAGCAACTGTAGTGAATAGGACAAGTTAATGGAGAACAAGTTCTTCCCTATACCCAGATGCCTGCATTCTTTATATTGCCCTCAGCAGATGTTATCATGCCTTAGGAGTTAGGAGCCTTCTCTGCGCAGCCAGGAAGCATGGCAGACTTCCACATACTTCTCTGTTCCTAAAGCAAGGTCACACCAGCCTTGAGACCACAGGATCCCAGTCACACAGCCTGGTTCCCAGCACAGTAAACTATTATTTCATATTCCTTTGCCCCCAACAAGGAATAAAAGTAACTTTTCTAAACTTCAGATTTCATTGCCCTGAGATCTGAAGGGCAGGTACTAACAATTTCTCCTCTTATGAAATTCACTAAAATGCCAGGCATGGTGGCACACGCCTGTAATCCCAGCACTCCAGAGGCTGAGGTAGAAGGATCATTGTGAGTTTGAGACCAGCCTGGGCTACAAAGTGAGCTCAAGGCCAGCCTGAACTGCCTAGTGAGACTCTGTCTCAAAAAGACAAAAAAAAAAAAAAAAAAGAAAAGAAAGAAATTCACTAGGGTTTCTATGTGGTCAACCTTATGATTAATATTAGGAAACACGTCATAGGCATGAGAAGACTGAATTCCCTATTTGTGAGATATGAAACTATATTTAAAATATTTTTCATTAGGTTGTTCTCAGTGAATATGGTTAGCTCAGGTAAGAGACCATTATACAGACAAGAGGTGGTAGCTTGGGTGGGGTTGGTGTTACAGATAAGAATAACTAGATCGTCCTGGTTATTTTTCTTTCGTTGCTGAGACAAAATACCCAACACCCCCAAAATTAAGGAAGGAAAGGTTTATTTAGCTCACAGTCTGCAGAGGTTTCAGTCCATAATCAGCTGGCTCCAAGGCAGGGTGGTGTGGCACAGGGGCAACAATTCAAGGCAGCGGAAGACAGCAAAAGTAACATGAGCAAAAGAGGGGAGAGTAAGCCTCTTTTCCTCCCTTATATTGTATGCCTCAGTCTTCCCACATGCATCTCCATGCCCTCCTCTTCCACAAGCTCAAGATATTTACAAAGTAAGGATCCCGCCCCCTGTTGAATCACTTAGTTGAACTTTTACACTTCTCAAGTTGACACAACGAACAACTACTATAAGAGTATGTCCTTTTCAGGATGTAGAACTGCTGAGTTACTTACTTAAGCTTCTAGACTCCTCAAGTTGACACAATGTATCAGCCATAACAGTTATTAAGGAAGTCAAGTCAATGCGGCTGAATGTTGATAAGCCTGATTAGGTAAGGAGCAAAGGGACAAGGATGACTTCTAGGTTTTAACGAAAAGGTGGATGTTACAGTAACATCATCAAAAACATAGATCTGAGAAATCACAATCCCTTTATTCAAAGTTAGCCTTACTTATAAGATGTGTAATTTCTACAAGTTATATTGTCTTAATTTTCTCAGTGAAAAAAGGAAGATAATAGTATCTAAGGGTTTGCTTAACTTGGTGGTGGACACCTATAATCCCAGAACTGGGGAGGCTGAGGCAGGAGGTTTGTTGGGAGTTCAAGCCAGCCTGGACTACACAGAGTTAAAGTCCAGCCTGAACTACAGGGTGAGACCTTGTCTGAAAACAACAAAAGCTGAGGTTTTATAAGAATTAAGTAAATTAATTAAAGTAGTATTTATTTCAGATTTAACACATGGTAATCCCTCAATGATTATCTTTATTCTTTAGGAAAACAGAAAACAAATGACCAAGTTTATTCTTTTTTTTTTTTTTTGTACCGGGAATCTAACTCAGGACCTTGTGCTTGCTATGCAGGCATTTGTACCACTGGGCTATATCCCTGGCCTTTTTTTGTTTTTTTCTTTTTTTTTAGGTAAGAAAGTTTTTTTGTTTTTTTTTTTTTTTTTTTTTTTTTTTTAAACAGAATAAAATGCCTTTATTGTGGATGCGGAAAGGCCACAGGAAAGAGAAAAACGTGGCCTCTACCGATCTTTCCTGGGGTCCAAGGTTAAATAGCCCCAGGCTGGAGGCAGGGTTTAGGAGGTGCACTGCCTGACATGGCAGACCAGGATTGGGTGGGAGCACAGGTGAAGGGAACAAGATATTACAAAAAGGGAAGTAGGAAGTTGTAATTTGACTCAGTGGAAGAAGGATGGGGCTTAGCACATGGCCTTTAGTGGCCTGCGCCATATTAGCTGGATGCCATGGTGACTCAGCATCATACCACATGACCTGCAGCGCCATACTGGCTTGGGTGCCATAGCAACTCAGCAGGAATTACAGCGGGGCAAGAAACCAATCAGTCCCCTCTTTTGGTTATGGGGGGCGACGACTCTTCCTGCTGAATAGGGGCCTCGCTATGATAGGGGGAGAAGGGATGATGGGTGTTGCTTCCGTGAACACTGGTGCTAGGGATGTCTACTAGAGCGACGAGTTCATTGGCTGTAATTGCCTGGAGCCTGGATTAAATAAAACTACACAAAAGTTTAAAAATGCAGGGCCCTACAAGTAAACAGGTCATTATCATGATTATAGGGCCCAGAAAAGGTAGCAAGAACGGTGCCCATGACCCAAATGTGTCATTCCACCAGGACCATGGTGTAGGGAGAAATAGTTTTTTAGCTCTGGGTGTTTACGCTCAAGCCAAGTGCGAAGATTTTTTTAGGTAAGAAAGTTTTGTGCTAATACTGTTTTTTGGTACCAGGAATTGAACTCAGGACCTTGTGCTTGCCAGGCAGGTGCTTGTGCCGCTGAGTTATATCCCTGGCAGATGACCAAGTTTAAAAGGCAAAGTATTGAGCTCAGTTTTGTATGTGTCAAAAATGCATACATGGAGGTGTTAGGTAAGTATGCAGTTACATATTCGGGCCTGGAACTCAGAAACAAAGATGGGGGTTGGAGATATAAATTGCCTCTACTGTGTATAGGTGGTAATGATATATAGAAGCCATAGGGGTGACAAACAGTGCACAGTTAGTAAAGAGAGAAACTGCTTTAGGTCCCAGTTTTTGTTGCTATTATCACTTTTTTAGTACTTGGGCTTGAACTCATGACTTTTGCACTGACATACATCCCTAGCATTTTGATATTTTTGTTTGGTTTTGTTTTAAAACAGGGTCTCACTAAGTCTCCATGTTGCCAGGCAGCGCTTGAACTTGTAATCTTCTTGCTTCATTATCTCACTAGTTCCTTTCATAATATAAAATACATCACTTTGCTGATATACTAGCAGATGCCTATAATCCTAACACTTGGAAGGCTGAGGCATGAGGATCTCCATGAGTTTGGGGCCAGCCTGGGCTACCCAGTGAATTTAAGGCCAGCCTCAACTACATAGTGAGACTTTGTCTCAAATAAACAAAAGAAAAGCCACCACTTGATCACTGGAGTGTACAATTCAGTGACTTCTAGTACATGCACAATGATTGAAACCATCACCACTATCTAAATCTGAACATTTTCATCATTCAGAAAATAAACTCCATGCTCACTATCCTACCTCTCTTCAGGCCCTGGAAAAAACTACTGTTTTCTGTCTTCATGGACTTGCCTATTCTAGGCATTTCACGTAAACAGAATTACACAACATTGATTTTGACATTTGGCTTCTTTTACTTAGGATGTTTTCAAGCTTGAGCCATCTTGCAGCATGTATCAGTACTTCATTTTTGGTTATGACTGAGTAATACTCTATTATATGGCTATTCCACAATTTAGCCATTCACCTGTTTATGGATGTTTGGGTTTCTACCTTTTGGCTATTATAAATAATGATGCTATAAGCATTTCATATAAAAGTTTTTGTTTGACTAACCTCTTTTCCTGTTCTCTTGAGTATATATTTAGAAGTGCTGGGCCATATGATAATCATGTGTTTGAAAGTTCAAGGACCTGCCAAACTATTTATTCCACAGCAAATGTATCACTTTACATTCCAGCTAGAAATTTTGAAGCTTCCAATTTCTCTGCATCCTTGACAACACTTTGTAATTATAGCCATTCTAGGGTTATAAAGTGGGATCTCATTGTAGCTTTTTAACTCCCTAGTAACTACTCATGTTATGTACCTTTCCATGTACTTATTGGCCATTAGCATATAATAATCTCAAGCACTGCCCCCTAGCCCAAAATTATCTTCTCTGGAGAAACGTCTATTCAAGCACACATTTTTTCATTTTGGTGGCGGTAGGGAGTAAACTTGAAATATAGGGCCTCATGCATGTGAGGCAAACACTCTTCCACTGAGCCATACTTCCAGTCCTTATGTTCACTTTTGCTAAAGATCTTTGTTTAAAGATATTGGTAAGTAGTTCAATTTTTTTTTTTTAATGTCTGTCTAGCTTTGGAATCAGGATAATGCTGACATCATAGATTTAGTAGAAATTACTCCCTCTTTATTACTTCAGGTTTGAAAAAGACAGAAGTTTTAAAATGTTTGATGTCACCATTAAAGCCACATAGCCTGGGTTTTTCTTTCTTGGAAGTTTTTTGATTACTGATTCAATTTTGCTTTTGCTATTATTGTTATATATATCTATTCTGCTTTTTCCTGAGTCAGTTTTGGTAGTTTGTGTGCTTCCAAGAATTTGTTCCATTGAGGTTATCCCGTTTGTTAGCATATAATAATTAATAATATTTTCTTACAATATTTTTTATTTCTATAAGGTTGGTATTGATGTCTCCACTCTATTCCTGATTTTTAATGATTTGCATCATTTATTCAGTTGGTTTTTTAAAAGTTTGTTAACTCTATTGATCTTTTCAAAGAACCAACTTTTGGCTACATTGATTCTATCGTTTTTACTATTGTATTTCTCTATGCTCCAGACTTTTCTAGCTCTTTCCTTCTGCTAGATTTAGGTTAAGATTGCTTTCTTTACTCTACATCCTTAAGGTAGGTTAGGTTGCTGATTCTACAGTTTTTTCAGCCATTTACAGTTATAAATTTTCCTCTAAGCACTCCACTAGAAGTGGGATGTTTAAAAGGTGTTTCGGTCATGAGGAAGCCCTGTTTGTGAATAAGATTAAGTACCTTTATGAAAGGGCTTGAAGAAGGGGGCTAGACCCTTTTTGCCCTTCTCCAGTCCACCACGTGAAGGCACAGCTTTACTCCTCTTTCAGGATTCAGTTGAGGCACCATCTTGGAAACAAAGAGCAGTTCTCCTGAGACAACTGAATCTGTCAGCACCTTGATCTTGGACCTCCTAGCCTGTGAGAAAAAAAATTATGCTCTTTATAAATTATCCAGTCTCACATGGTATAGCCAGTACAAACAGACTAAGATACCAGCTTTTCACTTTCAATCCAAGTGTGTTTTGGCTCCAAAGTGAGTCTCTTATAGGTAGAACCTAGTTAGAACACTTACAGAAAAAAATTCCATTCTATCAATTTATCTGCCTGTTAAATACATTACAATGCATGTACACTTAGTATAACTAAGAGGACTTTACAATTTGTTGTCTTCCATATAGCTTATAATATTTTTATTGTTCAATTCCTTTATTACTGCTTTTGCGTTAGATATTTTCTAGCATACCATTTTGATTCTGTTCTCCTAGTTATTTTCTTAGTAGCAGTGCAAAGGGATTACAGTTAATATCTTCTAACAAGCTATTTGGGATACTTCTTTAGTTTCAGTGCTACATAAAATCTTTTCTCCTACACTTAATTTTCTCTCATGTGGGGGGCTGGGGATTTAGCTCAGCGGCAAAAGCGCCTGCCTGGCAAGCGCAAGGTCGTGAGTTCGGTTCCTGGTACCGGAGAAAAAACCAAAAAAAAAAAAAAAAAATTTTTTCTCTCATGTGTTATCACACATTATATCTTCATACACTATCGTACCCATTGACCTAGGTTTGTAATTATTGGTTTTTGTCTTGAATCATACAGGAAAAAAAAGTGACTAACAAAAAGTACATCATTACTAACTTTTATATGTCTCTGTTTTTACCTTTACAAGCTTTTTTTGTGGTGGCTTGAGTTATTGACTAGTGTCTCTTCATTTGAGGTTAAAGTACTCCCTTTAGTACTTCTTGCAAGGCAGGTGAACATTCTATTTTTATACAGAAATGCCTTAATTTTTCCCTCACATTTGAAGGATGGTTTTGCTGGATGTAAAATTCTTGGACAGTTGTTTTCCTTTATGTTCTTTTGTTTTGTTTTGTTTTTAGCTTACCTTGCAATTTGTTAAAAATAGGACTTTTTTTTTTTTTTAATCTGGGCATGGTGGCACTCTCCTGTAATCCCAGTACTTTAGGAGACTGAGGCGGGAGGATCAAAGGGTCAACTCCAGTCCAGCCCAGGCAATTTAGCCACTTACCAGGACTCTGTCTCAAAATTAAGGAGGGGGGCGTGCCACTGGGGATGTAATTCAGTGCAAAGCCTTACTCAATTCAGCCCTGCCAATTAATATATGGCAACTCCAGAAATCAGATTCTTCTCTTTTCCCAAGGTTTATTGGGAAGAGCATTTTATTTTTTAGTTTTTTGTTTATTGGGAAGAGGATTTTATTTTTTAGTTTTTTGTTTTGATTTTTTTTTTTTTTTTTTTTTTTTTTTTTTTTTTTTTTTTTTTTTTTTTGGTACCGGGAATCGAACTCTGGACCTCGCACTTCCCAGGCAGGTGCTTGT
>NW_004955462.1:2350814-2359685 GCF_000276665.1 Chinchilla lanigera
TTGTTTTTTGGTACCGGGAATCGAACTCTGGACCTCGCACTTCCCAGGCAGGTGCTTGTGCCGCTGAGGTATATCCCCAGCCCCTTCCCAAAGTTTGCTGTTGCTGTTTGTTGTGGTTGCTGTTGTTCAAAACTTTTCAGAACCTTTAAAATTAGTATTTTTTGTTGTGTGTGGCCAGTGAAGTCTCTACTCTGTTAGTTTAGTGGTCAGCTAGTAATTCAATAGAGGTATTTCCTTAAATCCCTAGAACCAAAATAATAAGAAAAAAATACTCCTACTCTTTGCTAGTAGGTTCTATCTATGTGGTGGGGCTGGGCAGTTTAGAGATTCACCTTAACTTTCACTTTCTTTTCAAGCAGAGCCTGAAAATTGGTCAGAGGTGAGGGATTAGAATCTTCTCTGGTCTTCTATTTGCATGTGGCCTCTTAGATTTCCAGGAATATGTGGAAATTATAAAACCTTTACTTCCCAAAGTATCTTTCTCTACAGCTTTTCCTTATAGGCTTTTTGATATGTCTTTCCCCACCCCAGTAATTGTTACAGATGGTAGCTGCTAATAAAAATATTTTTCACAAATGTCCTGTGGGTAGTCATCTCTCTGCCTCAGTAGAGTTCTGAGTCAGGTGAAATAATAACAAGACCTTCGTATCAGTTCCTGAAGGAGCCACTGCAAGTGTGAAAACAAACTCATGAAGGACATATTTATTGTAGGTTTTGTGGTGCCCATACTTGCAAACAAGTGGATCCATCTGTTACCATAGCATTTTCATTCGTGTTCCTCATGATGTGCCCCTCTGTGGATGTGCACTTCCCAGCATGACTACATGTTTGCATGACCTTTGTGTTGACCAAAAGATTTATAGAGAGCTAGGGAAGATATGAATACTTGAATGTGGGCTGGGGATGTAGCTCAGTGGCACAAGCACCTGCCGGGGAAGCACAAGGTCCTGAGTTTGATCCCCGGTACAAAAAAAAAAAAAGGAATGCTTGAATGCATGTCTCTGCTGGCAGATGAAATGCATATAACATTGAAATGCATTTGCTTTATATGGCTAAAGCCATGAAAAGCTATAAGGATGAGTTTGTCATTATTCTTACACTACTTGGAGCTCTGAGTCAGTCAAGAATAAGAATTCAGAAAACTTTTAAGTAATGATCTAGCAGTTGCTCATAATCTCTCGGTGGTTCCTTCTGATTTCTGCCGTTATAGTCAAAGATTCTGCTACAGTCACTATGATGAATCCCAGGAGCAGATTTATAGATCTACTGAATATCTAGATAAAAGGAGTATACGTATTACAGAACAATTAGATCCAGTATATTTTAACAACTACTTGAAGAAATACCATAATACTAAACATGGAAGATATCCCATTGAGGTGTTATTAAATGCTACTGCAGAACTGCAGAAGAATGAAATGACTATGACTTTTTTGAATTATGGCCAGTCAACCAGTGTGCTGACTGGCAGGACAGTTCAGCTGGAGCACTCATGGTTCACCAAAGCCCCAGATCATTGAGGATGCCACCTGCACAGACTCATACTAACCCGGGTCCCAGCATTGCCTTTACCAAGATATTCATTCTAGTTTGAAGTGATTCTGAAATCTCAAACTAATAAAACTTTCTTCTTTCCAAGTAGGAATAGTCCTTGATTTCAATTCATTAGGAAATGCTTTCTATGGGCCAGGGAGATAGCTCAGCGGCACAGTGCCTGCCTGGCAAGCACAAGGTCCTGAGTTCAATTCTCAGTACCAAAAAGAAGAAAAGAAAAGAAATGCTTTATAGTTGTAGGTAGTGGAAGGAAGGCTGGCATCAAAAATATTTTAATTTAAAAAGATGACAATAGAAAGGCCCAGTTGTGACAGACAGGTTGTTAAAGTAACTTTTAAAGCATTTACCATATCCTAAATTTGAACTCTGCAGATTTGTGTACATATATTCTACTTTCAGAATGGTTTTGCAAATTGTACACAAATGAAAAAGGTGGAAAGCAAGGTTTTTAAATAAAGAAATTGCATTTATAAATGATCTCCATTAGAATATAGTAATTTCCCAGTTATAGACAATATGTTGTACAACAGATATCTTCTATTGTAGTTCTTTATAAAGGGCTATCAGGCTAAAAAATAAACCAATTCTTTGAAAACCAGTTGAGAATTGGGATGAAGCAATAGTAAATTTAAATGATGAGCTGGGCATGGTGGCACACGCCTGTAATCCCCGCACTTGGGAGGCTGAGGCAGGAGGATCACTGTGAGTTTGAGGCCAGCCTGAACTGCATAGCAAAACCCTGTCTCAAAAAAAAAAGTTGAAATGATGCAAAACTCTCTCTGAGATTTAGTCACCTTTTCCTTAAGTATTGTCAATGACTCATATAAAGTTGATTATGACAATTTTTGCCAAAGTACTTAATGTTTTTGTGAGACAGTGGGCCCATGTACTGCCCTACATGGTGTAACTTCCATGGGACTGGTTCTTGAAGAACCTCATTGCTGACAATGAAGTAGAAGAGGATGAGTTTGGGAAAAGGAATGAGAGGAGCAGTCAAAAAAGCAGAAAGAAAATAATGTGTTGCACCAGAGGCGCCCAAAGAGAAGGGTAATGCAAAGTAGCTATCAATGTCAAATATTCTAAGTTTAAGTAGAAAAAAGATTGAAACATGTTCATTAAACATAGGTATAAAGAAATCATTTGTAACATTAAGATTTCTCAATATGATACTAATTTTGAGGAGGACAATTCTTAAAGGACTGTTTTCCATATTGCTGTATGCTTTGCATCTTTGATCTCTTGACAAATAAATACCTGTTATCACCCTTACCCTCAGGTCATACAAAAAATGTGTAAGTTTGGTAAACCCAGCACTTCTCTCTACTGTCAATACATGAGGCAATAATTCTCACATAATTTCTTGATTACACTTTTTACATTATACCTGCCTAAAAGGATGCCATATATGTTAGTGCCTTGGAAGTTTTGGGCTCCTTTCCAAATTGCAATTTTTCTTGCTGTTTTTCTATTTTTCTTCATACTTGAATTCAAAACACATACCCACAAATCCTCTCCTCTATACTGTAATTAGTTAAATAATAAACTCCCTAACAGCAGAAACCAAGTGATTTTGCTTAAAACTCCATTCTTAAGACATGATATATGGTAGTTTAATAATGCTTTTTTTAAAAGAATGAATAATTGAGCATGCATATGCTAGGGGATATTATTTACATAATTTTGTTTACTTTTCACAAATAGCACTATATCTATCAAGTCAAGTTCAGAGATGAGGAAGTATAATCGCTATAAATTTGCACAGGGTCACACTAACCCTAACCGATGATGTAGCTAGAGGTCGACATTATGCAATTAATTCTAAAACCCATACTTTTAACCAGTATACTATGCTGAGTTTGAGAGGAAGGCAAGGACAGAAAAAAAAGAAATAAAGAGTGGCAGGTGAAAATTTCAGAGAATGTGTTTTTATTTTGTGACCCTGTAAAAATTGCAGCAAAGATTTTTAAGTCCCTTTCACAACTAGAGCTTTGAGTATTTTGCTCTGTGATTCTTCCTTCACCAATAGGATCACATTAAGATCTTGGTCACCTACAGCCTATGAGCTGATAGCTCTTCCCCTCTATTAGTTAATGTGTACTGGCTGAAATGTCAACCTATTGGTGGGAATACTGTTCTTTTGCTTGCTTGCAAGCTTGCTCTCATGAGATAGCAATGCAAATAGTCTGCTTTTTTGTACTGAGAATCAAACTCAGGACTTTGTGCTTGCCAGGCAGGCACTTGTGCCACTGAGCTATATACCCCAGCCCCACAAATAGTCTGCTTAACATTTCCTGTGTATGCAAATTTATGTATTTTTTATTTAAATGTTTTGGGGTTTTTTTGTTTTTTGTTTGTTTGTTTGTTTTTCAAGTACCAGGAATCGAAATCACAACGTTGTGCTTGCCAGGCAGGCGCTGTGCTGCTGAGCTAAATCCCCAGCCCCTTTTAAATGTTAACTTTGTCAATAGACTATTTTAACTGTATTAGTAATAATCTAATCTAATTAGTAATAATCTTATTCCTAAAGATGACTAGATATAACTATTCTTTTATAAAACAAGCAGAAATAGAATCATGCCTTTTTTCTGGGGAATTAATTGTAATTCCCATTGCAATTTTTTTTTTTTTTGGTCTTTTTGGGACAGGGTTTTGCTACACAATTCAGGCTGGACTTGAACACACAATAATCCTCCTGTCTCCACCTCCCTCATGCTGGAATTACAGGCGTGCACCACACACCCAGCTTTTATTTGTGTGTGTGTCTTTTTGGCTGTTTTCTTTTTGTAAACAAATATCCTTTCAAATATTTATCTGATTTGTGACATGGAACTTTCATTCTTGTGGAAAACAATAAATGAAATATGTAACTTAGGATAAATAGTATAAGAAAAATAGAAGGGGCTAAGACACATGATAGGATGCTGTTACGTAACATTCTCAGCAAAGCCCTTACTGATAAGGTGAGATTTAAGCACAGATCTGAAGAAGTGATAATGTGAGCTAAATAGGTCCAAGCGGAAGAGCATTCCAGGCAGAGGGATAATAGTGTAAAAGTCCTGAGGCAGAGACACGCTTGGTATACTGGAAGAGAAGGATAGTGTGAAGGGAAAAGAATTATCAAGTAAAAAAGTCATCAAATCTGTCACAGTAACATGGATGGGGCAATTTACACAGGGCTTTGTGGATCATAAGAACTTTTATTCTGAGATGGGCAATCATTGGTGTGTAGTAAGATAGTAGTGATACTGACTCTTGAAGGGTTCACTCCACTGTTTGAGTAGACTGTTGAAACGAGAGAAGTATCAGGCAGACTTCGCTGTGGGCCAGGTGAAAAGTGATAAAGGTGGTACACAGAGATCAGATTCCGGATATATTTTTAAGGAAATGGTGGCAGAATTTACTGATGAGTTGATGTAAAGTATGGAAAGACCAAAGATGCTACCAGTTTTTAGCCCTAACTGGAAGAATGGAGTTCTCATTTGATGGGATAGGAAGGACTTGAATCAGATTTGGTTTTGGATACATTAAGTTTGTGATGCCTGTTAGACACTTAGGCAGTGCTGTAGAGTAAATAATTAAATGTGAGACTAGGGTTTAAGGGACTGGTGTGAGCTCTTAAATTTCAACTGTGTATGGTCACACATGCCAGTAATCTCAGCTATTGAGTGGGCTGAGGAAGGAGGATTGCAAGTTCTCCAGGACAGCCTGAGGAAGCCTTAATGAGACTGTGTCTCCAAAAGAAGGGGAGGGGTGTGGAGACTGGGGATGTAGCTTATTGATAGAGCACAACCAGGTTCAGTCTTCAGCATCAAGAAAAATGGGTTTTATCCAGGCAGAGATTGGTATTTCCCAGGAATAGAGAACAGAGAAGTTACAGTTTTGAGATTTCAATCCTGGGGCACTCCAGGATTTAGAGGCTGTAAAATGAACCAGAAAAAATATCAAGCCGTTTAGGAAAACAAGCAAAATCTTGGCAAGCAGGATAAAGAGCTTTGGGAAGAGATTTATCAGCTGTGTCAAATGCTGCTGACAGGTGAAGTCTAAAACACAAGATTAGAGAACATGGGTACTACTGATCTTGAGCAGGTTCAGTAGACTGGGAATAAATCTGATTGTTATGACTTAAGACAGAGACAAAGTATTTCTATAAAGGACAGCAGATTAGTGAATAGTGGGGTTTTATATCTGGAGGTCAAAAATTATTTTCAAGATGATAACTAGTATAATTATTTTATAAACGATGAAAGTGATCCGGTCAAGACGGAAAAATTCGTAAGTGAATAATTCTGAGTAAAATGCAACGTAATGCAAAAATGACAAGTTTGCTCTTAGATAGGAATTGTTTATCTACAGTAACCGGTGCATGTATTTTTAGAAGTACAATAGTTGGTAGGTTCAGGGTAGTACTAGAATTCTTACTGCTTTCTGACTTTTTTTAACAAGAGGTAAAAAGCAAGATAATGACCTTTAGGTGAGGAGGTAACGGGTTTAGAAGGTGTGAAACACCTGGTTAAGAAAGGGTAAATGGATTAAGGAAATGTCACCTGTGGATGAGAAACACAAGTTAACTTCAATGGTAGTATGACTAGGTTTCTGTCCAGCTGTTATGCCTGTTTGTAGAATTATACTGCAGTCAATTAACCAGAGTTGTGGTTTAAGCAGATAAGGAGAGGAAAAGAATGCGGGTATTTTCAAAGGATTTATCAGCTAGGCAAAAAAAAAAAAAAACTTAAATTACTACAGCATTCAATGTGTCCTTTAGGAAATACAGATGATTCTTGTTATTTGTGGCAATTATGTCTAATAAATTCATCGTTAACACCAAACTGCTCTTACGGTAAAAAAAAAAGGGGGGGGGGTAAGGTTTTGTGAGCCTATGGTCACACCTTCATCAGCAGATCAACATATGAAAAGAAACCTTATTTAACCAAAAATACTAATGATAAGTCTGAATGAAAATTATCTAGCATTCCTGTTTTCTCCTTAAGGCTTAGCAAAACCTTCTTGTGTGTAGGAATACTAGACAGCACGTCAACACTACTCTGGAGGTGTTTAGAGAAGGCGGTTAAAATAGCAAAATCACCAATAAAGAATGCACACAATGCAGAAAACATGGCAGCAACTATATGTTATAAAGAACAGTTGTTTACAGCATGAGAGCCAAAATAGGAGGGCAGTGTCCTCTTGTTCAGTCTCAGCTGAGAACATAGATGTCAGGTAAGTCAAACGTTCCACCACTTTGTCCATGTCCATAAATGCTGAGATTGACTTTGGTATTACAAATAAATTTTACTGAGAAGAGTTTGCAAACACGGAATGACGAGGATTAGTTATACACTGCCTGGAATGTCGTCCATAACTCAGTTTAGTTTGTTCTCAAATAAGATAAGGCAATTTCAGCAGACATTTGGCTAAGTTAACAATAGAAATAATACTGTTGCCAGTTTTCAAACTTTGTGCATTACACATATAGGTGTTACTTTTTGAATGCTTCTATTTTGCTGTTTGTTTTTTTGTGATGCCGAAAGGACCCACTGATCTCTCATTTTCTTTTTCTTGCTGACATCTTGAGTGAGCATTAATAAGACTTTCACTGGTCCTAGCAAACTGGAAAATTGTTAATTTTTAACAAGCCTATGTAATTATCTTTTCAGTTGTGATTTCAGCTGCCCACACATGATTCCATCTTTTCATTAAGTCTAGCAAAAATGTAACTTGTTGGATACCAAACATTATTTTTTGATAGTTTTCCCCAGTTGTCTCGTTTCTTCTGATTTGTATCTTACATTAAATACTATAGTTGCACTTTACATTTACTGCAATCCTTTCAACAAATCAATCGTGCCTCTGGCAGAATTAATATGCCACTAGAATACCATCCCTATCAAGAAAAGGTTAACTGGATATCTGGCGTTTCCCCATCCCCATGGACACAAAACCCAATTTGGAACAATTCCATGTAGCACATTCTTTGCCTTTATTCACATCCAGAGCCTCCAAATGAATTTTCTTTCACCAAAGCACTTTAGGAAGGAAAAACTAGAAAAGAGAAATAGCGAGAACCGAGAGGGTGGATAAGGTTGGGGATGGAAGGTGTGAGAAACGCAGAGGCCACGCAGCACCGCATTCTCCCGGTCCCCCCTCCCCTCGGCTGCTGTCATTCACCGCCGGCGCGGTGCGGTGCAGAGCGGCCTCGAGCTCACAATCTCCACCGACAGCCGCCCGCCGCAAGGCCTTCCTGCGCTCGGCACGGGACCCCGCAAATCCTCCACAGTCGCCGTTCCTCGCCTGGAAAGCTCGCTTTCCTTCTCGCTTTTGGGGTGAGACTTACGGCCTAGCCGCGTAGGCCCCGCTCGCAGCAGCCCTGCCTGCCAGCGGCCGCTCTCGGGATTCCGGGTTCTAGGCACTGACCGAGGGCGCAGGACCACTTCCGCAGCCCCCGCGAGGCAGCTCCGCGGTAAACGTGCGCCCAACGCCCGCTTCGGGGTTTTCCGACCACCCGCCAGGGCCCGAGGGGCGGGGGGCCAGCGGCCGGAGCGCTCGCCGCAGGGCACACCTCCCCACCGCCGCGGCCCCTCCAGGCGCACGCGCAGACGCCGCCGCCTCCGGGATTTAGTCCGCGATGGCGTCCCTCGCGTCCCACCGTCTTCCTCCCAAAGGTAGCTCCCACCCTTCGCAGCCTGGAGTCCCTGGGACCAGCCTCCAGCAGGCTGCCGACCAGGACTACCCCTAAACTGGAACCACAGTGGCCAGACTTGAACGTGAAGACAAGAAGCGGCAACCGGAAAAGGCTGCCGGGCCGCGAGAAGGCGAGCCAGGCCTCAGAGGAAGAGGAAGGCCGGACTGAGCCGAGGTTTGCCGAAGGCGGCGTTCGGGAGCCACGCGGGGCGGGGGAATAAACCGAGGACGGGAGGCGAGGGGCGCGGCGGAAACTGCCGAGGTTTCCCGAAGGCGGCAGCGTCCGAGTTGCCCGGATGTAGTTGGTGGAGCGGCAGCGGCGGCACCAGCGGCGGGAGGAGGAGGAGGAGGAGGAGGAGGACCAGGCAGCGGCGGCGGCGGCAGCAGAGGCAGCAGCGGGGGGAGGAGGCGGCAGAGCCGAAGAAGGGGAAGGCGGAGGAGGCAGTCGCTCTCCGCGGGTTGGAACCGGACGCGTCTTCTTGCCCCCCTCCCCCCGGTGCGCGCTGCTGCCGTGTAGTTGGCGCCGCTGCCCCGGCCGAGCGTGAGCGTGGTGTGGACGGAGGGAGATGGCCCGGGAGCGCCGGCGCCAGTAACGGGGCGGTGCTGAGCGTCGCCGAGGGCGCGCCGGGCCGGGGCTGC
>NW_004955462.1:2360039-2440747 GCF_000276665.1 Chinchilla lanigera
GGGGCCCCGCGGGGAGGGCGCGGGGGGGACCCGTTTTCTCCCCCGCCCCCCGCAGCGTCTCATGTCGCCTTCTTTCTTCCTGTTTTTCAGCTGTCACGATCGGAGGGGGGACTCGCAGCCTTACCAGGTACCAGCAGAGCCCGGGTGGCGGGTGGGAAGGGGCGGGCGGGGGAAGGGAGGGCCTGCCTGCTACTCGAGCGCAGGCTTCAGAAGTCGCTGCAGGCCTTTCGCTGCAACAAACCCGAAACGGGCGCCGCGAGCCTCCTGGAAAGGTGCTCTTGGACTCCATTAGCGCTCCCCAGTAAGGTTTAGCGACTTATCTTGACAGGTGATTTGAGGAAGTTGAGTTTTTTGCTTTTTTGGTTTTGTTTTGCTTTTTTTTTTTTTTTAAGGAAAAAATTATTCTCAGTGAGGAAGACCTGACTTTGTTGAATGGGAAGGAATTGAAGAAATTCAGGGATACGTGCCTTTGGAGGCACATTTATTTATTTACTGTATTGGGGAAATGTCATTTCGTGTTTGAGTTATTAAAATTAGGTCCAACGCTCAGGAGAAACAGTAAAGTGATTTGTAACTCTAAGTCAGTTGCAAGCTACTCTCTTGCCATTTTAGTTCTTGAGGCAAGTAACTGTCTTTTAAAAGAAAGATTATGCCTTTGTTTAAATAAAAATTAAAATCTTTGGATACTTTCATTCTAATTTAGATGGTTCTACTTATGTAGATTTTTTTTGTAGTTGCTGTAAGTAAAACTTTTAATAAAGTGGGGCCGAGACTCAGAAGTGCTATCAGATGACAACAGAATGGCATACTTTCTGCATCTAATCACTTAAAAGATAAGAGAGCAGGTTTCTAACTTGATAGTTTCGTTACTGTCCAGCATAAGTTGTTAAAGCTCCCATTAAAAGCCTTAGGTGTCCTGAGGTTAAAACATTGTCCACTATGGAGTATTTGCATATATCACATATTAAGTACTAATGAATCTATTCCTAAAACACAAACTCATTGTAAGGGAGTGGTGTATCATGGTTGTCTGAAGGTGTATGTAAAATAAAACTAAACCATTAGAGTGAAAGAATTTCATTAAGTTCCATTATGCCTTCTTAGAAACATTGCAAATATTTGAGCAATATTTATTCGGCCAGTGTTAAAATTTTGTTTTACACACCTGCAAAAGTGTAGGCTTTTGAAATGCTTTATTGGAATTAAAGGGATGGAGAGTCGCTTTTTTTATAGGTTTGTGTAACCATACATGGGTCTGTGTAAATCAGTTGTACAGCAGAAAAATTTTTTAGAGTAGTATGAAGTTTTTTCTTCTGATTAAACTTTTCTCTTTTTTTGTTTTTTTTGTGGTTTTTTTTTTGGTATCAGGAATCAAACCCACAACCTTGCGCTTGCCAGCCCTAATTAAACTTTTCAAAAAAAGGGATTTAAGATATGCCCCAGAAATTTTGATCTCTTGTGTTTGTAAGAGAATGTAGCGGATTTATTTTCTTTTTGTAGTTACATTTGATACTATCAGGAGTCTTACAGTAACACGCATTTATGTCTTAGAAGGGCAGAATTAAAAAGGCAAGTTTTTATTGATAGAAGTTCATAAAACTGAATGAAAACAATGCACAAGAATGTATGATCAGATTAGGGAACGGAGTTTAAAGTTTCAATTCTCGTTTTTTGGGGGGGTGATGTTTTACAGGCACTTAAGTATTCATCGAAGAGTCACCCCAGTAGTGGTGATCACAGACATGAAAAGATGCGAGACGCCGCAGATCCTTCACCACCGAATAAAATGTTGCGGAGATCTGATAGTCCTGAAAACAAATACAGTGACAGCACAGGTCACAATAAGGCCAAAAATGTGCATACTCACAGAGTTAGAGAGAGGGAAGGTGGTGAGTAGCTTTCTTGTTGAAACTTTTACATGTATTTATTTTTAATGGTAGCTGTGTATAAAACAACATAGTAAAATTTCCAGCTTGAAGTTACTGTGTGATTATGTTATCAATGTGGTTTATTTTTTGAGTAATACATAAGTTACTATAAGAATGAGATGTTCACATGGGCATGGACTTTGAGAGCCTGATAATAGGCAGTGTACATATTTATGAATTCAGTCTACCAATGTTTATAAATGGAAGAGATAGAGGACATTTTTAAACAGGCTTTTCAAAACATTTCCCAGGTGAAGACCGTTGTGTAATTCAAAAAATTAAATTTTTTTTGATACTGGGAATTAAACTCATGATCTTATATTTGCCAAGCAGGCACTGTGCTGCCGAGCTATCTCCCCAGCCCCAAAATTTTGATTTTCGTCATAAACATTTAAAGCCTTACTTTAACATTCTCCAGGGTCTTGTTAAGGTAATTTCTGTTTGTGGTTACTGAAATATTCAACTTCTAGAACTTAGCCTTATTTCTGTTACACAGTGCTGATGTCCTTCCCCAAGCTCTTTGTAGTAGGAAAAAGAGTAAGTAAATATTCAGACTGGATTTGCTCAAAATTTCCAAAATAGTAGCTTTCATTTCTAAAGTATATATTAAGGAGCAGACTAATTTCACTAAGGTGATTTAGAACATCAATATTTTATTCAAGTCTTAAGATTTCATAGTGCTTGAAGGGCTAATATTTGAGTAAATTACACAATTTAGTTGAAAGCCTCCAAGGCAACTACTTTAATAGAGTACCATGTGTTTTTTTCCCTGTCACCAGCTAGCTTCTCAGTACTTAGCTTGCCCTGTAAGCTACCCTGCCTGCATCTTCTGGCCTTGGTTTGTTTTTGTTTGTTTGGCTTTCTAGGAAAACCTGCTTTATCTTGTGAGCATATGTTGGGAAACATTGGCCTCCCCTACATAATTAATGGGTTGAAGATTATTAATGGTCAGAAGATTGCATTAGGGTGGAGTAATTTGGATTAAATGAGAGGAAAGTAGTTCTTTGTTGAATATAGCTATAGTTTTGTGCTACATATACAAAAAGACCACTGCAAGAGGAGCAGGTGGGTTTGAAGTTGTTTGGTAGCAAAATGAAACTAATAATGTTTTCATTATGTGGGTTAATTTTCCATAGTGTTGGATAGAACTTGAGATGATACTGTTTATCATCTACTCTATAATGGATTTCATTCATTAGCTTTTGTACGGTAGGTATTAGCTATACTATACTGTTTTATGTATTTTGAAAATTTTAATGATTATGGTAAGATAGGATGTGGCACCGCATCTCATTGTAGATAGGTTCAGATTTTTATTTTATATGTGTGGGGTATTTTTTGTGTATTGGATGCAGGCTCTCACTGTGTAGCCCAAGCTGGCCTGTTAATTCAGTGCATCCTCCTACCCAGCCTTTTGAGTGCCAGGGTTATAGGCATGCAGCCTCCCTTAACTCCAGCTCTTACTTGGTGACTGGCCAATCAGTCCATCCCCAAAACTAGAAAGAAGGCAGTTTACAAATCAAGGAAAGTTTTCTGCAAATGCTTTCATCCATTTCCAGTGAATCATACCCAAGTCAATTCTTCTACAGGTGAAATAATACCAGGAACATTGTGTTGCTTGTTTGTTCAACAGATGGAGTGTCCACTATGTGTCAGTTTATGTTTCTCCTGGAAGTAAAGATACATGTGATGCTTGACCTTGAAGCTATTCTTAAATGCTTTGACTTTTTTATAGTTAGTGGTGGTTTAGTAGTTTTACTGTAATTTTTTTTTGTTTTGCTTTTCAGTCATGTGAACTCCGTGTGCTTGGTGACTTAGCTTCCTTTTATTTGTTTCTTTGTTGATACTTTAGATCCCAGTGTAGGAAACTTACTTTTCTAATGTAGACATTTGATAAGTTAAGCCTCACTTTCTAGTTTGTTTCTAGCAGCTGATCTACTAGAGCTTTGCTCTAATAACTAACTATAAATTCATCTCTGCCTATATTATGTCTTACACCTGGCTGCCATATTCCTTATGAAGGAATTATACCATAAAATATTTCCATTCTAGAATTCAGAGTTCATTTTGTTTTTAAAGTGTGTATGTGTGATTTCATAGGCATTATGAATTACCATTATGAGTTACCGCACATTTTTACCTTTAAATTTAAGTATGTATAAACATTCAAATATATAACCCCAACCATTGTCAGTAATCATATGCAAGTGAGTTAGATTATTTGTGCTCTCAGGCATGCACAAGTAAGAACTTACAGTAAGAACTATTACTGTATTGTTCATTTACTTGTTTCAAAATTTTTTCATTGTAGCATTTTTTTAAATTTAATGACCGTTAGATATGTGGAAGCCCACATGCAATGATGTATAGCTTGGATCTTACAAAATCAAGTTAAGCAGATATGAAATTTTTTAAAGTTTTAAGGTTGGGCTTTCCTGGCATCATAGTGGGTTTTGTTTTGTTTTGTTTTGTTTTTTGGTGTCTTTTTTTGTAGTAATCACAGGATTTCTTTCTTAGTGTCTTGGATCTTCTTACTATGTTGGATTTTCTATTTTCAGAAATAATGTGTAGAAATACTTCAGGATACACTGTCGGAAAAGCAGGGGCTAATGATTGTTTTTGTTTGTGTTTTGGTTTGTTTTGAGACAGGGTCTCATTGTGTAGTGCAGGCAGGCAGGCAGGCCTTGATCTCACTTACATAGCCCAGGCTGGCCTCACATTCACTTTGATCCTCCTGTCTCAGCCTCCCAAGTGCCAGGATAACTATCCCACCACACCCAGCTTGAGGATTATTTTTTAACCTTCAATGATCTTTATATTAACTACAGTAAGAGTTACTGCAATTTAGCATGTAGTTTGAGATTTTTATCTTTTAGAATTTATTAAAGGGAATATAGATTGTTTCTTACAAATGAGAGGTTATGTGAAGCCATACTTAAAAAGGTACCTTGGTGAAATTTGTGTGTATGCTGATTTGTTTGTATAAACATACAATGTATTGTTTAAAAATAACCAAAAACAAAAATGTTATAGCAGGTATAATGGTGCATGTCTGAACATTAAGGAGGCTGAGGCGGGAGTATTGCCATGAGTTCAAGACCAGTCTGGGCTCCCTAGTGAGTTTAAGGTAAGGCTGGACTAGATAGGTAGACCCTGTCTCAAAACAACAAAAAAGTCTGTAATTGTTACTTAGATCTCAAATAAATGAGCACACAGTCGAGACTAAATTTGTACTTTTACAGGCTTTTTGCTTTGTGTTTTCATTAAGTTAAAAAACAAGGCAGAAGAGAATCTTGCTTCCTTAGTTCCTACTCTTGTTTTAAAGATCAGTTTTAAATATTGTTTTACTAAGTAACTTTAAATTTAAAATAATTGCACAAATTACTATGAGAGTGAAGGGTATTTTTGTAGGTATTCTATTACATTGGTCCACAAAATTTAAATACCTTTTAAATTTATAGCTGCTACGTAGTGAAGTTGTTTTGCTTTTTAATCTTCTCAGCATTTATCTAAGGATTTTTGTCTTGGTATGTTGTTTCGTTTTTTTTTTTTTTTGAGACAGGTTCTTTTTTTTTTTTTTTTTGGTACTAGGAGTCGAACTTGGGTCCTTGTACTTGCCAGGCAGGCGCTTGTGCCACTGAGCTATATCCCTGGCTTGAGACAGGTTTTTGCAGTGTAGTTTAGGTTGGCTTTGAACTCACTGTGTAGCACGGGATGGCCTCAAACCCATGACGATCATCCTCCTTCAGCCTCCTGAGTAGCTAGTATTACAGGCATGCACCACTATGCCCAGTCTAAGGAGATATTTTGAAATGTATTTTCATCTCCTAATTTTCAAACAAGTTTATTACTGGTTGGGCATTCCTCATCTGAAAATCTGAAGTCAAGTCGAGTGTCCTGTTTCCTTAAGTACTTGCAGCTTTTCAGTGAGGTGTGCTCAAGTGATAATGGTCTTTGCAAATAGTACCCCCCCCAAAAAAAAAAAACTCTTCCAAAATCTGAAACACTTGTGGGCCTAAGCATTTTATATTACAATTTTGAAGGCATTATTCAAAAGGGATAATTTTCATAGTTCTTTATAATGTTGGAATCTTTTCATATATGCTACACTGGTAAATTGTACTGCATAGCTTTTGGTTATTCAAGTAACGATTCTCAATGAAATATATTTTGTGTTTAGTAAATGTTAGTACTATAAAATTTACATTTGGTCTTTACAGTGATGTTGGAAGGTAGGTAAAACATAGTATCCTTATTTTTGCAGGTTTACAAAAGAAGGAAAACTTGTTACTGCAAAGTTGAATTTGTTAGTATAAATAGTGACAGCTGAGTCTAGAAATTAGCTCTCTATCAGTAGTGAAACCGGTATGTTGGAAGCGTGTTTGATGGTGTTTACTAAGAAATTAGAGATATTTTTATTTTTATCCTCTTTAATATTTTTGCCTGACTTATCTCAGTGGGTACATCTTGTCTAACCTAACGTTAAATACAGTATTAAAATCAAGACATAGACATGGTACAATATATGTATGCAGTTCTAGGTCAAGTAGTCAAATGCTAGGTTTTACTTTTTTTTATTTTAATGTGAAAGCATGCAAAAAATTTCACTAAGAATAAGCCATTTTTTTGTTCCCACTCATACTTGTTAACAAAGAAATTTGGACATTTAATATAAAAATAGTTTGGAATGGTTCATTTTGACCTTTCTAGACCATCTTAATTTGAACCACTTTGTGTTGTGCTAAAAATAGGTTTTGGTGTACTGTATGTATTTTACTGTATCCTGAAGAATCTGTTGCTTTGTTGTGCGGAATGGTTTAGGGGTACTGTAATCTATGATGCTATAAAGAATGAAGATGGCAGTTAGCTGGGTATCTGGGACATTATACTAAACGCTCATTTTGATCATTACACACCAGTTATTTAGGGTTTGATAATCTATTCTTTAACATATATGTGTGTTTTAGCAGTTCGTTTTTGGAGGTTTACATACTTAGTAATTTTCAAAGCCGGCCCCCCTCCGCCCCCCCCTTCCCCTTTTTTTTTTCCTTTTGAAACAGAGTCTCACTGTGCAGTTCAGGCTGACCTTGAGCTCACTTTGTAGCCCGGGCTGGTCCCAAGCTCACAATGATGCTCCTGCCTCAGGCCTTCTGAGTGGTGCGATAACAGGCATGCACCACCATGCCTGGCTTGCATTATTTCTTATAACACTTTTTGAAATAGACCAGTCCGCATTCTTGATGTATGGATGGAATTACAATCCAATTATTAAAGTCTTTAGTATACTGTTTTTTGAAACTGGAAAGCCAGTACCTTTACTATAAATGAAATTTTACTTACATCTTCGTTTTATTTATACCTTCAAATTATTCAAGTATAACCATTTCTCAGTATGTAAAACAAGCATTTTAATCAGCTTGTGTGGATACTGCAGGAACCCCCTGCTTCTTACTTACTTTGTACATGTGTATACTGCTCCACATGGTAACTAGTGTGATCCAGTTAAAATGCCAGTCATCTTAAATCACTCTCAGGCTCACAGCCATCCAGCAACTACTTATCAAGGCTTGTAGAAGACCCTTGTAGTCTGATATCTAGTTTCTTCCCTAGGCGTGTGCACTTATGTTCAAACTGGCCCAACAAGAAAAGATTCGTATTTGTCCCTCAGGCACATTATGCTCCTCCTTTCTGGGATGATCTTGTATGTTCTCCTGGTATACTCTTGCACTTCGTTAAAGTGTCTGCTTAAGTGTCACCTTCTCTTGGAGGCCTTCTCTGCCATTTCTGACCACTCTGAAACAGCCCACCCGTTACTATCTTTTCTCCAGCTTGTTCCTTCCTTGTACTTCCATGTGACCTAATTTACTTAAAGAGTTAACTCATTTATAACATGTATATTGCTAAATGTCACCATACCATACTATGCAAAATTTCACCACAAGATTTATGGCCAGTGTGACTCAGGAGCACAGTATCCAAAACATTGTCAATAACACATTAAAAAAAGAGGACCATAATCAAGATTTTAGCATGGTTTTATTTATATAAATTATTAAGGAACATATTGAGTACAATAAATGGCACTTTGACAGGTCTGAAGTTTTTTTGTAGAAGTGGGCATCTATTGGGAGGGTTGTACCTCATGAGTTATTATAAGATAACTGAAAGATTATCTGAAATCAGTTGGAAAGTTACACATCAAGTGTAGATGGATGTGACTCAAAACTTATAAGGTGGAGGTGGCTGAGAGAGATTTCAGGTGTACTTTGTGAGTTCATGTGCAGCACAGGTCACTTGCATGCCGTTGGTGTTTCTCATGTGATGAAATCATTCAGAAGTGTAAAATTTGTGTTAGTTTTCTCTGATACATTGTGTTTGAACAATTTGCATTTAAAACTTTAAAGCAGAACTGCCTATTAATTTTTTTGTTTCCTTTTCTGTGGAATGTGTGTGCCAACAGAGTGGGTAATGAGGTTATTTTATTTATTTATTTTTTGTCGTTTTGAGACAGGGTCTCGCTATGCAGTTCAGGCTAGCCGTGAGCTCACTTTGTAACCCAGGCTGGTCTGGAACTTGCAGCAATCCTCCTGCCTCAGCCTCCCAAGTGCTGGAATTACAGGCGTGTGCCACCACACCCGACTTATTTTAATATTTTTGTCCACCACATATTCCTGTTGTCTGGAACAGTATCTCAACACCTTGTAGCATTTCAAGAAATGAATAGATTAAAAGGACACTGAGGTTGTTATGATTTAATGGTAATGAAATTATGATTTTATGGAATAGTGGTGTTTCTCAAACTTCAGTGGTGTACTGGTCACCTGGGGACTCTCCTGAAAATGCTTGCTCAGGTTCAGCAGTGCTGCATAGGGCCACAGAATCTGCATTTTAACAGTATTCCAGGTAATAACATGCTGCTGGCTTCACAAGAGTAACAGCATTCTAGCACAGTACTGTCAAGTGGAGAAAGGGTGTCAGGTACAGATAAAAACGATCTATGTACTTCTCTGGTGCCTGATTTTAAACACTACCAATGAAATGAAATTAATTTTAGTGTGTTTTATTTAGCCTAATATAATTGTGTGAATGAGGCTAGGTGTGGTGGCGCACACCTGTAATCCCAGCACTTGGGAGGCTGAGGCAGGAGGATCACTGCAAGTGTGATGCCAGCCTGGGCTACAAAGTGAGCTCAAGGCCAGCCTGAACTGCATAGTGAGACCCTGGATGGTCTTTGCAGCGTTTTTATAAAAACTGTGTCATGTTTTATTCTTTTTTAAGAAGCTTCTTTAGAGTTTGCATAATGAATTCAGTAGATACAGGGTGGTGACAATAGTGATCCAAGAGGACTAGTAGTATTTCCAGTTAGTGTTCAGGGAATATCAGTAGTTATTTGTATCTTTAATGAATGAAGTCGTCTTTGATTTTCGTAAATGTCTTTCAGTGTTGTAAGTCCAGGCTCTGATACTTGTAGGTATGTGACTATGTACATGTTAATCTCTTGTGTCTTCCCTTAAGATTGTTGTGGTTCAGTGAAATTATGTAAAAGCACTTGGATAAGTCCATGAGCTATAACAGAATGAATCACTAGGTTTACTGAATGTCCTCTGAACAATTACTGTGAGATTGGCAATCCTCAGTCTTAAGTTCCTTCTTCCTTTAGAATTTGAAAGGGAAATGCTGGATAGTTCTGCAGGTACCATCCCATAACCAGGATGTTGCAGTTCACAGGATTTCTCAGTATAGATGAGAAATATTTTAAAACTGCACAAGTGTAGAATATTGGTTCCCAAATTGTCTGCCTATTACAATTATTTCAAAAGCTTTCTACAGCCTACTTGACACCATATTACCCTGAATCAGAGCAGTAAGGGGCTTGGAAAATTGAATTTCTAAGTATACACTGTTTTAGATACTGTACTGTAACCTGCAAGTCTAGAGAGATTATACACAGCAGAAGGAACTATGAACTGGACGTGATTGGGAATATGGACATTAGAGTGGTTGTGTACCAATAATGTTTTCTTGAGTTTTAAAGAATATTCTGTGTTACCTCAGGTTTGTAGATAAGGTAGTCTTATGGTTTGTCTGTGTATTAAGGAACTAACTTAATATTCTGTAATGTGCAGTAATAGAGCCAATGCCCAGCAGGAGGTTTCAGACTGTTTGTAACAAATGGACAAGTACTGAGTACAGTGCCATAAGGCAGGAGGAAGCTTGGGGGCCTGAGACAGGAGAATCAGTTTGTGTTCAAGGCCAGTCTCAACTACATAGCGAAACCTTGTCTCAAAAAGAAACAACAAATGGACAAGCCAGTGTTGGGACACTATTTCAGTAGTTATTTGTAGCCACCATTGTTACCTTAGATTAGTATTGGTGAACCTGTGGCACTCCTTGTGCTACAGCAGGCTGTTTGTAGCAGTGCATGCTCTAAAATGTTATCTAAGGCCATTCATAAAGCCTTAGATTATACTGTCATAGGCACTGCAGTATCGCCCCAATCATCAGGTGTGCTGAGGCAGTTCAGGTGTAAATTTCACTTGGCTTTTTGTTTTTGTTTTTTCAGTTTAAAGAACAGCCTTCATCCAAATCATTATACTTCACACTGACTTTAGGTGTTAGTAATGAATTGTATTAAATTTGTTCTTAGCATTTGTGTGGTTGACACAGTTAGATAGAACAGTATACCAGAGAGCATGAGATAACTAAACATCTTTTGCAAGATGACATGTTCTGTATTCGTAGAACTAGACAGTTCTGGTAGCCAAAAGAAATAATACTTGTAAAGTTCTTTTTCCTGAGATATTTTGGCTAGAATGAAGAGGAGGTATAAAGTATTTGTCCTTTAATATTTGATTTTTGAAGAATAACTTCAGAATCTTGCAAACTTACAGAATTGTGTGCCAGTTGATTTGAATAGATGGATTATAATGGGAAAGAACTGAGGAGGTTGAAACAGGGTAATAGGTAGCATTCTCAGAAGCTTACAGCCTGTTTTAAGGCTGTTTGGGGCAGGTTTGTATTCCTGCTGCATGAGACTCTTTATGTTACAAAGAATATTAAGGCTTATGCCACAAAGTTACACTTTCTAAAACTTCAGTTTTATGTTTTTATGTAATTTTGAGACTTCCTTGTTTATGTAACTGTTAAAATGGCAGCACTGACTACTTTGAAAAAGTTGAATACAATACTTGACCCTCAAAATTTCCTTTAATTTGACTTGGACAGTTTTGTTATTTAAACATGTAAATTTCTATTTTGCTGCATTGTTCATGTTACATAGATTTTGGGGGGGTGGTACTGGGAATCAAACTAAGGACCTTGCGCTTACTAGGCAGGCGCTTGTGCCACTGAGCTATATCTCCGGCTCTGTTACATAGATTTTGATGAAGAGTTGTAGAATGATACCATTTTCTTATTCAAGCCTGACTTTGGTTCAGTTTGTCTTTTAAACCCATGTGTTAATGAATTAGCTTTTGTAAATGACCATTAGTTGGCTTGTTAGGCTTTAAATTTATTGGCTTTACTGGTTATAATATTTTTCCCTATCTCTGAACACTTTCTAAAGATGTAGTTCAGGTTGGCGGTCACTAGCCCAGGCTGGCCTTTAACTCATAGTGATCCTCCTGCCTCAGCCTCCTGGGTGCTGGAATTGCAGGTGTGGGCCACCACACTCCTTTTTTTTTTTTTTTTTTTGGTCTTTTTGAGACAGGGTCTCGCTATGCAGTTCAAGTTTGCCTTGAGCTCATTTTGTAGCCCAGGCTGTCCTTGAACTCACCATGATCCTTCTTCCTCAGCCTTCCAAGCGCTGAGATTACAGGTGTGCGCCACCATGCCCAGCTCACACTCAGCTATTGTAAATATTTTTCAGGGTGCTGAGAATTGAACCCAGGGCATTGTACATGCTAGACAAGTGCTCTATGCTTAAAAGTAATGAATGTATTTTTTGTTTGGTATGAAGATTTTGGTCAGTGGTTCAAACTCTTTAATAAATACTAAATAAAGGTAGTAATTTTTACTTGATGTGCCATTTTCTCACAAGTGCAAAGTTTTGCAGCATAGTCCATTTCATTTTCAATTTTTTAAGTACTTTTGTACTCTTTAAGTTTTTGTGTAAAGATTTACAATTTTACTGTGGATAGTAGTAATGAGACATATTTAAAGAAGTGTCGTTTTTTGGTCATACTTGAGGACTTTTTTTGACTACATGAAAAATAATTTATCTTTATTTCTCCTGAATGTACATATTTCTAAATTGATTACTGTTCATTTTTGCAAATAAGTCTAATTTTGAACCTAGTTCTTGTTTATAAGTAGATACCCATTGGGATTTGAGCACCTTTAGGATTCTTCGCCCTTTATCTTTAGATCTAAAAATTTTCCATCTCCCTTTGTAGGTGTGTTAGACTTTGTTCATTACTTCTGTAGGGCCTTTCTAGTAAAGTCAAAGTCTGAAGTCACTCATTAACAGTCCTTTCATACCCCAAATTCACTACCACTCTGTCCTCTTTTTTTTTTTGTTACTGACTGTTCTCCTTTTAGAAGTTCTATTAGATGTGTTTTGGTTTTTTCTGCCTGTCTCTTGATATATAGTAGGTATTTGGATGCTTTTTTGATTTTTTTTTTTTTTTTTCTCTTTTGGATGCTTTTTTGAGTGAAAGAGTATGCTGTACTCTGGGAAGAATTCTTTGGTATGTTCTTTGATACACTAATTATATTTAAATATATGTTCATTTTACCCATCTATTGAGAGTTTTTTGATGTTTTGCTTTCAATTTTTTTCTTTTTTTTTATTGATTATACAGATGAATGTGTTTCTTTTTTTTTTTTTGGTACTGGGAATGAAACTCATGACCTCACACTTGTCAGTCAGGCACTGCGCCACTGAGCTATATCCCCAGCCCTTTGATTAATGGGTTTCATTTTGGCATTTTCATGCTTGTACATAGCATACTTTGATAATTTCCACCCTCCACCACCCATTTGTCCTGCCCTTGGAGAGAGTTCTGTGTGTCTAATACATTTTGCTCATATCTCCGTTACCTTAATTTTTTTATAGTGTGTGGTGGTTTTGTGCATCTGATTCCTTAGAAATACTCTTTAAGAGTCATAGTTACTTTTGTGGGGGGTGTCTTTTTGAGACAGGGTCTCACTGTGCAGTTCAGGCTGGCCTTGAGTTCACTTCATAGCCCAGGCTGGTCTCGAACTCAAAAGTATCCTCCTGCCTCAGCCTCCTGAGTGCTGGGATTACAGGCATGAGCCACCACGCACAGCTCATAGTTGCATTTTTACTTTATTCACATCATACATTTTCTGAGGGACTTCCTTTGGCTTTAGCAAATCCCTTCTGTGTTAGTTATTAGACCCCTCAGTTATTTACTGTTTATATTTGTCTTTTCGTGTTTGACGATGAGAGTAGATCAGCTTCTGTCCAACAGAATGTGTGGTTGAAAATGTTCAGTGTCTTGAGCTGCTGTTCACTGTGATAGCCACAGTCACATCTGCCTACTAAGCATTTGAACTGTAGCTAGTACAACTGAGAAACTCAATTTTTAATGTTACTTAACTGTAATTTCAGTGTAGCCCACAACTGTTAGGGTTCTCATTATTGAGATTTCTTTTTTGTGATTGTTAATAATTTCTTAGTTACCAAGTTCACTAAAAGGCCTTTCAGTCCTTATCCTTGGAAGTAATTTCTCTTATTGATAGTTTCTTTATGCTGTTTGTTTTCCTGTTTAGTTTGATCTCATTCTTGAACCTTGTCTCATTTGCTTACCACTGTGAAGAGTTAGCATTTCTGGAGGAGTCTGTCCTTGCTGCTTCTCATTTTTCAAACTCTACCTAGGTATAAGGATCCTCCAAGGCTTCTGTTACTCGTTGGTTTCAAGGCCCACATACCTTTTGTGTATTGGTAGCCACCATCTTTATATTCCATAGGTAATTGTCTCAAATCTGTTTCTAACTTTAGAATTTCCTATCCTCATTAGTTCTTGGGAGTTGTCTGATTCCTATTTCTTTTCTCCTGTCTTTAGGCAAAGCTTCCAAACTTCATTGCCCTTTTCTTAACTACATACTACTACAATGTCATCTTAACAGATATCACATTCCTTACCCATTACTATCTGAATAAAAATTTTATATAAGTACCGTGCACTAACTGATTGTGCTACTGGAGCTCCTGAATAAAAACTTCAGACTGCATATTTAAAGGTTGTTCTCCTTGCTGACTTTTAAAGCCTGATACTATAGGTCTTTATTATGTTGTATTGACATAATTGTCGAAATGTGTTTTCCTATCTACTTCCTGGTATTTTAATCAGGGAAACCTTCCCATCTGTTGGACACAGAAGACATTAAAATGAAGAGAAAGCGTTTTTTGTTGTTGTTCATGCTGAAGAAGTTAGCATCTTAGATTTTCTGCCTATTTATCTTAAATCTTTGAGAAATATAAAAATATTCTGTTGCTGGGACTCCAAACTTAAATCACATTTTCTTCTATCTCTGCCCTAGTTTTGTAGAAACATTCAACCCAGGCCTAAAGCATCTTTTTTACGGTGCTTGTCTCTTGGTATGTGTTTCATAGCCCAAACTGACCTCTCTGTACTGCCTTACCTCTGTTCTTGGCAGTCCTCACTGCAAGACCTCAGGTTTTTGTGTGAAAGCTTCTTTGAAAACCTGTCTCTTCCAACTCTTTTATAGTGACTTCTGATTATATATGTGATTTTTTTATATGTGACATAGATTGTTTTTATTTCTGTTTTTACATTCTAGGATATAAACATAGGTAGTTTATAGTATATGTTGAATTAAAGTCATACGTCATTTGATATTCAAAACTGGATGAGTTCTAGTAAACTTTAAAGAATTTATTGATTTCTATTTTAAAAAATTTCTAAATATATTTGTGAATAAAATGGTTAGAACTTACTATTCTAGAGTTCCTATAGTGTTTGGATTGAAACTATTAAGTACTGTTTATGAAAGAAGCAAATAGTTTATTCAGACTTTAAGAAAAGTATGTATTGGCTTATAAACTTCTTACATAATTGATGTTAATTTCAAGCTGTTACTAGCATTCCCTTAAATAGTCTCCTGTAGACCACCGTCAGTTACTTTATTGTAACCTTGTAAAATATAATTTGAATAATGAAAGTTTTTGTAATCCTACAGCTCAAGCGTTTTACTAATTGTTTTTACTATTTCTTTCCTAAATCATTTCCTCAGACCTTCTTAAGTTCACTCATTAGCTAAGGAACTTTTGTAGTTGTGCTTTCTGTATAGTATATTAGACAGAATAATGTTTCGAGAGAGGGGGGTGTGTGTGTTGGGGGAGTTGCCTACTTTCCAAATATAAATGTGTATTTGAATATTCTACATGCCTAGAAACTCTTGCATAGTGCTGTTTCCTTTAAAATTGAGAATCACTCTTAATATTTTGAACTAGTCATTCATTGTGTTGTGATTTTTATCGTTACTAGAATACCAACTGAAAGTCATTTTTTTATCAGGAAGAAAGAATGCATTGAAAATAAACCCATTTGGAAAATAAACCCATTGAAAGCATAAAAGCTTTTGTAATTCAGCAGTGACTCAGGTGGGGGTTTTTTTGGTTTTTGTTTTCTTCTGAGATAGGGTCTTGCAATGTAGTGCAGGCTGGCCTTGAGCTCACTTTGTAACCCAGGCTGGTCTCGAACTCGCAACAATCCTCCTGCCTCAGCCTCCGGAGTGCTGAGATTACAGGTGTGCACCACCACACCCAGCTAATGTGCACTTTTTTTTAAGCCATCACATTATTTGACAATTTTCAATAGCTTTTTGAGGTCTTTTCAGTGTTTATTCTTTTGTATAGGGAATTGAACTTATGCCCTCAGGCTTGCCAGGCAAGTGCTTATGCTGCTGAGCTATATCCCCAGCTCTCAGTGTGTATTCCTAAGACTTGTGTTTTTAAGAACCCATGTTTCATTTTTATTTTTTGGGTTTTCTTTTTTTTGAGACAGGGTCTCACTATGCAATTCAGGCTGACCTTGAGCTCACTTTGAAGCGTAGGCTGGTCTCGAGCTCCCAACGATCCTCCTGCCTCAGCCTCCCAAGTGCTGGGATTACAGGCATGCACCACCATACCTGGCCCATCTTTTGTTTTAAAAAAGCATTAACTTTTGGTAGGTGCTGGGATGTGTGTCATATTAGGGCTATTTTTGCTCTTGGCTCAGAACTGATGATAACGTGGAGAAATTCAGACTTGTTGGTTCAGAATGATGCTTGAACTTTGGCTGATTAGTTAGCCCTGCTTCGTTATGACATACCAAATACTACCTGTTTTTCTTTCATGTTGTTTTATAATTCATGTTGTCTATGGTAAAAACAAAGAGAGCTTCTGTTTTGTTTTATTGGGTCCTTTCCCTGACCCCTTATGTTGGGGATTCAATCCAGGGCCTCCTACATGCTTTGTAAATGCTCTACCACTGAGCTGCATCTTCAGCCCACCATTCTATTCTTTATGTACATGTCAAAGCATCTTGATAAGGAACTACCAGTGAAATTTCAACTTAAAAAGAAAACATTAAAAAACTGGGGATGTAGCTCAGTTGCTGCCTACTGTGTATGTGGCCATATTTTCTTCAGCACTGAAGATAAAGGAATGTTGACTTCATTTTCTTTGAGTAGAAGTCTTTGAATACTGTACTGGCTGGATTCTAATGATTGTGAGAAACTTCCGTTTCAGATTTAGCTGTGTATACCTTTTAGAATTGTGTGCTGATTATTGTTAACTTAATAGCAGGAATTAAAGTGAGGTAAAGTCAGGTGGAGCAGTTTTGATCTGAATTTCTGGGGGTTTTGGTTTTTTTGTCTAGTTATTAACATTTTCAATGTGAACAAATCTTACGATCTCTAGATTACTGTTTTGTTTTGTTTTTTTAATCTCACTAAATAATAAGGTGGAATTTGCTAATTCCCAAGGTTTTGTCCAGATAAATGACTTGAGACCTATATAAGAGAAACTTCGGAATTTTGTACATTTTTTTCAAATGTTGTGTACCCTGTTAACCTATGACAACTAAAACTGTTCTTGCCAGGGATATATAGAATCATATTTATTGCTTATTTTGTTTACATTGAGACCTTTGGAATACTGTATTGCCTGCCAGTGGGTCATTTAGTATTTTTATCAGTATGTGGAGAAGGGTATAACAGTCAAATAGTTATCTTTGGACTACGTTTAAATTAAGAAATAAGGTTGGAAAGTTTCAAGACCATTGTAAATAGTAGTTCTTTATTGTTTTGTTTTGTTTTGTTGTCTTTCTGAGACAGGGTCTTGCTATGCAGTTCAGGCTGGCCTTGAGCTCACTTTGTAGCCCAGGCTGGTCTCGAACTCGCAAGGATCCTTCTGCCTCAGCCTCCCTAGTGCTGGGATTACAGGTGTGCGCCACCACGCCCAGCGGGAGTTCCTTGTAATTTTATTCTGTAGGCTCTTAGGCTTTATACTTCTTTAAAAATCAGCTTTGTTTCTATAAAATACAGTTAGTAACTTGTCAGCACAACTTGCAGTTTGTTTTGTCATGTCTTCCAAAAACAGTATTCATTTTCTGTTTTAAGTTAGGAACTATGCATTTGTGACCCTTGGAATACTAGGTATTAATCATTTGTTCAAATAGTAATTCTTTCTGAAGGGTTTACTTATTTACAAATGAAGAATGCTAATTTCATTTTTCAGAAGTTTCTTGTGTATTTGTATTTTAAGTAGGTTTTTACCAATTACTACTAGTGGTATTGTAGCACAAAGACCTTTTTTTTTTCTTTTTTTTTTGGTTTTTCTCCGGTACCGGGAACCGAACTCACGACCTTGCGCTTGCCAGGCAGGTGCTTTGCCGCTGAGCTAAATCCCCAGCCCCTAAAACCTTTTAGATGGAACAAACAATTCTTATTGTTTTCAGGCTTAAAGTATACAGAGTGGAAATACTTAAATTTGATTATTTTTTGGAAGTGAATTTTTGAAAGTGCAAATAGCTAGAAGTGAGTATTTGTAAAGTTTTAGTATTCTGTAGCTGTGGAGTGGAAGAAGTGCTGAGATTTGGTGAAATTTAGTCATTTTCTTGTGTTTTTTCCACTTAATTTTGCTTAGTTTTTGACATTACATCATTATCCACCTCCTCTCTTGTGTCCATTTAGTCTCCTAGACCCTTCTGAAATAGCTCATTTGTTCACTTTTTCTAGTTTAGGTGACAGTTCCCTTTGACCTCGTTTAAACTGTACTTCCTCCCTGCAGTTCATTCTCTACAGTATAACCAGAATCATCTTTTATGAAAAGCACATTTAGCTAGGTGTGGTAGTGCAGGCCTGTAATTCCGGCTGTCTGTGAGGCTGAGGCAGGAGGATCACAAGTTTGACCCCAGACTGGGCAATTTACCAAGACTCTTGTCTCAGAAAGAGAATGGTTGAGTCAGTGCAAAGGCCCTGAGTCCACCAGAAATGCACCCTAAAGGGAAAACAGACACACATTTGCTCATTCTTTATGTTAAAGACTTAAATGCTCTCCATTACTCTGAAGGTAAAGTACAAACATTTCTAGGAATAGCTAGCTACATCTTTTCATGTTTCACTTCTTCAAACAGTGACTCATCTTGGGCATCTGATATATGCTATTTCTCCTAGAAGACTCTCTGCTCTCCAGCCTCCTGTGCCTATTAATTTCTTCCTACTTTTTCAGGCTTCAGTTAAAAAGTTACTTCCTAGACTCACCCAATACTCGCTTAGGGTTACTAAGTACATCTGTTATCACATGTAGCAGTTTATTTCAGGTGATCATATGTATTGTAATATCTAAAACTGAGCTGCTTGTTTTCTTCTGCCATACCTGCTTTTCTCAGTCGTCTGCGTTTTCTTAAATAGAATTCTTGGAGTTGCTTAAGCCAGTAATCTTAAGGCTCCTTCCTAACACGTCTTGGTTTTTCTGCCCTTCAGCTCTGTGATCCATATAGGCTGCAATCCATCAAGTTACTCCTCTATGTAAAACCCTCTTAGATATCCTTACAGTCACCCTACAAAGCCACGGGCTGTTTGTTACTCCCTCATTGTTATCTCCATGATCTCTGTCTCTGTGTTACACTTTTCACTTGCTGAGCTGTTAGCCACGTTAATCTTGTAGTTACTTCAACATTTCAGACACATTCTGCTTTGCAATCTAGTCTGTCTTACTGGCAATCTCAGATATAGTCTATCACTAAGGAATTTTTAAGATGATACATAAAACCTGTAACTAGTAATAATTACTAGAGAGCAGTAGCACTAGATTTATTGAAATAGAATAATCAGAAGGAATGTAGTGACATAATGTACTAATTAATATTTTTGTCCTCTGGGACAGGAACAGACAGTTCAAAGGCTTGGTTTCTTATGAATCTTTTTTCCCATTGGGGACTTACATATTTTATCTTAGAAATTTAATCTAGTGTAATCACATAGGGTCAGTAGGGGTGTGTGTTTAATAAAAAGTGAATGTAGCAAAAGAGGATGGCACACCTGTAATGGCAGCTACCCAGGATACTGATGCAGGAGGATTCCAAACTTGAGGGCAACCGGACAATTTAGCTAAACCTTGTCTTAGAGTTTTAAGAAGGCTTGGGTTTAGCTTAGTGGTGGAGCACTTGTTTAATACGCATGAGGCCCTTCGTTCAATTGCTCCCACTGAAAAATTGAGTCTGTACTATAAAATAGACTGCCGATGACCTTGTCTTAGGTTTTCAGCATAGTAATATACTTTTATTTTAGTTCATTCAGTTTTAGAGAAACGTTTTGGCTTTTTTTTTTATTCTTTGGTGTGGTCATAAACATGCCATTGATTTTCCAAGTTCAATGCATAAGATGCTTGCTTTAAAATTATTTGAGGTGTTAGGAGTGCCACTTTGTCCCACTCAGGAACAGTGGAATGAGAACCTCTAAATAATAGGTGCTAGATATCTGCACATTCATCATACTCCCAAAAGTCACGTTGGTGATTCACATGAAAATTTCCCAACCACTGTTTGATGACTGATGAGTTATAATGGAATTGAGGAATCAAAAATTGAATCCCAGAATGATAAGTGATAAAATGTCTAGAATAGACATTTAAGTTAAAACGCTAAAAAATAATTAAATATATTTAAAACTACAGCTTGAATCTTTGATTAAGGACTCTTGGGCTCTTAAAGTCTGAAGAAGTACAGATTTAGTGTCTGTTGGGGTTTGTGTTCCATTACCCTCCCAGATACCCACGCCTGCCTGTGTTCAGTTCCTTATTTAAGTAAATGGGCATGTGTTTGCATATAACTTAGCCCATTCTCCCCTGTACTTCAAAACTAGATTACTTACCTAGTACAATTTAATGCCCTGTAAGTAGTTGTTACAAGGTATTGTTCTGAGAATAAGTGCAAGAAAAAGTCTGTGGGGATTTGCAGATTCAGTCTTTTCCCCCAAAATATTTCCGCTCCTTGATTAGTTGAATCGTTATTTATGGGACTCATGGTAACAGAGGGCCAGAAAGCAAGTATAACATGTTTTGAAACTGAATAGGGTCCATGTGGAGTTCCCAATAGTCAAGTCCTTTTTGTTAGCAACATCTTCTCACTTGGTACTTACATTAGAGAACCTTGGGAATTAATACCATTCATTCAAACCACAGAAACATGCATGGGCCAGTCAAAAAACAGTGTGTGTTTAAATAAGATTTATTATAGTAAAAGACATTGCCATTAATCTTCCTAAAAATACTTCCTCTTTCTTCATACATACTTATCCCATGAATTTATTCATTTTTCTGAAGCAGTTCTGGAAGTCCTCTTTTGTGAGTATGTTGCGAGATGTAATCAGAGATACAATGAACGCTGCTACTGCTGAGTGTCATCCAACTGTAAAACCTTGTAAAATACCACAGTGCCTCCTCATCTACTTGATTCACCAGATCTGAGATGGTGCGACTTCTGGCTCTTCCCCAGTCAAAAACCTCTTGAATCAGTTAAGGCCATCGAGACAGGTACCAACAGTGTAATTAAAGACATTAACCAGAGAGGACTTGCATGCAGAACTGCTTAAGAAAGTGAAAGAATGGCTGGGCGTGGTGGCACACTACTGTAATCCCAGCCCTCAGGAGGCTGAGGCAGGAGGATCATTGCAAATTCAAGACCAAAGTGAGCTCAGGGCCAGCCTGAACTGCATGGTGAGACCCTGTCTCAAAAAGAGGAAAGAAAAGGAAGAGAGGGAGGGAGGGAAGGAGGGAGGAAGGAAAGGAAGGAAGGAGTGATAGATGTGTTTGAAGGGAGGAAAAGTATTTTGAGGGAGATCAATTGCAGCATATCTTTTAACATAATACATTTTAAAGTCACAGCTTAAACAGGATATTGTAAAGACTTCAAAGCCCTGCTGCTTTGTTCTTTCTTGTGTGTATGTGTTATTGGAGACGGAGTCTCACTATGCAGTCCAGGCTAGTTGTGAATGCATTACTAAGCCTAGGCCATTCTTCTGCCTCAGCCTCCCCAGTGAAGGGATTACAGTCACGTATCACCCTCCCCTGCTAACCCCTGCTTTTTGAGAAATACTCCTTTTGGTGCCTTGGTTACATGAAACTTCCTCAGATGTTTGTCATAAAGATAATGAACTGTTTTACATTAGTACTCAGTTTCTGGTCTGAAGATGTATTAGGCTATTTTGTTTGGGTTAAGGAATGCTGTTTTCCCCCTGCTAGCAATCTTTTTGCTCATTAAAAATTTTACCACTTTAATCTTTCAATGTATTCTTTTTTTTTTTCTTTTAATGTATTCTAATCTTGCTGGATGTTACCCCAAATGTTAGACAGTGGTAGTTATGCAACTATGCATAATGATTACGTTCTTGAAAAGGCTGTTAAGTGAACACATTTTGGTGCAAGGGAGGGCTGGAAACCTTTTTGTTTGCTTTCTTCTTTGTAGTACTGTGAATTGAGCTGAAGGTTATGTGCATGCCAACCAAACAAACATTGTACCATAGAACTATATCCTATACCCTCACCCTACATTTTAGCTTTGTTATTAGAATAATTTTTTCTCCTTGCTTCAAAAACTAAGATTTACAGTAGTAACTGGTTTTTTTAAAGATATTTAATTGACAAAGATCACATATATTAAAGATTTTTAGTGTAATGATTTGATAAATTAACACACTTGTCACCTTTTCTGTGCTGTGCATTAGGTCTCCAGAGCTTGTTCACTATGTAACTGAAAGCTTAGATCCTTTGTCCAGTGTCCGGTATCTCTCCAACGCTGCTTCCAACTACCATTCTATTCTTGTTTCTGGATTCACCTTTAGATCCTGCATGTAAAGGAGATCATACAGTATTTGTTTTTCAGTCTCATTTCACTTAGCAAATGTCTTTTGGGTTCATCCATTCCACTGTTTATGACAGGACCTCTTTTTTTGAGAGAGGGTCTTGCTATGTAGTTCAGGCTGAACTTAACTATGTAGCCCAGACTGGCCTCAAACATGGGCAATCCTCCTGCCTCAGTATCCTGAATGCTGTGATTTACAGGCATGTGCCACCATGCCCACCAGGACCTCATTTTTTATGCCAAATGATATTCTGTATACATGACCCACATTATCTGTTTGGCCCTCTATGAACACTTTGTTGTTTCCATATCTTGGCTGTAGTGAATAATGTTGCAGTACACAGGGGGTGAGGTATAAAGGTAGTGAGTTAGGTTCCCTTATGTGGGATTACTGGATTGTATGGTTTGGGTGGGGGTTTTTTTGTTTTGTTTTGTTTGGAGACAGGGTTTCACTTTGTAGTTCAGGCTTGCCTTGAGTTCACTATGTTTCCCAGGCTAACTTTGAACTCGTGACGATCCTCCTGCCTCAGCCTCCCAAGTGCTGGGATTGCAGGCATGTGCCACCGTGCCTGGCTGTACAGTTTTACTTTTTGAGGAAGGTCCTTTTTTTTTTTCCCCTTGGTTGACTATTTCAGTTTACATTTCCACTACCAGATGAAGGGTTCCCCTTGAGACCCTAACCAACACCAGTCTCTTACCTTTGTGGTTTTGATTTGTAGTTCTCTAATGGTTAGTTATGCTCAGCATCTTTTCATATATACCTCCTCGCCATTTGTATTTTTCTCTTTTTTTTTTTTTTTTTTAGTATTATCTCCCCTCCCCACCCCGCACCCCGCACTCAAACTCAGGACCCTTAAGCATGCTAGACAAGCGCCCTGCAGCTGCACCATAGCACTACTGCTTTTTTCTTTCTGAGACAGGGTCTCACTATGCAGTTCAGGCTGATCTTGAACTCATTTTGTAGCCTACGCCGGTTTCAAACTCACAGTGATCCTTGTGCTCCTTGTGGGTCAGCCTTCCTTGTGCTGGGATTACAGGTATGCACTACCATGCCCGGCTGTATGTTTTCTTTGAAAAACATCTCTTCAGGTCCTTTGTCATTTGTTTATTCATTCATGTATTGTTAAGTTGATGAACTATATGTTTTGGATATTAATATGTTTTCAGATTGTATGGTTTAAAAATACTTTCTCCCATTTTGTAGGTTGCCTTTTCATTTTGTTTCCTGTGTTGCACAGAACCTTTGTTTTAATATAGTCTTCATTCATTTTTCTTTTGGTGTCAAAACCGTAATGCCATGATCCATGTCAGAAGATTATCTCTGTTTTTCTTTAACCTGTATTTTGGTTGTTTTATGTATGGTGCAAGACAAGAGTCCAATTTGTTTTCTCTAAATGGTTTATTGAAGAGTGTTTTCATTCCTGTCGTGTTCTTGATGCCCTTGTCTAAGATGTGTTGATCATAGTTATGGATTGTTGGGGTTTTTGGTTGGTTGGTTGGTTGGTTGGGTTTTGTTTGTTTGTTTGTTTGTTTGTTTTCCCCCAGTACCAAGAATCAAACTCATGACCTTGTGCTTGCCAGGCAGGCGCTGTGCCACTGAGCTAAATCCTCAGCCCCCAGGGTTGTTGTTTTTGATGCAATGTTTTATTCCATTGAATGTGTATATGTGTTTTAGTAATAGCATGATACTGTGTAGATTACCATAGCTTTGTAATATAGTTTAACGTCAACAGTGCAACACCTCCAGCTTCTTTTTTTCTCAGAATTATTGTTTGGCATCTTTTGTAGTTCTGTTAAAAGTTTAGAAGTTTTTCTCTCATCTGCTCACATTGCCGGGTTCTTGTAATGGAGATTGTGCTGCGGTCATTTCCCCATTGGCCAGGACTTACAGTTACAGTGACAGAGGGCTCCCTAACTATTCTTGCAGCTGTGCTTCACCTACTACCCATTCTTCTAATCTCTCCGTGCCCTTTCTCTGCCCCTAGTTTGCCTGCAGCACTTTCATTATTCTCTCGTGCCATCTACAGTGAGGATTGATCAAGTAAGGAAAATGCCCCAGGCTTATTTGGTGGGGGTGGCGGCGGGGGGAACTACATAGGAGGTACAGGTGCACCCTGTTATGTTCACTTAGCCCCTTTCCCAAATGCCTGGCTGTCCAGAACCCTTACCAGGTTTTTAAAATCAACTTAGGTACCCTGTATAATTAAACTATTAGGCATAATTTGATGTTTTCAACACCAATAAAAATCACATTGAGGCAGTGTAATAGTAGTATTATAAACTTACTAATGTTTCCTAGTGTCGTCATTAGCTATAAAAAGGATTTGAAGGGCTGGGAATATAGCTCAGCGGCATCACACCTGCTTGACAAGTGCAAGGTCATGAGTTTGATTCCAGTACAAAATGAAAAGGATGTGAAATTTTTAACCAACCAAAATCAGAAAGTAAAGGAATAGTTTCTAGTGGTCCATAAGTGAAATTTTCTTCTTTGGGTAGATTCTTTTTTTCCTCTTTCTCTGTGCTAGGAATGGAACCCAGGGCCTTTGGTGAAAGCTAGGCAAGTATTTTACCACTGACTTACATCCCTAGTTCTTCCTTAGGGGAAAAAAAAAATTTTTAAGGCGCTTATTTGAGCAGACAGCAATTTAAAGACCAGACCGCAGACTAGGGACTCCAGCAGAAGTGTCTGAGGGGTAAGGCAAAAGTAGAAGAAAGTCATTGATTTGCTAAAATTTGGCAGTTACCTTATTTGAACTATATGTAGAGGAAGGAAGTTCAGGACAATATACTTTGGTCCAGTTAGCCACCTGTGATCAGCTGAGCTTAAATTTAATTTTGCTTATGTGGGAAATTTAATTTTGCTTACATTAGAGCGGCCTCAGTCTGATGACCTCCTATATAATTTTAAGTTACTTATAGCAGTTTAGTAAAGTGTTAAAAATTTTATGCAATCATGATTTTGGTCACAAACCAAATTGAATGAGAACTGAATCAAATTTCTCCATAAGGTCAACACTGAACTTAAGATTCAGTTCTCGTCCAATTAATTTGTGACCAGACTCGTGGAAAAAATTGAGTTTGTGAACCAAGGTACCCTTACCCACTGTACAGAATGTTGTAAAAGAGTAAGAGGTAAGTGCTGCCTTGTAGAAAAATTAAGCTGAATAAGGAAAACAGGATATGCTTGGGAAGTAAGAGTTGCTATTGTTCAGGAAGGAGGAAGTTAAGCAGGGGATATAGAGATGAGGGAAGTGTGTTCTGGGCAGAGAAGGTAAACTTAGTGGAGTCCTTGGGTAAGAGTATGGTTTTTTGTTTTGTTTTGTTTTTGAGACCGGGTCTCACTATGTAGTTCAGACTGGCCTTGAACTCACAATGCAGCCAGGACTTGGATTAGGGTGATAATTATTAGGTAAAGGATAATAGCCCCATAAAAGAACACAGTGCGGCCTGAGTTTAGGGTTTTAGGCCCCATCTCCTGGTATAACTCCAAAGGAGAGTCCCAAGTTCAATTTATTGAACTGGGCTTTTATGGATCAGGAAAAGGGCAGGGGGCCTAGTGGGGTGGACTTAGGTGGGGTGACATGAAGTGGGATGAGTGTGAGACTGGGGGTTGTGGGGATGGCTCAGTACATGACCGCAGCATCGGGTGCTCTGACTTAGCAGGTGGGATTATGTGTCGTTCTTAGTAGAGTAGGTATTGTTCCCTGGGCTCAGGTGGCTTGAAATCACCCATTCCAGGAACTGGGCAGATGGAGGGTGGACAGACAGGAGTCAGATCTATCAATAACAATAGAAGTGGAAGTACTCAGTAGAAGATTCTGGATGTATTTTGAAAGAATCAGTTGATGGAGATGTAAGAGTGACTCCAAGATTTTTCTTTAGGCCAAGTTGTTGTAAGCTGGAATTGTCATTTACTGGAATGAAAAATACAAAACAAAAGGTTTGAAGTATGAGGTTAGTTTGAGGATGGTTTTTTGGGGGATTGTCTTACATCTGAGATTCTGATTGAGAACCAAGTGGAGATAGTGAGTAGACAGTTGAGTAATAGTCTAGAGTTTAATGCAGAGATTTGGGCTGGAGTCATTAACATATAGATGGATTTTAAAGCAATGAAAGTAGCCCTAACAATAATATGTAAATGAGTGGGTGTGACCAGAGACAAGTAGGAAATTTTTCTACACCTACTGTATACCGAGAAAAAGTGAGGGCTAAGGATTAATCGTTGTGACTGTGTTTGGAAACTAGGGATATGAGAAGAGGCTAGCAAAGGAGTCAGCAGAGTAGGCCGAGAAACTAGAGAATGTCTCCTGGAAGCCAACTGAAGAAAAAGAGCTGTTGAGAATGCTTGAGTGCTCGCTTATGTCTGAGTCTGTCACAGCATTGTTGGCCTTGGTGAGAGCAGAATCTGGGCTGGGGAATGAAGAGTGATTGAGTAAGTGGAGTTTTAGAGTTTAGAACGTAAAGCCAGTGAATTACAAACTCATGACTGGAATTTTGCTATGATATAAAATAGAGAATAAGACAGTGGTTAATAGAGTTATATTGTTGAGAGGCTTAGTATACAAGTTAAGGGGCTCTTGAGGATAAATAATGTCATGGTTTATAATTTTTTAATTTGAACATTAGGGAAATACTTTCAGGAGATAGCAAAATTTAACGTTGACAATATTTAGGCACTTCATTTTATATTTTATTTGAAGAGGTTAAATAATTACATTTGATTGTCTTACAACCAAGTATCAGATACTACATAAAGACTAGTACATCGATACCGGTGTAGTACAGAGATAGAACAGCCACAGGTTAAGGATTCCAGACTGCTAGTTAGGTCTTCTGCTTAGTAACTAACTTGGACTCTTTTAAAAATTCTTTTCAGGGGGCTGGGGATTTAGCTCAGTGGCAAAGCGCCTGCCTGCAGGCAAGCGCAAGTTTGGTTCCCGGTACCAGAGAAAAAACAACAACAACAAAAAAATTCTTTTCAGCAATCCCAGGTTTGAGGCCAGCCTAAACTACATAAAGTGACGCTGTCTCCCCCTAAAAAAGAAAAAAAATTTTTCTGTATTTTGAACTGTAAAACAAATTTTTCACTCCTTTTAAAGATTTGCTTTAGGAATAAAGAAAACAATGTTTTCAAAAATTGTACTTCTAGCATGTGGAAGTTGACCCAAAATGTTACATCATGGTCAGAAAGTTTACATCCTGTTTTTCCGGTTAATGAATAAAAGAAATGTCTTACTTGGTTGTATACACAAAGACCTACAGTATACATAGTACTACAGTATATTACTCTTTTCACCTTTGCTGTGTTCAAGTACTTTAATTCTTTTCATTACAAAGTACCTAATAATTTTGTCTATCCTTAATTTGTGCTTTATACCCAAACCTGGTGATTCTGTTCAAGCAAGTAATTTAGTGAGGTTTCTTTTTTTGGGGGGGGAGGTTTCTCCGGTACCAGGAACCGAACTCACGACCTTGCACTTGCCAGGCAGGTGCTTTTGCCACTGAGCTAAATCCCCAGCCCCAATTTAGTGAGATTTAAAAGCTGAAATATGACCATGCTTATTGGCTAGACAAAATCCTTTCTTAGCTAATAATTTCTGTGTATTTTAAAGAGAAAAACAACAACAATGAAGACAAAAAATACCCACAGAAGCAATAAAAAAAACAAAATGGTAGGAATTAACAATGGTTGCTACACTACATACTGTTACCCTCAGTGAAGTTGCTCAGTCCACCAGAGGTAAGAATGCAAGATTGATCAATCAGAGACAGTAACAAGTAATAAAAAAATGGAAATAATACAAAGCTTCACCATACAAGATGGTAGGAATTCAGCAATGGTTCTTATATTGCATATTGTTTTCAAATTAGTTGTACTGATTACCAGATAGAAGCAAACAAAATTGATCAAGAAAAAAAAAATTTAAGCGTTAACTGTTCCTTTCAATAAACCACAGACATCAGCAATACACCTATTCCAGCTACCCTTGTATATACATATAAATTTTGTTTTTCATTTTAAAGAGAAAAAAAAATAACAAAAACAAGTACATATTTTCCCTTGATCATTTTGTGGCAAGCCTTAAAGCAATTTGTCTACCAAGAACAATTGATTTTTCTAGAAATAATAATGAAGATTAAATATGCAATCGTAATTATAGAGATTAGTAACTAAAATAATCAATAGGAATTCCCTTTATAGGAGTAACGTTTTATTAATTGCTACTAGACCTTTTGTCACCAAAAGCTCTACTATTTGGTTTCTGCTCTGAACACTTCGAATTCTAGGACTTGATAGTGAAAATAGTTTTAAAAGAAAGTAAGTTACTAAATTTACCAAAGATGAGAATGGAGAGATGATGCATTCTGATCATCATTAATAATACTGTTTAAAACTCTGTCATTTTCTCCTTTTCTCTAACAATTAAGAATACGATTGGTGATGCCAGTGTTCCACCTTTCCATGCTTGTATTCCATTTGATCAGTAGACTAAGAGCTGTGGCTAGACAGTGCAGTGTAGTGACATGGGCTGAAGCCTGTGTAACAGATTCTTCATTCTATTCAGGGTAACTGTTAGCAGCTTTGTAATCATTTCTCAGTTTTGTTCTCACAAAGCAAATGGTGGGCATCCATGTTTACAGTTTATCTTCCTGTAGTGTACTTGGCTTGACAAAGACAAGCAGGCTTCTCTATTGAGACATATTCTTAGTTTTCATAGACTTATTTAATCGTTTTTTGTACAGCAAGGTGCTCTAAGTAACATTCTATAAAATATATTTAATAGAAATTTGAGTTTGATGTTCATGGACATGAATACATGTATTTTTTTAATAAATAAATATTGTGTAGCTCTATGGCATTGCTTCTATAGCCAAAGTATAAAGATTTCTGCAACACTGACATGTAAAGACTACAGTTTATTCTGACACTGTATGTTATTAAAATAGGATGATTTGCATTTTGTAAAATTATCCTGCACATCAAGCTGCATGCCTTAAAGCCGAAACCCTAGGATTGTGTTCATGGTAGAACAGTTTATCTGTTCAGACAGTGAAGCAAGGTTTATAGCACTTCTTTAACTACCTTTGGAAGTACTGTACAATGTTAGAATAATTTATTTTGCCTTACAGGAGTTTGTCATGTATTGACTTTAATACTGTATTTTGGTAGCAAATTTTTTGTTAAAAAAAATTTTTAAAAACATACATAAAACAGCATAAAAAGCAATAAAAATGACACAGAATTTCAAAACAAGGTGATGAGACATTAACTGTGGTTGTTATATTACATAATGTTATCTTCAAAGTGGTTGCTCAGATAACCAGATACAGGCATGCAAGATTGATCAAACAATTACACATTAACTGTTCCTTTCAGTAAACCAATAGAAACTAGTAGTATAGTTATCTTAGCTATTTTGTGTGTATATATATGTGTGTGTATATATATATTTTTTCTTTTAGCTAATAATTATTTTTTAAAATGTTAAAATTTAACTTCTGTTTTGTACTAATCAATTAGATTTGGGGACTTCACAATGTCTTTTTGGTTGTTGTTGAGGCAGGGTCTCCTATGTAGTGCAGGCTGGCCTTGAACTGGCTTATGTAGCCTAGGCTGGCCTTGAACTCAGTGATCCTCCTGCTTCAGCCTCCAGGAGTGCTAGGATTACAGGTGTGCACCACCACATCTGACTTTACAGTGTAAAGTATCTTTAGTTAATGTAAAGTGTCTTTAACATTTTTTGTAAAACATTAAAGTAAAGACCTCTGAAATGGCATCAAATCCAGAAGTAAAAAGAAATTTAGGAGTAAGAACAGCTGGTGCAAGCCAGGTGTGGTGGTGTAAACATGTAATCCCAGCATTTAGGAGGCTGAGGCAGGAGGATTGTTGGAAGTTCAAGACCACCCTGAGCTACAAAGTGGGCCCAGGGCCAGCCTAAACTGCACCTTGTCTCACAAAGACCAAAAAAACAGTTGGTGGGAAGTTTATTGACTGGTGCATTTTGTAGCTAGAAGGCAAGATGGACTTTTTTTTTTTTAAACTAAGAATCAAACTCAGAACCTTACACTTGCCAGACAGGTGCTATGGCACTGAATTGTGTCCCTGGCCCGGCAAGATGAATATTTTGAGAACATTTTGGTGCTGACTGAAGTCATAGAGATGGAAAGAAGCCCTAGAAGTTGGGCCAATTAGTAGTAATGATTAAGTGTTAATTAGTAGAGATTAAGCAAGTGTTAGCAAGAGTAGTGAGGAGCAATGACAAAAGAGCACCCACAACAAGAATGTGTGTAGTGAGCAGTGACAGAACAAAAATCACACCACCTGTACTTGTTAACAAGCAGGAGAATAGAAGAAGCAGTCACACTTAGGTTTAAATTTTAGTTGTCATTCTCTGGTTAACATTTTTCTTCAAAAACTCAGTTAACTTAGACTTGTCAGCAATTATGGAAAATAATGAGGAGAGGTCTAGTAAACATGTTTATCTAGTTTGCCGCAGTGGTTGCATCTTACATAACCGTAGTATTTTATCCAGCCAAGAAACTGACCCTTTCCAGCTTTTGCTAGTTTAAATAGATTATATATCCCAGGATATGTATTTGGTTCCATGCAGTTGCATTACATAAGTTGATGTGACCATTTCCAGTCAAAAGTCTCCTGTCCTGTATTAATTTTATTTCACAGCTCTGCCATAGCCTTTAGCCTTCCCTATCTGTTCATCTGTTCTCAGTCTTTATAATTTTGTCCTTTTAAGAACATTATAAATTGAATCACACAGTATTAACTTTTTAAAATTGACTCTTTTCACGTACATAATTTGAGAACTATTCATGCCCATAATGTATTAACAGTGTACTTGGGATTGGATGTGGATGTGGTAGAGAGCATGCTTCATACGGCCGGGGCTCAGCCTCAGTCCCCAGCATTCCCTTCACACAAAAAGAAATGCATTCTTGTTTTAATGATGAGTAGTATTCTGGGCTTTAGCTGTGTTACAGTTTAACCATATGTGTGGATTGTTTTTTATTTTTTTCTTTCTAATCACATTCTTCAGTAGGACATTACAGAAATACATGAACTTCTTTTAAGAGAGGGTGTTTAATTAGCAGATGCTAATAGTGTTTTTAGTGTGTGTAGCCAATGGAGAGTGCCAGTAAGTGTACCATGTTTGTTTTTCATTTTGCTTCAAGAATAATGTAAGTGACTCTTCTTAGATAATACATACTTTTAATACTTGGTTAGTACGTACTTTGAGTGGAATGTGGTGGTACAAATTTGTAATTCCAGCCCTTTGGGAGATGGAGGCAGAAGGATTTCAAGTTCAAGTCCTGCCTAGACAACTTAGTAAGACACTGTCTCTATAAAAAGAAAAAAAGGCTGAGATACAGCTTAGCAGTAGTGTGCCTTTGGGTTTTATCCCTAGTTCCCCACCCCCACCCCCATACAGAGATTTAAATAGGCTGTCTTCTTACTCAGGCAGTTCTCTGCTTTTTACCCTCTACCCCTAAAAAAAGATCACTTTAAATGGGACAGGTGACCCCTTTCTCTCACCTCTTCTGCCTGCCATAAATCTGTAAAATATGTAGACTTGACAGGAATTGGAATTTAGTTCTTTCCATGTAACTTATTATAGATTTAATTTTCTCTCTTCCCTTTGCCAGTGCCAGTTGAGTTGTGGCTATTCTCTTGGGGCATATGATTACATTTCCCTTTTTGGTTCTTGTAAAAAGTTTACTTTGATAAATGCTGTAGAGGGCAGCTATAGGAACATGATGTCATACTGTCATCTTTTTCAAAGTATTTTTTAGTGTAACCTTTTATTGTTAACGTCGTGTGTGTGTGTGTAAAGTATATTTTGCCTTTTTTTTTTTGGTACTGGAAATCAAACTCAGGACCTTGCGCTTGCCAGGCAGGCGCTTTTGTCACTCAGCTATATATCCCTGGCCCTAAATGTGTATACATTAATAAGAAAATATAAAAGTACTCTTGTTTGAAAGAGTAAAACCTTATAACAAAGTAATTACAGGATAAAAGTAGAAAATAAACAAAAGGACAAGCCGGGCGTGGTGGTGCATGCCTTTTATCCCAGCAGTTGGGAGGGTGAGGCAGGAGGATCCTTTTGAGTTCAAGGCCAGCCTGAACGGGGTAGTGAGACCCTGTCTCAAAAAGACTAAATAAACAAACAAAACTTTCTTCTCAGTTTTCAATCTCAGCTGTGCGGTGGTTTATTTGTTTTTCATTTGAGTCATTGAACTGATGGCTTTTTTAAGTCAATTTAGGAAACAGTTTTTTAAATTTTGTATGATTCTTTCACTGTTTGATACATTTTCTTATGTGTTGAATATTCCAGCAACCGGAAAAATGGTAGAGAACGTAAATATCCCTCTGACTGTTAACACTTCTTGCGTAATGTCTCATATACATGCACGTACCTGGGGAGTATAATGTTACTGAAACTGATGAATGAAGATCATTCTTCATAAGTAGACAAGTCGTCTTACACATGTAGGAAAAAAGCATTCTTGTTGCAGGTTTTATCATTTTCTTTTTAAGGAACTATTTATCTGTTCCTAGAGTTAATCTTTAATGCTTTGTTAAAAATCAGTCCTCTTTTTCGGGGGCATTGTTCATGGCTGGCAAGTCCTCTACCACTGAGCTACATTCCCAGTTTGGTTCTTCATATGCTTTTAGTTTGACAATTGGGTGCCTTTATGATTGAATCTTTGGAACAGATAACACGTTATAAGAATTACTTGGAAGTTTGAAACACTTCCTTGATAAACAGACATAAACTAATACCTGGCTAGAGCTATGGTTGGATAAGGAGCGTGGAGGGAAATGGCAAGATGGGGTCTGAAGGAAGAGTGGAGCCATAATGTCCAAAGCATATTGTAATGAAATTGTTGTGTAGACTAACCATCACCAGCAGATGTCTGTTACGGAGTCCCTGAACTTAGGTTTTTATTAACTATCTTGAGTGGTAATATTTGCATTTATGACTTAATGTGTACAAAATCATTGTGGACCGTGTCCTTTCTATTGGACAGTTTTCACATTTGAGATCACGTAGTTAGACACAAGGTGTTTGATTGAGGCATACAAGCAGTAATGAAAATGTCTTCGAACTTTGCTGTAATATGTTGTTACCTTATTCTTAATACTTTTGGGAAACACTTATTCCAGTTTACGTTACATATAAGAGAAGCTAGAGTAATTTTTTATTAGTAAGAAGTGATACATTTTCAGTGGGTCTTGGCAGCTACTTCGTGTGTCCTAAGGCTTTTATATTTTGCACCACCATGCCCTATTATGTGTTGCAAACACACACGCACACAGGATAGGATGGGCTTTTGCCCACCTACCCCATGTTAAAAATATTTTAACATGGTAGCTTTAAAAATTGGGGTATAATTCACCGTATATTATTACCTCCCAAAAGAAGTACTCATTTGTTGCCCCATTCCTCCTTTCTTAGTTCCCCTATTAGTCACTACCATTTTCCCCTTCCACTCCCAGCTCCCCAGTTACAGATGTATTTTGTTTCTATAGGTATTTCTTTATCTGTGTATTTCATCTAAATTGATTATATGTTACGTAGTCTTTTGTAATTGGCTTCTTGCACTTAGCATAGTGAATTCAAGGTTCATCCCTGTTCTACTCTGGTTAAAGTTTCCCTATCTCAGTAATTCTCAGAGCCTATAAAGTACAATTAAGTTTTATTACAAGATAATGCCACATTCATTGAATTCTGAGTTTATATAGCCATGTAACATTTTCTAGTCAAAGCATCTTACAGGATTTAATTTTAAGGAAAGTTAGGAGTTTGGGGCCATGTATAAACAAAGAAATTCAGAGCCATATGCAAAATACAGTTTCTGTTAACAGTTTTATTGATGTGTAGTTTGAATACCATACAACTCATCTTCTTAAAGTGTATAAAACATTGATTTTTATTATCTTCATATTTATGTAGCAATCACCAAGTCAGTTTTTCAGCATTTTTCCTCATTTTTAAAAAGAAACTATTTAGTGATCAGTCTCCGTCTACTCTTTGTCTCCAGGTCACTGATTTACTTGGTTTCTCTAGAGATTTGACAGTTCTGGATGTTTCATATAAATGGAATTATAGTATGTGGCATGAGTGGATTATTTCATAGTATGTGGCCTGAGCATATGATCTTCAGGATTCATTTATGTTCTAGTACATTCCTTTTCCTTTTTTTCTTTTTTTTTTTTTTTTTTGTTTTTTTCCGGTACCGGGAACCGAACTCACGACCTTGCGCTTGCCAGGCAGGCGCTTTTTGCCGCTGAGCTAAATCCCCAGCCCCAACATTCCTTTTCATACAGATACAAAATATTTTACAGTATTTATCCTACAAGTGTTAAGAGTAGGGGAGACATGGATAATTCCAAAGGAAGTAATGTTATATGTAGTTTTCATAAACTTGTTTCACTGTGCTAAAAATACTTAACATAAGGTATGGCAGCACTTTCTGTTACTGTTTTTCTGAGACAGGGTCTCACTGTGTAGTTCAGGTTGGTCTTGGACTCACTGTATAGCCCAGGCTGGTCTTGAACTTGTAGCAGTCCTCCTGCCTCAGCCTCCCAAATGCGAGTGTTGCCATTGTGAGCATGTGCTGCCATACCCAGTGGCAGTACTGTTTTTAGAACAAGCTTTACTAGTAAAATTGAAAATATTATATGTCATTTATCTTTGCCACTTTAGTGTTTGATCCTAACTCTTATTAACAAAGGGATCTGCTTGACAGCATTTTGGGACAGGTATTTTATAGCGTTACTGTGAATGGTGAGGTTTTTTTCCAGGTTGTAAACTTAAGTTCCAAACCTTATGGTTTGCATAGCGGTTGTATTCCTGGAAAATTCATTGTAATAGCTGGGTGTGGTGGCTGGTACAATGCCTGTAATCCTGGCACTTCAGGATGTTGAGACAGAAGAATTGCAAGTTCAAGTCTTGCCTGAGCAATTGAGGGAATTCGTGAGACCCTTTCATTACTTGTATACGTGTATCTGTTCCTATTTGTAGTAAGTACCAAGACTTACAACTAAGACGATCTGTTAGGGAGTTGTCGTGTTCTGAATAAGGTCACAGGTGCCATAAGATTTTGTTTCTGAGTAGAGAGAACAATAGTTCCACTTTCCAAAAAAATGAGAGGTTGAGAGGGGAACATAGCTCAGTGCAAAGGCCCTGTGTTCAATTCCCAGTACTAGAAAAAAATGCCAAAATTCAGTCTAATGTCTTAAAGCAGACTTGGCTTCTAGGCTTATCTGATTATGAACCTTTTTTTTTTTTTTTGGCAGGGGACCTATTTTTTTTCAAACTTGTTACAAGTTTGAAAAGCTCCTTATATGTCCCAGCCTTGCTTGATGTTACAGAATTGTGTATCCTTCTTCTGCTCACCCCCTAATATCCAGTATCTTTGGTGAATGTCCTATGCACAGTAAACATCCCTAGCTCCTTCCATTAAATGTAAATGGGCTTCTTTATTTGGTGCAGTGCAGTTGAACAAGCTATGTATGTAAAAATTTTAGTACCAACATCTGAAATAAATTTTAATTATATATGCCATTAATCAAGTATATCTAAGAATATTTTATCATATCAATATGAAAATGTTAACGTGATACTTTGCATTCTTTTTGTACTCTTTGGATCCAGTGTGAAATTTACACATACATCTAATCTCAATTCATGAGTCTGGTTCCGAGTGTTGAGTAGCTATGTATGGGGGCTACAGTTGTCATGAAATAGAGTTCAGATCTAACATTCTGCAATAGCTAATTATCACAAGCAAGCCCATTGTTGACCCTACTAATCCATTTTCCCCTCCTCCAAGAAACTCTCTAGTTAGCTACAGTTTTTGTTTTTCACCAATTGCAGGATGTTGTACATATAAATTGAAGTTGTGTAGGTTGGTTCATGTGGGAAAATTTTTTCCTAGGGAAGGAGGATGAAAACAACTTGCAAGTTTGAAAAGCTCCTTATATTTCCCAGCCTTGCTTAGTGTTAAGAGAATTGTGTATCCCTCTTCTGCTTCCCCCCGCCCCCCAATATTCGAGTTCTCTTTTCTAGACAGGTGGACATTGTAATTAATGATGGTTTCTTGCTTGGTTATGTTTGTCTTGCTGTACTTTGTTGGCCCATTTCTCAGAATTCTCCCAGGACCATCTCTTTCTCAGACTGTAGGTTATATCGTGCTCACTGTTCAGTCTGGCTTCTGAAGTTTTAGGATGAAAACTGGGGATTATACAACTTTTTGAATGTTGACAGTTTAGTCCAAAAAAGTCAGTTTGGTTGTAGTTCATTGACTTCTTAACATTGTCTAGTCTAGGAGTTAGCACACTAACCTCCTAACTTACTCTTTTCTTTCTTTTTCTTTTTTTTTTTTTCTCTTTTCTTTCTGATTTCTTACCCTACCTCCCCTTCCCCTTCCTCTTCCCCTTCCTCTTCTCCTTCCCTGAGGTAGGTTCTCTGTAGTGCAGGCTGGCCTTGAACTTGCTTATGTAACGCTGGCTGGCCTCAATCTGAGCAATGCTCCTGCCTAGCCTCCTGAGTGCTAGGATTATAGGCATATGCCACCATGCCTTGCTGTGTCACATCAGTTTTAAAAGTTGCATGGAGTAACAAGTTCAAATAAAGTACTCCCCAAAATGCCTCGTCTGCTATTTATAAGTGATAGCTTTTTTTTTTTTAAATTTTTGGTTTTTTGGTTTTTCTCCGGTACTGGGAACCGAACTCACGACCTTGCGCTTGCCAGGCAGGCGCTTTTGCCGCTGAGCTAAATCCCCAGCCCTATAAGTGATAGCTTTTATTGTAAGAAAATTAACTTTGTTTAGATTATTGTTGCGATGTTATTTGAGACGTTTGTCTGCCGTCCGTTTGTTTTTTAAGAGCATCTTTCTGGATGGAATCTCAAGACTTCTTTACCATACTGTACTTTGGATAAGACTTGTCTTAGTTGGACTTGAAGTTTAAAAATGTCAGTTTATTCTTAGACTACTGCTAAAAATATATTAATTCTCTCCCTTTTTTATGGGTTTCTATTAAGTAGTCTAGATTAATTTCTCCCATAGGAGGAGCAATCCAATCCCTATCCAGAAGCTACTATCTCTGAAAGTGAGTTCCCTTCTTAATAGCTGATTTATTTTTCTCTTTAAACTCTTAGGCTAGTGTTCCTTGGTGCTTATAGTTTTTGATTGTTATGGCCAGCACTCTGAAAACCCACAGGCTAGACCTAAACCCTGGTATCTTCTCATTCTGGTGGAAGATTTATCATTTCTTCATAGGTGAGAAGTTACTGGCTGGAATGCCTTCCAATATTTCCCATTTTCTGCTATAAAATACCTTCTGTTCACAGAGTACCTGTCAAGTCTTAACAGATCTTTAATTTGTCCCTCTTATTTCAGAGATTTAATCTGGACCATTTTGTCCAAGAATGTATGTAAATAAATGTCAGAGTAGGGCATCTAGCCAAATGTTGTTTTGTTTGTTTTTTAGCCAAATGTTTCTTTAATGAATAACTTGCCATTTTGCCATTAATAGTGTGGCCTTTCCCACATTACTATTTTATGAGACATTATTTCATAGGAATTTCCATGGAAATACCAACTCTGAGTAGTACATACGGAGTCTGCCCAAAAATGTATGTTATCAGGAAGAGAAAAACTCATATAAATGTTTTAATACTGAATTTATTGAGACATCATGAGATTAATACAAGTTACCTTTGGCTTGTACAGTTGCAAAAGGTGCTCAAAGTGATGGCCATTAGCTTACAGACATTTATTAGTATGATGAACTGCTGAAATGTGTATACTTTTTTTGGTGGACTCTATATAATATAATCTAGTAGTCCATACTGGTTTATGGGGGGGCAGTTGAGTTATGTCTGAGAAATGGAAGTCTTAGCGTAGGTAAAAGATTTTCTGAAAACGGTGAAGTAAATTTTCTTTGTTCTGGTGAGTGTTTAGGGGTCCTAACACCATTCCTGGGTTCAGTGATTGTCTCTTGAGACTCACAGAATCCAGTCTTATTCATTGTAGTGGCCATGACTTCCAGTAAAAAGGTATAGAGCAGATTCAGCAGAGGAAAAAATGGGACACAGAGGAGTAATCCAGGTGCAAGCTTTCAAAGGTCTTCTCACGATAGCCTGGGATTAAAGAATGCCCATTAGGGTCAGGGATATAGCTCAGTGGCCTGCCCGGCAAGCACAAGGTCATGAGTTCTGTTCCCAGTACCAAAAGCAAAAAGAATGCCCTTTATTCGTCCAACAGCAAATTATGGAAACTCAAGAAACGCTACCTACCAGGGGAAGCTCAAGGCTGTGTTTACATTGGATTTGGCTAATTTTATAGGTGTGTGCACTGTTTAGCACATATGAGAAGTTTAGGTTCTTGGTTAAAAAAGCAAGTGTTCAGCATAAGGTATGTTATATAAGCAATTCTTACCAGTTGTGGGAATTCTGAAAACCCAAGGGTTGACTGTGCAAAAAAGCCTTAATGAAGATAGTCTCAGGCTTGTTGTGATAACTTGTCTGCACACTAAACTTGTTTTATGTGTTTGTTCTTTAGCTACTTACTGAAAGATTTATTGTGGACAGTATTTTTAAAGGGGGCTTTAGGGGTTTTTATATAGATAGAACAGAGCAAAATAAGTAGATGAAGAAACCACTAGACCTTTCCAGCAAAGAGATGCTTGGGAAATTTCTCTGTTGTACCACATACATTGCCCTTAAGTAAACACTGTATGTACTTAAGTAGATCCCCTTTTTTTGTGTGGGATATAAGTAGTTCAGGGGGCTGTTTGAGATTGCTTATTACTTCCTGTATAAAACAATCTTTTTCAAGGGTTAAATCTTCACTATTGCCATTTCTCTTAATCTGTAATTTCACTTAATCTGTAAGCTGCTACCTTGAAAATGTTATTACTTGAAAAATAATGAACACTTGCCCTTGAATGCAAGACTTCTAAACCCACATATAGGTGCTCCGTTTCTTCTGAATTCTAGTTTTGCATAGATCTCCTATTTCTGCTTGGATGTATGACCTTATAATCATCATCATCTGTCTGAGCTTTCCTTTTACCCACTTAGCTTTTCCTGTTGATTGAAATAGTTAATACTCATTTCTGTCTTACCCACTATTATTCTGACTGATTTCATGGCCTACTGGGCCATTTAAAATTTGTCTCACTTTGTTGTTCATTTTGGTTAGCCCCAAAGCACTGCCATTTGTTTTTTGTAAAGCACTGCCAGTTGCACTATGTTAAGTTGTTACTAAAAACCTCCCTAAGTATATAGAGTGAAACTGAAACACTGATGTGTTGAATCTCTTTGAGTTCTTGCAGGTTTGGATTTTTATCCATTGGCCTTTCCTGAATCAACTGAGAAACACCTATTCCTGATGGTCTTTGAGTTGTAGATTTTTGAGACCACTCAAGAGTTACTCTTGGGCCGGGGATATAGCTCAGTGGCATAAGCGCCTGCCTGGCAGATGCAAGGTCCTGAGTTCGATTCCCACTACCAAAAAAAGAGAGAGAGTTACTCTTAAGCAATTTTTAGGTGGAATTGATACTGTTAGAAGACAGGCCATTTTTTTCCATCTTGAAGTTGATTCTCTTCTTTAAACATCTTAACTTTTTGAAAACTTGATGATACTTCATTTGAAATTGTCATGACTATTTAAAAGCAACTTGGGAGAATTATTTAAGAAATTTAATGTGGAAACATTGGTGGTAATAGTGACTCTTTTTTTAGGTTTTTTATTGTTTTTTAGGGTTTTTTTTTTTTTTTTTATGATACTTGGAATCAAACTCAGAACCTTGAGCTTGCCAGGCAAGCACTGTGCCTCTGAGTTATCTCCCCGGCCCTTTTTTTAGTTTTGTATCAGTTGAATTTTTGTGCCTTTTTCTCTGTGTACATGGCAGTTTTTGTCAATAAAACTTAAACCCAAAAACTACAGATGTCTAGAAACGATACAGATTTTCCATTGTTTTTTTAAACCACATGTATAAGGTCATAAATACTAAACTATGAATTATATATATATTCTTTATGCTCAGGTAAAACTTGATCTAAATATCTACAGTGATCACATAGTATGATTAAAAGCCAGATGAAATGCAACTATAATTCACTTTGTTCTTTATTTTTCAAGGGACCAGTTACTCTCCACAAGAAAATTCACACAACCACAGTGCTCTTCATAGTTCAAATTCACATTCTTCTAATCCAAGCAATAATCCAAGCAAAACTTCAGATGCAGTAAGTATTTAAACATGCCAAATTTTTTCAGAAAAATTATTGGAAAAAATAATCCCACAGCAAATCTTAGATCTGATGTCTTTGAAAATGTTTTAATTGGGCCGGGGATATAGCTCAGTGGTGCAACGCCAACCTGGCAAGCTAAGGTCCTGAGTTCAATTCCCAGTACCCCCCCAACAAAAAGTTTTAATCAAAGCTGTCTTTAATATGTTTGATAGTTCATTAGCACTCTTGTGCAAAGTAAAATTTTAACTTGTGATATGAGTTCTTTTTTTAAACTTCAACACTTCTTTAAGACTTAAGATTACTTTCTTTGCATAACACATAACCTAGCATATGTTCATTATTTATTGTGTACGCTATACTCTTACCAGAATCTATAGACAAAAAGGTCTTCAGGAGCATTAAGCCCAGTGAGGGGTTGTAAGTATTTTCAAAAGTTTACATTAATGAAGAAATTGTAACTGATTTTGAATTTTTAGTGTCACAAGTTCAAATAAAATTTTTACTATATTCATTTGGCAGAAGATAAATAAGATTTCAAGGTACCAGACTATGTGAACTTGCAGAGATACAAAACTAAGATAATGTAGCCCATCTTAAAGGAAGTTTCAGACCTGTAGCGAAGACAAAAAAGCAAACATCCCAGTATATATTAAAAGTTGCATTGGGAACACTCAAGACAGGAACTCTTAGCATAGATTAGGAAGATATTAAAGTATAAGTAATACTTCCCAAAAGGTTGAATATAAATTAGCTAGCTCAGGACTTTGTATTGCAAACAGAGGAATATTTAGATGTGTATGAAATAATGTAAGGTGTTTGGTAAGCTGCAAGGATATTAATTGTGTGGGAAAAGCCATTTTGGTTACAAAGATAAGTGGGGGCAAGGTCATAAGAAGCTGTATACCTGATAAAGGTGTACAAATTACGTAGAAAGTCAGTGAAGAGCTATTGAAGGATATCATTGGTATAGTAACAAATTTATAATTTTAAAAATTATCTTTGGCTGGGGATATAGCTCAGCAGCACAGCACCTGCCTGGCAAGTGCAAAAAAATCATCTCAGCTAATAGAACTGTGGAGAATCGTTATGGGAAAGAAACAAGAATTAGAAGGAAGACCATCAAAATTGTAGGATAACAATCCAGCACATTTCTCCTTGAATATTTGGATGAGTATCATACTTTAATTGGCATTGGAAGACTTTCAGGGCTTACTACTTTTTGCCCTTTGTTGAACAGAGATAATGCATTGCCAGAAAATTGGAACATTAAGGATAATAATTGGGTAAATAGATTCTAAAGTAGTTTTAAAAAATTGTATTAAGGTCCAATTAGAAAAACAGAAATGCTAGAATTTAATACATGGATTGATTAAGCAGATACTTCAGTAATGAGGACTGAAAAAACAAAGAACCCTAAGGTAACTTACAGCAGTCTTCCCTTAGGGCCATGGAATAGTAGGAAGAAGTTGAGATTACCAGAACTTCATAGCTCAGATGAGTACCACAGAGCTGGTGGTTGTACTTCTGAGGGATCTGAAGCTAGTTGTAGGGGCAGGGATAGTAGGGTAGGGGAGAGCTGAAAACGGGAACCAGCTGGCTAAATAAAATATGTGTATTTCTCAGTGCTAGCATCACAGAGTAAAAGAAGGGTGGGATTGAGGCTGTGAGACAGCAGCTTTATAAACCCTTACAGGTGCCACTGGTGATTACACTACAGGATTTGTGATGAGTTGTTTCTCTTCATCTGTGTGCTGGGATTTTTAGAACAAGTCTCCCTCTTTTCCTAGAAAGTGATCCAAGCAACACTAACCTTAAAGATCCATTCAGAGCAAATTTTTACTTAGATTATCCAGAAATACATTGATTTAGTGAAAACATAGAGATGCCAGGGAATTTCATTGGCAGTGAAGACTGAAGAACATTACCAGAATGAGTTGAATGCTATGTGTTTGCAAGGTCAGGATTTTCCCTTCCTTTGGACATCAACTATAATTTTTTTTTTTTTTTTTTTTTTTTTTTTTTGATCTTCAGTAGGGCCCACGCTAATCTAGCCAGGATAGCCACTTCCCCTCCCAGGTTGGGGGAGTCTGGCTCCACAAACATTAGCATGCTAATGACAGTCACCTGCTGGCCCTAGGGAAGTTGTGACTTGCTCCAGCTTCCTTAAGCACAGTGGAAATACTGAAAACGACCTATTTGCTTGCCTCCATACATTCTTTCCCTCAGCAAACATTGATTGTGCACGTCCTGGGCTCTGTACTGGGCCCAGGAGATCTCACAAGGACACATTAAATAGGACATCAACTATAATTTATAATTCCCAGTTGCGGTAGGTTTTTCCGTTATAGTGTACTCATTATGGCAAGGGTAGTATTCACAAACAGGAAATTTAATCCTAACTGAGAAATTAGCTTGTGATTTTTTTTTTGTGGGTTTTCAGCTTTGTGTTTTAATATCACTTGGTGGGGAAAAGGTGGCTACCTCCATGGAGTGCTTCCCTAGCATGCTGGAAGCCCTGGTTTTGATCCCCAGCACCATACTCCCAGTCATATCTTAACAGAAGTTTTTGAGGAACTAGTAAATAATATAAAATGAATTTTCATTTTGTTTTTATAATTAAAGACTATAAGTAGGATTTATACTAGGTAACGCAAGTTTAACACCCTTTTTTTGGGAGACAGTGTCTCGCTACCTTAGGTAGTTCAGGCTACCTTGAACTCACTTTGTAGCCCAGGTTGGCCTTGAACTCAGCAGTCCTGCTTTAGCCTCCCAAATGCTGGGATTACAGGCATTCGGCACCGAGCCCAGCTCACATCATTTTTTTATAATTAGGTTTTATTGGTGCATTTTAGATATAATGATCACATTCATCATAATTTGTACCTGTGCCATGATATAACTTAATTCTTTTCTTTCTCATTCCATAACCCGCCTTGCAACCCCTCCTCCTCTCCCCATTTACAAAAGTACTGTTGCCATTTTTCCTTCTTTACTCACTTTCTTTACTTTTCCCTTTTTTTCCTTTTACCTTCCCCTCTCCTTTATACCCCTCTCCATTTGAACATTTTCTTCCTTTTTCCCAATACCTAATGTGTATTTTGGTCCTTATTTACACTCTCAGTTTCTCATACTGGAGAACAGTGCGGTATTTACACATGTATGTCTGATTTATTTCACTTGAGAGTATGGTCTCAGGGTGCATCCATTTACCTGGGAATGTCCCAGGCTTATAGTTAACACATCATTTTTAACCTAGACTATGCAGTATCTTCAATTTTTTTTTTTTCCCCTCTGAAGTTTTCAGCTTTAAATCTGTCTTGGAAAAAGCACTAACAGTATTACTTAGTTTTCTACTTAGACTTTTCATAATGGTTGAAAGTGAAGGAAAATTTATTTTTGTATAAGTTTAGTTATTGACATGTAGCTCCTTGCTAAGTTGTATCACGGACATTTATTGTATATCATACAGCATGGCTCATGGTAAATCTTTAGGAAAAGCTTATTCAGTGTACCTTTCCGATTTAAAAAAATCACAATAGGACTTACAGACATGGTAGTTTTGAATTAGTCATGGATATTTGATTTTTTTTTTGTTAAGAAAAAAAAAGGCTCTGGATTTCTTAGGGAGAAAATTTTCCTATTTAAAAACACTGTGATTATGATTTTTCCCTTCTAAATATATCATTCCAATTTTAAGTTGTTGGAAAGCTTTAAATTCAGTTGTACATGGTGTATTCATATTCTTATCCATCTTGTAAACAGTTGTCTTCTGTATATTTTATAGTTTGAGTCCTGAATCTCCTGTTTGCATCCAGTCTTTCTGGAAGTAGTACTTTCATTAAATAAAAAAAGCAAGATTTATCAGAGAATTCTTGATCACAAAAAATGCCATCTTTGGTATTTAATTAAGTGTTATTTGTTAATTCATTGTAGTTTTAGAAAAGTGATGGTACAGCTTAGGAGAGTAGAAAGGGGGATACTTTTCTGAGGAACAGAATAGCATTTTCGTAAGAGACCCAGAAGACATGTTGAATTCAAGGAGAGATGAGATACATGCCTTGGTAACTAACTTCTGTTAGGTGTGTTCTAGAGCATTCATTCTCATACTTACTTTTTTATCTATTTTTTAATGTTTTTGGTACTGGAAATCAAACTCAGGACTTCACACTTGCCAGCCAGGCACTGTGCCCCTGAGTTACACCCCCAACCCCATACTTCCTTTTTGAAAGAAAGCTTTTATGTGGGCTTCATCTTCAGAATATACTATATTAAAAACTGAAACAGATTATGTGAACTGTATTTAAAATCAATCATAAACCTATTACATGTTAATTTGTGCAACTTTTTAATGAAAAGTAACTACTGTAAACAAAAATAGACATTGACTATCTCCTTAGTCCCTGATGTAGACTCAGAATTTCATACCTGCTCCTTTTTCCAGTGTTTTGTGATAGCAGATTTTCTGTATACTTTCTGGGTAAATGGGCTTGTGATACAATGAAGGGAAAAGATAAAATCATTTGAATGGTGTGTTGAATGTGCCTTCAGTGTTGTGAAAGGATTTCAGGTGGCCACCCTCTCAAGCCTAGTTCAGAAAAATTTGAAATGTATACAGGCCTTGATTAAGCTTAGTTCTCAATTTTAGATATGCATTTTATAATATTAAAACAAAATTTTTAGCACTTGTCATTCCATTCTATTCTGTGTCAGTACTTTAAATTAACCCCTTGCATGGGAAGTTTTCTTTTTCCATAATTGGAAATGAAGTAGGGAAGAGAGGTTAGAGTTACTATGGGTATGTAGATATAATGTGCACCCTGGGACACGTTTTTTGTCAGGTAAAAACATAGCACTGACCTAGGACTGAATAGTAACATATTAGACAAGTTCTCTTCAAGATTTTGGTTAGTAAACTTAACTGTCCTGAAGATTGTGTCTGGATGTAAATTGCTAAATATGCTACTTAGGCAGATTTTACACGTATGTATGCGCGCCCACACAAAACGAAACAAAACAAAAAAAGAACAGAACTTTTTGGCAAAAGCAGCAGCGTGTTTGTATGCTGTTTCAAACTCAGCTCCTCCTCCCTGAATGTGACAATTTACCATCACGTTGCGGAGCGCTGGTTTAAGCCAACCTGATCTACTCTAGCCTAGTATCCTTTGTCTGCTTGCCTCAGATATCATTCACCTCTCCCTAATCCAATAACTGTGTAACCACTTGTCAGGTAAACTATTTTTTTAATAACATCTATAAAAGGGATTATTTTGCATAATTAGATACAGGTGGTAAAGAAGAAAGTTTTGAATTTGGTTTTTTGTGATTGGGTTCCTGAGCCTTGGTTGTAGCTTACTATTGAAAGTTAAAGGTTGAAAATTAGTTCTCCACTGCTTCGTAAGGTCTGGAGGCACAGGGCTGATGTCTAGTATTATCAGTATTTCAAATTGTAATCTAAGACTCTAAACATGAATTTGCAATAGTTTTATACCTGCCTTGAAGATTACTTGGGGCACTTCTATAGTCAGTGTCAGTTCAGTGGGGAAGACTGGCCTTTGGAAACGAGAGTTTTTGAGCCTTTTTTTTTATCACTAGTGTTGTGACATAGATAGTTTATAAGTTTGCTTTGTTATGGGTAAACTTAAGGCTTGAGGGAGCTAGCACAGAATAAGAGTTTTATTTCCTGCAGCTTTAAAATTGTTCTACTCCCCACTGTGATGAACCCAGAAGGATAGGCTACTGTAGTATCACTTTGTCATACTGATCACAAAAGATTTTAAAGATTTTACCAGATAGCTTGAGCTAAATAGAGACATTTGACTCAGGCATGGTAGCACACACCTATAATCCCAGCACTCAGGAGACTGAGGCCATCCTGAGCTACAAAGTTCAAAGCCAGCCTGAACTACATAGTGATACCCTGTCTCAAAACAAAACAATAAATCGCAATAAGGCAGCTAACTGGACCTTTCAGGGCTTTCTAATTTTATTGTGATTGTACATAGCTTATACAATGCCTGCAAGAGACTATATCTAAAAATTTTTGAAAGACTGATTTTAAATTGTTTTACACTTGATTTCATCTCATAGATTTTGAAGGTGAAACAAATTCATAGCTTTTAAATGGCTTTCTTTTTAAATTTGTGGTGCCTTAATTCACTAATGTACATATAGGCAGCCATTCTCTGTTACACTCTATATTATTGCTGTTGTTCCTTAATTTAGAACCAGTGATTTCATGCCATGATAACAGTTGAGAGTGGGTTCCAGCAATTAAAATTATGGTAATGAGCTTTTGTGATGCTTTCTAAAGTCAAAAAATTTCATTAGTTTCACATTTTTTTTCCTGTGCCTATCTTTTTATCTTTTTTAGTGCTTTGTTTTCTTTGACAGTTCTTGTAGACTTAAATGTTCTAAAATAGAAAGTTAGTAATTAGGTTGTAGATCAGGATACATGTATCATTTTTTTTTTCCATGTGTATACTTTGAAAGCCATTGACAATATTTTCTAACAGGTAATTATGTAATATTAACATTTTCTAATTTTTAAAATGTTATTTTTAAGCCTTATGATTCTGCAGATGACTGGTCTGAGCATATTAGCTCTTCTGGGAAAAAATATTACTACAATTGCCGAACAGAAGTTTCACAGTGGGAAAAACCAAAAGAGTGGCTTGAAAGGTATTTGCTTGTAACCAAATTAAATATTACTTAATTCTGCAGGTTAAACACCTGATGGCATTAAAGGCTGTAATTTTAGGTTTATTATAACAATGCCCAGCACTCATTTTAATTTCATTTATTGGCCCATTATCTTGTGCTTTCACAGTTTGTCTTAAAAACAGATGTAGGGCAGAAAGGGAACTGTTGGGAGCCTTTGGAAGAGTCAATGTATTAATAAACGTATTAATGTATATTTATGCATATTCCTTTGATTAGAAGTCTATATAATCTTCATGTCATTTTTCTGACATGCATAGAATTAATATTACAAAGTTTTGATTGTAGGATTAGTACGAATAACTGATACAGTTTTGCCATGAGTGAAAATACCAGTTTTTGATACATCCCATCTCCTGCAGCAGTTGAATAATAGACTATGCTCAGTTCTTGTTTTATGCATAACATTTTGTTAAGCATTTGGCCAGAGTAGTAGTTGTGGGTACTGAGGACCTTGATGTGATTTTTATGACTTTATTTTCTTACTTTTAGAGAACAGAGACAAAAAGAAGCAAATAAGGTGGCAGTTAATAGCTTCCCAAAAGATAGGGATTACAGAAGAGAGGTGATGCAAGCAACAGCCACTAGTGGGTTTGCCAGTGGAAGTGAGTATTAATTTTGTTTATTTTTCACATTTACATATATTGTCTACATGTGTAAATTAAGGACATATGATTGCTTTCATGTTGGATGTGTCTCCAACCCTTTCCTGAAAAGGGAGAGGGTACACAGTGATATTATACATTTATGTATTTTTCAGTATTCATAATGCCTTTGATGCAGTTTGAATTGTTAGTAAGACTTCATATTGGTTTTTATTTTTTACAAAGCAAAAAACATGCGATGACTCCAGTATCCTCAGTTTTTCTGTCCTATTAAACAGGACGTAGAACTCCCTGGCTTTCAGCCTGGTATATACAGTGATGACACCAAAACTTACCTATACATGAGTAGATGATTCTCTGGCTTAGGAGTTTTAAACTTTATAGCAGTATGAAAATCTACTCATACAATTACTCTGTTTTTCATTTTTTGTACAGTGATAAATTACATCAGTGACATAATACTTTATTATAAAATAGGCTTTATGTTAGATGATCTGCCCAACTGTAGGCTTAAGTGTACTGAGCATGTAGTGAACAGGTAGGCTAGCCCAAGCTCTGATTTTCAGTAGGTTTAAGTATATTAAATTCATTTTCTATTCCTACGTTTATTGGGATATAACCCCCTTGCTAAGTCAGGGACTATCTGTATTTGGAAATTCATTTCATTGTGATTATATAGATCTTTAGTACAGCTCTATACAGAGAATTTCCACAGAATTACCAAAATTCTATGTAGAAAACTGTTCTAGAACCTCTTGTTCAAAGGTGCTCTTCAGCAATAAGTAAAACTGTGAGCACACTTTAATGTTACTTTGAGGCCAGAATTTGTGAAAATGGGATGATTTGGGTAACATACATTTGTTTTTAATTAATTCTCTCCCTCTCTTTCTCTCTTGTTTTTTTTGTACCGGGAATCAAACTCGACCTTGTGCTTACCAGGCAGGCGCTGCATCACTGAGATCTATCCCCAGCTCTTAATTAATTCTCTGAATTTAAAGTTGTACTAAAAGTTTCCATGTTGCTATGTTATTTCCCTTTCCTCAGATAAAATTTAAATCCCATATAGAGTTCTTTATTGAACTTTGAGACTTTAGAAGAATTTTAAGATGTACTCTGAGAATTCTAATGGCTAAGTTTTAAATCCCTATTTAACTCAGAAATCCAATTAATAGATAGATTTGGTCTCAACAGGAAAACTGATTGATTGATGGAAAAAATTAGTTAAAAACAGTTAACATAGTTCTGCATGACTGAATCTTTAGTCTTTTTATTTATTTTTGGTCTTTGGTGTTTTTCTCTGGTACCAGGAATCGAACTCACAACCTCACACTTGCCAGACAGGCGCTGTGCTGCTGAGCTAAATCCCCAGCCCCCTGAATCTTTAAACTGTTTCTTAGAACATTAAACTTTAGATCACATATTAGTACATTACTGAATTTTTTAAAAAGTGTTTGAGCAGTGTTTTAAGTCCCCAAAGTTAAGAAATAAAATAAAATTGTGCTTTGAGATAGACTTGATCTAGTCTCTTCACTTTTTAAGGAACTGACTTAAATAAATAGCACCCAGGTTGTAGAACTCCTGAGCAAATAGAGGAATTGGATCATAGAGGAGGGAGTAACCCCTGGGTGTAAAATTAACCTTTTTGGTAAACATAAGTATAATATAGAGGATGCAGCATTGTGTCTTTGCTAACTAGATCCTAGAGTTAGTACTGCTAGATTGGACTGGTGGCTCTCAAATGAGGAAAAGGAGCAAAACCTAGTAATTCTTTCTAAAGTAACCTGTCATTTAAGTCACTGTTCCCTGGGGTAGAGTACATAAAGGGAGAAATTAGAGATCTGATTCCAGAAAACTGATGGGAAAGCAAAGTGGTTTCTTTGTGTGTTATGTGTTCAGTTAAGCATCTCTGTGCAACTTTTTACAGTGGTACATTGGTTCAGAAATTTAATTTCTTCCACAATTTTGGAAAAATGGCCACATTTGTGTTCGTGCAGGAAAGATGCCTGTGGTTATGCTTGTTACCTGATGCAGAGTTCCTAAACAAAATTTTGCTGAATGTTTCTTTCTGTTTACAAACCAAATTGTTCCTAAGCAAAAGTGTTCATGAACTGAGGTACCACTATATTTCAAATAAATGTTTTCTTTTTATTTTTTTGTTCATTTTTCAAAAGTAAGGCATGCCTATTATTAGAAACGAGAAGAGAAGTAAAGTTTTTTAATTCCATGATCCAGGAACATTTTGGCACATACTTTTTTTTGAGAGAGATAACATATATTAAGTATACATATATGTATACCTCTTTTAGAGATACGTATATAGATATATCTTGAGTATTTTGCCCCAAAATGGGGTTATCACAGGTTATAATCTGTTTTGCTTAATATTTCAGCAGTACATTTCCATTTGGGTTTGTAATTTAATATTTGTTATATTGCCTGCATAGTACTATGTTTATTTATAAATAAACCCCTATGCAGGGATACTTGGGTCAGTTTTTTTTTATCCTTGTGAACAAGGTGATGATTCATATATCTGCCTACTTACCTGAAGTTAATTTCCTAGATGTATACATGATGAGTCAGTGTGTGTGTGTGGCTGTAGTTCTGTGCATATCAGTTTTTTTAGATTTTAGTTATACAGTTTAATTTTCACTGCTCCCCTGAGCTGTATGTGTTGTGGTAGTAATAAAGTCAGCCATTTAAATGTTTGATGTTGTCTATCAAAGAACATTGGCAGTTTCCCCATGTGTACAGTTTATATTGATAGAAAAAGGGATTATGAAGCTTTTTTATATGTAAAGATACTTGATAGTGAAAATTATAGGCTTAAAATTTTTATTTTGGTATTTACTACTATTGGGTTTTTTTGTTTTGTTTCGTTTTGCCTTTTTTTTAGACGGGGTCTCACTGTGCAGTTCACTTTGTAGCCCAGGGTGGTCTTGAACTCGTAACAATCCTCCCTCAGCTTTCTGAGTGCTGAGATTACAGGCATATGTGCATGTGCCACTACACCTGGCTACAGGGTTTTTTTTGTTCTTAGTCTGTGCACAGGGTGATTGCTCTTAAGTTTAGAGAAACTTCGTTTGGGGTTTCTGATAGTATAAGTGGCTTGCCAAATTATGAAGTTTTTTACTGTGCAAGACTCTTATTCTGTAGCTTGTAGACCATCGTGCCTACTAGATGCCAGTAGCATACCTCCTCTCTACTCCTAAAGATGTAGAAATATACAAGGGGGGTGGGGGTATAAATAGAGCCACTTATTTAACTGTTCTATCTAGAGTTTGTAATACAAGCTGTTGCTTCCCCTGTTGCTATAATGTTGCTCTTTTCAGTTTACAAAAATTTGAAGTTACTAGTTTTAATTTTCATCTCAGCATATACATGATACGTTTTGATTGGCCCTACAAAACTGAAAGAGAATTTTCTAGATCAAGAAAGAAAAGTTTATCCAGGTGTGGTGGCGCACGCCTGTAATCCCAGCACTTGGGAGGCTGAGGCAGGAGGATCATTGCGAGTTTGAGGCCAGCCTGGGCTACAAAGTGAGTTCAAGACCAGCCTTAACTGCATAGTGAGACCCTGTCTCAAAAAGACAAAAGAAAGGAAAGTTCTAGGTATTCAAGTGATATGGTTAGGCATAGCATAGTATTACTCCTGTTCTATCTGTTATTAAAGGTTTGTATAACACCAGATTTTATATTGGCACATTGTTAAAGACCTTGTATTTTGGTCTTTGATTTAAATTTTTTGGCAGTATTTCACTATGCATGGATATAACATGAAATTGTATATAGACACCCTTTTAAAACTTACATTTTGAGGGTATTTCTTTGATCAGTCTTGGTCTTTATAATTAGAAGAGCTGTGAATCAGAAAACATAATACAGTATTCAACAGAGAGGGTATCCTTTGGTACAATTGTCATTACCTATCATGTACTTGAATCTTGGGGTGTTTCTTGGAGGTTACTTTAACTCTTTGGTTATTTAGATTGAAATATTACAGTTTTTAGAGACTTTAATAAGTAATAAGCTATTAACATGATTGAAATTCTCCTTACATACTGTTTTGTGGAGGCATAGTACTAAGATTTAAATTGTTAATAGTTTTGACTATCAGAGTATCTACTTTTAAATTGAAAGAGAATATATTTCAATGTAACTCGTGGTAGATTTTTCTGATTATGCTGTGGGTATAGGGCTTCTGTTTGCAGGTAGCACATAAATCATAATTTTGTTACTTTTACATCTTTTTTTTTTTTTTTTTTTTTACTTTTACATCCTTACTACTAAAAATACTGGTTATTGAGTGTACAGTTTACCATAAGTTCAACTATCTTAAAATGAAGTCACTTAATCCCTAAATTGCTTGGGAGCCCACTAGTTGACTGTCTCAATATTCAGAAAATCAAGCTAACAAAGCTAATATTCTTTTTCAGTTGAACTACTATGGGTAATTTAGTCAGGCATTAACTAGATCTGTATTTTTAAAGACTGTAACATTCACTTTTAAAATTTTTTAAACATTTTGAGTGAAATGTTATAGCACCATATTGGAGGTTTTGTTTGTTTTTGTTTTTTATATTTTATTTAAGCTACAGCATGGTTCTAAAGAATACTAAGAAACTACCAGCCCACTTGAAGTATAGATTGGTATTTAAACTCTTATTTTTTAATATATTCCAATGGTAAAACTGCAGACACTTAACTGGGCTTGCAGTTTTATTTAAAAAAAAAAAAAAAAAAGATACATAAGTATGTTGCTAAATTAGCTGATGTTAAAGACAGGATTCTAACGTAATCTTTTTTCTTCCCCTTCTGTCACTCCAACATCTCTTTTTTCGAACTATGAACTGTAAAGTGGAAGACAAGCATTCCAGTGATGCCAGTAGTTTGCTCCCACAGAACATTTTGTCTCAGACAAGCAGACACAATGACAGAGACTACAGACTGCCAAGAGCAGAGACTCACAGTAGCTCTACGCCAGTACAGCACCCCATCAAACCAGTGGTTCATCCAACTGCTACCCCAAGCACTGTTCCTTCTAGTCCATTTACGCTACAGTCTGATCACCAGCCAAAGAAATCATTTGATGCTAATGGAGCATCTACTTTATCAAAACTGCCTACACCCACATCTTCTGTCCCTGCACAGAAAACAGAAAGAAAAGGTATGCCATTTTTCCTGGATGCTGCACGTTGAACTATAGTTTCTGATAAATGACATTTCCTTTGGCTTACATAAGGCTTAAGTATAAATTCTTTTTTTCCTTTTTTTTTTGCGTTGCTACATAGATGTAGGTCTAGAGTTAGTCATATGTAGCTTTTTCTTTTAATTTATGATACTAAGACTCAATTCTTTTTTGCCTTTGACCCTGAAGTTAGTACTTCATTTAAATTGTTTAACAATGGTTTAACTAGTCAAATGACTGTCCCTTCATATTTGCATAAAATTTTTTAATTTTTGTGATAATTATCTTGATTAGAAATTGTGTCCATTTTCTAAAGTTTAATGCAGATATAAGCATTTTTAACCTTATCATTTCTCTATATCAATCAGTTTTTTATTGGTACATAATAGTAATACAAAATAATAAGATTGGTTTTTATATATTGGCATACACATATAACATATTTTGATGTTTTTCTTCGCTCTTAGCTCCCTCTCCTTTTCATCTCCCTTACCCCCATTCCTTCCTTATCTCTAAGTTTAGATTCACGTTTCTACCAGGTTACTGGCTTCAGTTTGTGAGATAGAAAACTCACAACCGAGTCTCACGGGCTTAAGGATAAGACATGTTAGTGTCTAAAGCAGACCTTAAATCTGAAGGTTACAAATAAACATTGTATTCAATTGTGTTTCTACAACTGTGTTAATAAACATGTTCAAAAAGTTACAGTAAAAATTGGTAACAGTCACTTGGGAGGTATAAGCAATGTGACAAGTGTATTTGCATAGGCTCTTCACAGTTCTAACTTGTTACATTATCTGATGTCTTGACAATCTAAAGAAATTAAAAGGCAGCAAGTACACAAATTACCTTGGCTCCTCAGCTCAGGAACTTAATTCTTTCCACAATTACGGTCGTAAACCAAATCAGATTTTCCCATAAGGTCACCATTGAACCTATGAGTTGATTAGGTTCATGACCAGTTTGGTTTGTTTGTTTGTTTTTGCGGTACCGGGGATCGAACTCACAACCTTGTGCTTGCCAGGCAGGCGCTTATACCACTGAGCTATATCCCCAGCCCTGACCATTTTGGTTTGTGACCACAATCATGAAAAGAATTAAACATTCATGAACTGAGGCACCACTATATCATGCATGGGTCCACTAGCAGATGTTAATGTTGAACTTTGAAATGTCCAGTGGAGTTAGGAGACAGTCATGAACCTTTAAGCCAAATCTGTTTATTGATCTATTCCACATTGACTTAATTTCTTCACAAGTGTCAAATAATTGGATTGCTTCTGGTTTCACCTCTCCTGCACAGATTCTTCGACTGTTTCTTGGTACTGTAGCAGTTATGTAATACTAAAAACTATGTAGTTTTTTACCATACAGTGCAAAATATATCACAGATTGAAATTCATTTTAAATATTGTAAGTTTAAAGGTGGCTTATGCCAAAACCCATACATAAACATAAAATTTATTCTCTAAGTTTGCCCAAAAAATGCCTGAGAGATGAAATGTCAGTTAATATATTCTCAGTGGATACTTCAGTGTTTTAATTCTTGTAATTTTATTTGACTCTTTGGGTACAGCACAGTTTATTTTAAAACCCATGTCAGTTAAAAAAAATGCCAGCCAAGTGCAGTTGTACCCACCTGTTGTAGTCGTGGCTATTTGAGATGCTCAGGTGAGAGGATCACTTGAGTCCGCAATTCAAGACTAGTGTAGGGAGTAATACATCTAGATCCTGTCACAGGAAAAACAAACAACAACAGTATCACACAGCCATATAAAATTCTTCATCTCATTTCACTTTTGTATATTTAGCACTTAATAGCTCTCCTCTTTCCAAGTTTTGTCCTTGACTTCAGTGATACTACTCTCTAATTTTTAGTTCTTGTTTCTCCTTGCTCTGTAATATTAATACCATTTAGCCATTTTGTTTTGTTCTTTTTCTTACACAACATGTCCTTTTTTGATAGTCATTCTCTGTGATTGTCATGACATCCAAATTGTTAATTCTTCTTACTTTTACTTCCTTAAGTTCTTGGTACATTTTTGCTGGTAGCATTTCAGATTCCTCCCTTTTCCCCTAACTTATCCTTGGATTCTCAGTACTTAACAGCACTATTTCCCACCTTCCAGCTTTTCCTTGCTCTTTAACATTCTTACCCACCTACCTACCCTCTCTCTTCTGCTCACCCTTGGCAAATCTTAGGTAATTAATTTGGGTATATTCTTTCTGCTCTAGCCACTGTGGTATTCTGCTTCCATCTTAGTCTGTCCTCTTAGTGTCATAATTGTAAATTTAAAATGGATTTTATCATATCTTTCTAATGGTTTCTCATTGGTCAGAGTCCATATACTTTATAGTAAGAGTATAGCAACCCTTGACAGTCTAGGTGGAGTCTGCCGTATTCTATCATTTCTTTGTTGCAGACCTGGATAGTTTTTAGAATGTTACGTTCTTTAAGGCTTTACCAAGTAAGATGTGTGTTCTTCTTTTCCTATCTTACTGAAGTCAGGAGTTTTTTAAGACCCAGCTCTGTCGTTCTAGTATCAGTAAACTTCTCTCAATCTTTCTTTTAAGTGCTTGTGCTTTTGTCTGTTACAGCACTGATAATTTTAATTTTTTAAAGTATATCATACCCTTTTAGGGCTAGTCATTTTTTTTTATGCACTTTATATTTGAATATTACCTTCTGGTCTCTCACTGCTTTGAGCTTCATTTCTGACAAACGTAATTAAAAATTACACTAATTTGAAGCTTACAGGAAAAAACTTGATTACCTTCAAATTGTCTGTTTATACAGAGGAAATTGTACAGTCTTTCCTAAATGTTTCCTTTGCGTGTTAATTGAAGGCACATTTCACTTACTTAAATGTTGATCATATGATTATTCTCCAGTTAGTGTAAATTTGTGAAGTGTCCATTAATTTGAAATTACTCCTTTCTCAGGGGAAACATCTATGAGACATCTTTTATTTGGGTTTTCCTTAACAGTTACAGTTAAGGACTGGGGGTATATTTCAGTGGTAGAGCATTTGCCTACCATGAATGAGGCCCTAAGTTTGATCCCCAGCACTGCAAACAAAAAATAATTACATAATTTCCACCAAAGATTGATAGTTCAAATCAGGTTGCTCTGTTAGGTCTTAAATGCCTGTGGTATGATGAAGTGATAGTATCTAAAGATGTCAGTGGTAGCATGAGGAACTAATACAAAAGCAGGATGTTTGTTTTCTTACCTGCTGCTCTAACCCCAGTGCTTGATAGATACTAAGCAGTGTACAAATATTTGTTGTAGGTGGATAAATAGCTGCAAGAGAGATAATGCATTGAAGGTTGGAGAAGTTAACTGCATTGGTCGTAGCATTTAGAGTGCATATGTGTTACATAACTGTTACAGCTAATTAAAGGACTCCAGCAGTAGATTAGATCTGTTAATGCCATTGTGTCACTTGAGAGAAAGAATAAAAGATAAACTGAAAGTTTTTAATTGCTGAAGAGACAGAAGTGTGGAGAAGCTATGTAAATGCTTTCACAGCAATCCTGGAGTTGGATAGAGTAAAACGGGAACCATTTAAGTCAGTATCTGTTTTAAGTAACATTTAAGCATTCATTGATGAGGTCATTTTATTGCCCAATCACACACCAAAGCAATATCTCCTTTTACACTAAAAAAAAACACAAAACTCCATCAGTTGACATCCCATTACCCTCTTCATAGGTTATAACTCCATAGTCACTTGTGGATGAGTGAAATGAAAAAGCAGGCAGGCAATAAATGTCCTTGTTTACTCTGGCCAAGTAAGTGTCATTGTCAGCGTAATGACCTCAGTTAGCAATTTTTCATTTAGTAATTCAGTTATGATTTATTAAAATGGATAAGTTTGAAAACAAAGTAGTCACAGAAGCAGACCTCAGTGCCTCAGGCTAACTCTTGAGTGGGTTGGTGCATGTGGGTTCCATAAGGGTGTGGGAAGAAAGATCAGTTAGGTATTAATGAGGTTTTAGTCATGTGGAGTAAAATTCCCTTTTGTGTTTTTGTAGTACCTATAGACAAATTTGAATAAACATTAAGACTTTAGTACATGTTAAGACATTAACTTTATGTGGATGACTTAGAAGGTCATTAACTCATGGATGAGTTTTAGCTCCAATTGCATTGTTTTAAAATAGCTTGGGGTTAGTAAATATTCATGAAAAGTTAGGGAACTTTGCTATAGAGTTACTCAGATAATTGTCGAATAACTGAATATGTTAATGGAGGAATTTAATCTTAGTTTAAATCCAGTTTAGTCAGCATACTAAAGATGGCATTAATTCAACTTAGTAAAGATGATGAGGAGAAACAACTGTGATTAAAAAAAGAGGACTGTATTAGAAAATCTTGCTTATAACTTGGGGATAAGAAAGACCTTCTTAATCATTAAGACCTAAAATGAATTTACCTTGAATAAGTCGATACATTTGTTCATGCCTGACAGAATAAACAATGAAAGATAACAAACTAGGAAAAAATACTTTCCTAGGAATTTATGCAAAGCAATGCAAAAAGAAAGTCTAATAGAGAAATGGGCAAAGGATATGAACAAGCAATTAGATTTGATTGCTAGCCTTATTTCCTTAACTGAAAATGAGCCAAAGACCTAATTTCAAAAGTTAAAACTATAAAACTCTTAGAAAAAACACAGGAGAAAACCTTCCTGATGTTGGATTTGTCAGTGATTTCTTAGACATAACGCCAAATGTGTAGATCCAAAAAAAATAGATGTTGGACTTGATCGGTATAACAAACTTGTGCATCAAAGAAGACTATCAGGGCAAACAAGATAAACCATAGATTATGAGAAAATACTGATAAATCATATATGTGATAAGGGATTAGTAGCAACAGCAAAAACCACCCCAATTTAATGATGGGAAGAATTTGAATGTTTCTCTGAAGAATATATTCTAATAGCCATAAAAACATGAAAAGATGCTGAGTACCATTACTTACTAGAGGAATATAAATCACAGCCACAAGTACATACCACTTCAGTAGGATCGTTTATTATTTTTTAAAGAGGAAATAACAGGTATTTGAGAATAGAATCACCTGTGGAATTACCTGTGCCATCCAGCAGTTCTGCTCCTACATACAAAACGAAAAGTACTGAAAGGTACTTTTGAAAGGATTCAGACAGGTATTGTTAGTGTTCATAGCAGTTACTCACAATAGAAAAACATTAGAAACAATTCAAGTGCTCATTCACAGATGGAAAAAATAAAATGTGATGTTTATGCATATAATGCAGTGTTAGTCAGCAGTCATAAAGAATGCTGACACATGCTGTACAATGAGAACATTACACTTAAGGAAATGCTAAGATGCAGAAGTTTATGTGTTATGTGATTCCATGTATATGAGGTGCCTGGAATGGACAGATTGAGAGAGATAGAAAATAGAATAGTGGCTGCCAGTAGCTGGTAAGGGTGGTGAGTGAGGAGTTATTCAGTAGATATTTTTGTTGCTTTCAGACTGAGCTATATCCACAGCTCTTTCTATTATTAATTTTGAGGCAGGGCTTGGCTAAGTTGCCCAGGCTGCATTTGAATGTGAAATTTTCCTGCCTCTGGCTCCCAAGGTACTGGAAATGCACGCACATGCCACTATCACGCAGTTACTAGACATACTAGAACAATGTAGATGATTTTGTGTCTGGTTTATATACTCGAGGATGTCTTGGAAGGGTGATTTAGAAGAGTGGAATGATAAATTCTGTAGTTTAGTTTTAGGTAGGTGCCTCCCCCTTCTGGCAAAAGTTGAAAACACGAATCAATTCATAAATGTAAGTGTAAAGGGAAGGAAAGTTTTTTTTTTACCTCTCACAGTAGATGCACACACTTTAAAAGCAAAAAAAGCATATAGGCACATGTGGTCAAATTACTAGAGCTAAAATGAGATACCATTCCATTGCCAAAGACATTATGGGAAAACACCTACTAAAGTAGCTGGAGTTTCTTAAATGCTTAGGAAACTGCATTGAAGACAAGTAGAGGCTGATGCTCTTATTAAAGAGCAAGAGAGTCAATTAAAATGACTTGGTAATGCAGAAAACTACATTTACTGTTACATAACTTATTTATCTTCTGCTGGCAAATTTTAAAACTCCAAATTTTCTATTCATGTTTAATAAAATGTAGTATAAAATTTGTCACATGTATTAGTCCACATTCTAAAGCAATAAATTCCAGCAAAGGTGGTTGTTGTTTGAAACAGTCTGGCGGTATAGTTGGGGCTGGCTGTGAGTTCACTGTGTAGCCCAGGCTGGTCTAGGACTTGTGGCAGTCTCCTGCCTCAGCCTCCTGAGTGCTGGGATTGCAGGCATGCGCCACCACAGCTGGCTTGAGTGTTCTTTTTTTAAACATTAGATTTTATTGGTACATTTTAGATATAAGTAACAATCACATTCATCATAGAGAAAACATACTCTTAGTGGTAATTTTGTTTGTTCTATAAAAAAGTGCTTTGGTATTTTATGGGTAGCATTTAAAATACATGTCAGATAATTTGGGTCTACACTATATCACGTTACTTGGCTTTATGAATTTAGCACAAAGTTTATTAACTTCTGCCATTTACATATATTAGAACCCAGCATCCCAACACCAGCAGATTTGATGCCAATTGAAAAGATTGACCTAGGAGTTGAAAGAGATTGTGCTTAAATGTACGCCTGTGCTTAATTGCAGAATCTGGCTTGTAGTTAACAAATACATGTTGATGCTGACTCCCATTTTGCATTAGGACTAGTAACTGAGATAAATACAATTTCTCTGCTGAGGAAGCTCATGTTCAGATAGAACATTACTGAGTAATAGATGCTGTGTTAGGACACCCTAAACAAGCAGGAGTGACCCAAATTAGCACCTTAAAATAAAACTTGTACATTTTGGGGTTTTTTGTTAGTTTTTGTTTTACTAAATTCTAGTTTCCAGTTATGTAAGGAGATTGAGGCATATAATTAAAAACATTTAAATAACTTGTAACATCCTTGGAAGGGCATTTGGAGGCATTATAAAAAAAAATATAAAAATACTATACTGATAATCTACCTAGAAAGAAAACAGGTTTAGCTTTCCTGTCTTTGATGTATTCTTACTCTCCTCAGTTTTCTGCATTGTACTTTGTTTGTTGTAATTATATTTTCCTCTGCATGTTTTTAGTTAAAGGGAACCTAAGAATCTCCAGCCTTTTTTTTTTGGTACCAAGAATGGAATTCAGGACTTCGCACTTGCCAGGCAGGTGCTATGCCCCTGAGCTATCTCCCGGGCCCACCTATTTGTTTTGTAACCACCAAAGGTGCCAAAATCACACGTAGAACTTCAAGTCATACTTACAAGTAAGTTTCCTAGGGCTTATTAGATCTGAGTTGAAGCCTGGGTATCTATTTTCTAAGCTTCAGAAGTGATGCTGATAAGTAATCTGTTGAGATATAATACTCCAACTGTAATAGAAAAATTCTGGCCTCCAGGTAGGTGACTAGCCCAGAGTCCCATAAATACACTATTAAGTAGGATCAGTTGATTTCCACTCTGCTTATCTATTTCAGAATTCTGTTTTGTGGCATTTCATTTGCTTGACTTAAAGACTAATACTGAGGACTTTAAGAGAAAAATAAAACGGTAACAAAAAAAGATACAGAATTTCAAATCAAGATAGAAATTAGCTTTTCTTATATTACACATTGCTATCCTCAATGAAGAATTTGAAAGCCCTTTGCACCCCCTTTTCCAGCTTCTGTCATTAAAAGCAAAAACAAATGCCCAGAAAATAACAGTGACTATAAGTGCTAATGTAATTGTCCGTGCAGTAAATACAAATAGAAAATGTATTTTATTCTGCATACTAATAAAGATGCCCATCTGCTTTAAGTGAAAAAAAAAAAAAAGAGAGATGATCTGGAGAAAAATGCTAATAAAAGCTGTAATTGCTGATTAAGTGAACAGGCTTTCATAAGGAATAAATTTTTCATCATTCCATACAGATTTCTTTACATTTGTGTATGAATCAGACTGGCAAAGCAGGAAAAATGGTAGGCAGTCTGTCAGACTCTAAGGATCTTTCCTTTATAGTGTATCTATCGTTTATTAAAATGCAACTATCGTAGCTCTCTGAGTTTGTCACAGTTAATCAGCATAGTCTGAAATGTGCTAAAATAGCTATCCATACTAGAGATACCTGTTATACCTAGTTCTTGACTGTCGTGATTGTGGTATTATTAAAAGGCTGGTAAGGGAGTCCTCTATTCAGTGAGCAAGCTAGCAGTTCTTAGCTTCTCTCAGGCCATGAAGATCAGTGTTTAGTTCCCAGAATTGGAAGATGTTATAATTACAGCAGCAGGCAACAGTGTAATACTCATGCTCTTAAAATTTAAACGTGACTTTTGAAGCATAGTCTTATTCAGTCATACGATGGAAGCATAGTCTTATTCAGTCATACGATGCAGTCTTGAAAAACCTTTAATAATGAGTATATATAGGAAAATTTTAAATTCTTTAGCAAACATTTGTATTAGTTTTTACCTCAATATCGTCAAAGAATGTATGTGAATGTCTTCAGTAGTCCAAAGTGAATGCTGTGATATGAACGTCCAAATTTCTTGTTTTTTGAGATAGGATCTCGCTATGCAGTTCATGGTACTGCTGGCCTTCAGCTCACTTTGTAGCCCAGGCTGGTCTTAAACTCGCAACAATCCTCCTGCCTCAGCCTCCTGAGTGCTAGGATTACAGGCGTGCACCACCACACCTGGCCCATGTTTCTGATATTACACTGCATTGAGTTACTGTGTTCATTAAATCCTATGGAATGAAAATAATTAGTTTGTGCTCATTTTGTGTTGGTGGGTATCTGCTTTGTTGCTAAATTTTAGTTAAAACAAACACAATGCTGTTTTAGTAATTACTTAATGTCTCGTGATTTATAAAGTTTCCATTAGGGTATAATATATAAGGGCAGTTATTGGGCATAAGTACGTTCATCTTAATTTTTTCTAGATAATGTCAGATTATTTTCTAATGTTCTTATACCAGTTTAGTTCCCAGGAGAAACATTATATAACTGAGCCCATTACTTCTTGACAGCATTTTGTTTTGTCAGACTTAAATATTTTCCTATATGATGAATATAAATGGATGTCTTGCTTTATCTTATTTTTTTTCTGATTGTTAATAAAATTAATCTTGTAGTCATTCAGGTTTCTTCTGAGAAATACCTTAAAATTTTTCTATTGAGTACCTTGTGGTTTTTGATTTGCAGTTAATTCTTTTAAATATTATGGTGCTAATATTTTGTATTGTTTTCCTTTTTGTAATTTTTAAACGTTTTATAATGTCAAGAATACTTTCTTTAAAAACCTTCCTGTTTACCTTTGATAAGTTTTAAAGACTAAAACATAGAAGTTTAGTCTACCTTAAATTTATTTATTTTTATTTGACAGGGCTTGCTATATTCTTTTCTTCTTCAAAAATTTATAGAATCTTCAAGGCTTATATTATTTTGTCAAGTAATATAAAAATAGTATTGGCTTTCATTACAATAGCATTAAATACATATATGTAAAAGCGGCTTTTCATACATATTTTATACGTTTTTATTTTTAAATACTATGAGGCAGACCTTTGGTTTGTTTTTAACCTTTTACTTTTTATTGGTGGTTTTTATCCTGTGGTCCTAAAACTCAAAAACAGGAGTCTGTCTCCTTCATCAGATCTTTGCTTGTTTTGGGAGTGAACACCATGGTGCCTGTCTTGACATATATTAGAGCCGTTGTGCTCATTTTTAGGTTATTGTTGCTGTCATAGATATTTTATTTGTCTTCTATCCTAAGATGTAAATTAATTCATAAAGAATTGTGCTTTTATCCTAATGGAAGCTATCTGAATGTATGGTTAGTATATGACCACATTAGAGACAGCATTGCTTGTATCAAGAATGATGTGGTACTTTTCCAATCAGACATGAATGTAATACCAGATTCTTTTACTTTAAACAAGCTACCTGATCTTTCTTATTCAGTCTCTCACCAATGCATAGAGATACAAAAATATTTATCTCATTATTCTACTGAGGCAAATACTTACTGAATGGCCTTATAAGGATGAAATGAGATTATTTATATTAGATACCTAGCATGTAAAAGATACTCCTATGTGTTTAGGTAGTTTCTTCTGTTCAGATCATTTTTTCAGCCTTATCTCCTTTATATTTAGAATCTACAGCAGGAGACAAATCAGTATCACATTCTTGCACAACTCCTTCTACGTCTTCTGCCTCTGGACTGAATCCCACATCTGCACCTCCAACATCTGCTTCTGCAGTCCCCGTTTCTCCTGTTCCACAGTCACCGATACCTCCATTACTTCAGGACCCAAATCTTCTTAGACAGTTGCTTCCTGCTTTGCAAGCCACACTGCAGCTCAATAATTCTAACATGGACATATCCAAAATAAATGAAGGTAAATTTTCATGATAACAAGTTTTGGAAATACACTTGAGTTGTACAAAATAGAAATGTTATAGCCAGGCATGGTGGCTCATACCTGTAATCCCAGCACTTGGAAGGCTGAGGCAGGAGGATTGCTGTGAGTTCAAGGCCAGCCTAAAGTGCATAGTGAAACCCTGTGTCAAAAGACTTAAATAAATAAATGCTAAAATTCCAGTTCATGAATGGTTTCATTACCTTTTGAAATTCATGTTTGAACTTCATTTTTTAGAATAGAAATTAGTGTCCCTCATAGTTTAATACCATTGGTGGTGTAATTTAATAGTGTTTTCTGTATACTTTTAAAGACTTTGCATGTCAGTAATCCCAGCACTCGGGTTGAGGCAAGAAGATCACCAACAGGTTTGAGACCATCCTGGGCTACATAGTTAAAGGCCAGCCCGAACCTACAGAGGGAGACCCTGTCCTTTTTACAGAGGTCAGCCTGTCCCTACAGAGGGAGACCTAGTGTAAAGGAAATTATGGGTTTATCTTCATGGTAAACTCAATGAGTGTCTTCTCTGCCTCAAGCCATTTCTCATTTATTTCAGTGTCTTAATTTGAAATAGTCAGTGTGGTTCATAAGCCTTTTTGTGTTTATTTGAGTTTAAGAAATAATGGGTTTTTAGTTCTTACAGCAGCTGTGACACAAGCTTCACTGCAGTCTATAATTCATAAATTTCTTACTGCTGGACCATCTGCTTTCAACATAACATCTCTGATTTCTCAAGCTGCTCAGCTCTCTACACAAGGTATTTATTCATATTCTTGGATGCTTCTAAAATTATATTTTGGTTTTGTTTTGAAATTAAGAGCAGGTTGGTTTTTTTGTTTTTGAAGAGATTACACTACAGTACAGATTTTACATTAGGTTTTTGGAAGATTGCATTAAAAAAAAAAAGTGCTATTTTTATTTTTTTAATCATGCTTTGACCTGTATCCTAAGGTATTCCTGTCAGATCTGTAATGCAGTACAATAAGTCCTCATCTTACAAGCTGCAGTTCCATTCCAGGGAAATGGTTGTAAGTCATATTCGTTCTTAAGTCCAGCAAAATGAGTCTTAGACACTTTTGACACATTTTACACACAATGTAAGGGATGAAGAAACCAAATCTTCGCATCACCACTGCTTTTACTCTTGCTTCTGGACATGCTAGGCTCTGACTGGGCACTGTACTGCTGTACACTTAGCACACCGTACAGAACGCATACAGCAGCACAACTGCAACAGTGTCCTACAAACACGTGAGCTGCTTCTACAATTTGTTCACATTTGCGTAATGTGGCATCCACTGGTACTGTGAAAGTTCACAACTGGAATGTTTGTAAGTTGCAGACACAGTGTATATGCTTAATTCAGAATTTAATCATTAGTAACATACCTTACTCCAGAACTGAAAGTAAACTTTGATATACCTTAGTCTTCATATCAAATGACTGAAACATCTCATATGTTAAAAGACTTGAAGTTTGAGATTGATGTTTCATGGTTGTTGACTGGAAGATAGGAGATGTGCTTAGTTCCTGCTTGAATAGCTGTCTCTCTTCTCCATGAAGGTATCCAAATGGAGCAAAATACATACAGGTGGGAAAGGGTCACTTTGTCAGAACATCAAGAAGAAGCTGAGCAGGGTACCTGATGTAGAATGGAGATAGGTGGTGCACAGACACAACCCCCTGGCTAGCCTCTAGGGTGAGGGACTGAAAGGGATACCTGGTCTTAATGGAAATAAGAAGAACTAAAGATCCCAAGGATGCTACCATACGGAAGTAGGTTGAGGCTAAACTGCCTGCTCCAGCCTCAGAAAGGAGGAGCAGACCCCACTGGGTGTGCTTACCTCTGTAGCTCATTTAGTCAGTGTGGTAAGTGTTCTTTGGGGAATACAGGGCATGGGGTCTGTAGAGTGTGATGCAGAGATCTTTACCGCATGTCTTGCGAAAAGTTTTGGTTTATTTAAAGTTAATTACTTCACTCTTTTACAGCCCAGCCATCTAATCAGTCTCCCATGTCTTTAACATCCGATGCCTCATCCCCAAGATCTTATGTGTCTCCAAGGATAAGCACACCTCAAACTAACACCGTCCCTATCAAACCTTTGATTAGTACTCCTCCTGTTTCATCACAGCCAAAGGTATGTCACCTTTGAGGGAAATGTTGTACAAAGAAACTACTTACTTTTGGAGAGTTAGTGACATTTTAGAATCTCTGTTTTAGAGAAAGCCTCCTGAGATTGAGGTGTAGTAGTTGAATGAATACGAGTGATTGATAGTAGATGTAGGAGAGGAAACCTGAGTCAGGTCATTTTTGTACACTGTCTGTCGCCTTCCCTATTGGCTTTGGCATTTGTAGCATTAAGAGCAAGTCTTAATGTTTATAGAACGTTCAAACTCTGAAGCCCGTGAGAGAATGTTTGCCAGTGACTTTTGTTTCGTACTTTTATTTTTAAAATGAGTCAGTCTTTTCTACTAAGAACTTTGTACCATGTTTAATTTTTTGATATGATGAGCATCACATACTGTTTGCCTCATTTCATAGATAGAATTAAACTTTGAATCAAACTAGGTCTAGTTTTGGTGGTAGAGACAGAATGTGTAACAGATCTTGCTGAATACAGAATCCATTTTACTAAGCAATACTGCCTGTATTTGTCTAAGCAAAATCTTAGTTGGACTAGAACATTGCTCATCTATTACTGGACTGTGAGCAAGGACCTCAGCAATGTTATCTGGCAAGTTTGTACTGCATCATTTGTTCCTTGACAACACCTTCTATACAGTCAGTACCAGCTGCACTCATGCTTGCTCTTTAACATAACACATGTAAAACATTGAAGGCTTAGCACTCACTGTAGGTATGTTCTGATTTTTTTTTTAAGTAGGCATGAAACAGTGGGCTATTTCAAACTTTTTAATGCTGAAGAATTCTGTATTCACATAAGATCTTTTGGAATTGAACTCACGACCTTGCGCTTGCCAGGCAGGCGCTTTGCCGGTGAGCTAAATCCCCAGCCCCCTCACATAAGATCTTAAGGAAAAACTTAGACACAAAGTTACATTGAAGGCCACCTTCTAGATCTTCAGATTTATTCATCTCCTTCATTCCTCAACCATTGGTCTATGCATGTTTCCAGGTCCAGATTGATTTTTTTTTTTAAATACCAAGTTACAGTTGTCTGTTTTGCAGTCACTATTTGTCTACATTTTGATGAGGTGCTAGTTAAATATAAGCAAAATGGGCATTATTCTTAGAGCTTAGAACTTATTTGTAAGGTGATGTTTTAAAAGTGTACTAAGTGTAACTAAAAGTGAATTAAGTAGTGGAGTGTTTTATATAGTCATATAAAATCAGCATTTCAGATCCCTTAAGCAGATGACTACCAATTTTTCTCAAATTCTTTTCAAAAATAATTCAGCATTTGAGTTTACATAGAACTTACTAAATGTTCTTTATAAAATGTATTATAAATGTTCTTTATGAAAAGGACAAGTGTTGGTTTATCAGAAGTAACTCGGGGCCAGGCATGGTAGCGCACGCCTGTAATCCCAGCACTCAGAAGGCTGAGGCAGGAGGTTCGCTGCAAGTTTAAGTCCAACCTGGGCTATAAACTGAGATCAAGCCTGGCCTGAACTTTTTCTAAGTTCATTCAGTGAATTAACTTTAGAGGGCTCTTGGTATTGTAAAGCAAACAGATTATACATACAGTGAATCAGTGTAGTCATCATTTATTTCCCATTAATGTAAAGCACACATGAAGAGATCTGGGATAGAGATGGGAAAGATTTCTGCTCTCTGGGAGTGTAATCAGTCCAAAACCCTGCAGCTTTAGGATGTGGCTGGATCATGAAAGGCTCTGTCTGCTTTTGTGCTTTAATTTACAGCTTATATTTATTATATTTATGCTCTGTTTTTTCTGGCTGTCTATGACATGAAAATATAAATAGCATATGTTCCTCATTAGTATTTATAGATTTCTTGGTCTGCCTCTATATGGTAACATCTTTAGGAAGGCCACTCAAGCTGAAGTGTGTGCACATAGTTCAATCTATATATTTAGGTTTTTAAAGTATGTGTTTGAAATCTGAGTATGTGTATGAGGTAGTAAAATAGATGTATACTGATGGGGAAGTAATAGTAAATCAGGTGAGAGACTATACTATGTTGGGGAAAAAAGATATAGAAGTAATAGTGAATCGGGTGAGAGATTACACTATGTTGGGGAAAAAACTGCTAAAAGTGTTTTCTGCTGGTGACAGTAATGTACTTCAACAGTGTTTAGGCCATTTATCTAGAAATTAAATATGCTTCAAAACTTACCTTCATCTTCTTACAACCTTTGGCAAGACCTTTGAGTCTACGTCACAAAAACTCTAGATTTTGTGATGTGTAAGGTTACTAACTAGAAAGATGTGAGCTGGATTTGGGAGCCTAGGTTTTTTGTTTTGTTTTGGGTTGGGTTCTATATTTTGAGACAGGAGCTCGCCATGTAGTTCAGGCTGGGAATGAATTCCCTTTGTAGTCCAGGCTGTGCTCAAACCTGCAGTGATCCTCCTGCCTCAGCCTTCTGAGTGCTGGCATCGCAGGTGTGTACTACCACACCCAGCTTGGGAGCCTAACTAGTAATTTGCATAAATGTTTATATCATTTCCTCTAGTTTCTATGTTATTTGCCTATGTGACAAATGTGTCTCACCAGCTTTTGACATTTTAGGTTAGTACTCCGGTAGTTAAGCAAGGACCAGTGTCACAGTCGGTCACGCAGCAGCCTGTAACTGCTGACAAGCAGCAGGGTCATGAACCTGTCTCTCCTCGAAGTCTTCAGCGCTCGAGGTCAGTTGATGTGTGTTACCTCGTTTTCTGTAGTTGGCATGTTGCTTTGTTTCAGTATTATTTATGTGTGTGTCTCATAGAACTTTCAGAATTCAAGGGTAGCCTAGTTTTCATGTGTTAAAGACAGGTCTTTTACACAATAAGTAGATGACTGTCCAGTAATAAAGCCTGGGTTATTTTGATGAAAGGTTTTTTTCTTTTAAAATTTTATTTAGTGTAGTATATATGGGACTAAAAACATGACATTACAGTATTTTGTTGGTATTACATCACTTTTTAACCTCATAGCAGTTTTGACAGTCACGGAAGTCTAAACTTGGGCATGTTTCCCAGCTGATGGACCGACCCCTCAGCTTTGCAATAACTTTAGCTCTGACCCTCTCTACACGTTGCTCTTCACATAGTTATGTAACATTGTGGTGTGTTTTCATTTTCTGTTGTTCATTAACAGTACAACTTTAAATAAAATTTATTGAATGAATGGTTTTTATTTAATTTTCCTATTTTTATTTCATGCTATGAGGTGGCAAAATAATTCAACTGTTTTTATTGTTGTTTTCTAAACAAACATTTCAGAACTTAAACCTCCAAGTGAGAGTTGTTCCCTTCAAAATAATCACCTTGGGAAGCTGTCTGCTTACTCCAGCAATGTTGCTATTGCTCAGAACATTTTTGGGAAATTCTTCTTTTAAATTGTCTTTAGAGGCTGCAGTATTATTTTAAATGTCCTCAGTGGTGAAAACTCTTCATCCTTTGGGAGATTTAGTTTTTGGAAATAACTGAAATTCATTCAGAGCCAAGTCTGGTGAAGCAGGTAGGAAATCAACTTGGGTGATTAAATTTTTGGTTCTCACCACCATATCCCCAAACCCTGGCCCAAACCATTGACTTTTAAAAGAAGATAACCTCAGTAATAACATTTTTGGTCTTATTTTGCCACTGTGTTCATTCAGTGCTATCCAATTTTTAAATGCCTGTGTTTTGCTTCACGTTATTCCACCCTCTATATGAGATACAATATTCATATGTGCCTCATCTGTAACTGTTAAAATATGACGATTTATTTAATATGACCATTATTTCTTGTTAGTTTTTGTGGTATATAGTCAGCAGGTTCTGCTGTCGAAATTTGGAGAATGTAATTATTTTAAATTTGAATTTGACAGTAGTGTCAGAAAGGCTCATTTTTCTCCCTAAAGGTTATTGAGGAATGCATAATATAAATGTACTTTGGATTTCTGTTTATTTGATAGTAAAATAAAATTTTTGTAGGAATTTGTATATTTTGTAGGAATTTGTATAATGTAAAATAAAATTTTTGTAGGAATTTGTATAGACATTACTAACAGGCAATTTCTAAAATATCTAGAATCCACCTTTAAAATATATTATTTATAATTGTTTTTCTCTCTTAGTAGCCAGAGAAGTCCATCACCTGGTCCAAATCACACTTCAAGTAGTAATGCATCAAATGCAACAGTTGTACCACAGAACTCATCTGCCCGCCCTGCGTGTTCCTTAACACCTACACTTGCAGCACACTTCAATGAAAGTCTCATAAAACATGTTCAGGGCTGGCCTGCAGACCACGCAGAGAAGCAGGTATGTTACAGAATTCGTGATTAACAAAAGGGAGAATTCCACTTTTAAGAAAATCTTAAGACTGCTGAATTTGAGTTGTATATATAACTTCATTGTCTGTAGTCATTTTGTAAAACATTCGTTTATAAGCTAAAAATTTATAAATATTTTTGCTCAAGAGATGAGACTAGCACATTCCAGTTAACTGCCATCTGCACTCCGTTTGTTAGATATCTGGCCATCTATAATGTCTGAAAGTTCACAGAAACTTACGTGGTGTATGGTTACATGTATGTTATGTCATTTTTTGTTTATGTTTTTTGGCAGTACTAGAGATTGAACCCAGGGCATCATGCATGCTAGCAACTGCCCTGTCACTGAGCTACGCCACCAGCCCTCGTAAGGTTCTGTCATCAGTACTATGCCTGAACTTTCAGATTGACAGTTTTGGGCTGGGGATAGAGCTCAGTGGTGCTGTACCTCCCTGGCAAGTGCGGAGTCCTGAGTTCAATTCCCAGTGCCTAAAAAACCAGACTGACAGTTTTGTTTGGTGACTGGCCATCTTTCATTAACATAGATTTTGATTCTTCCTATTACAGCATTAAACTGTCCTGTGCTTAGAAATGCTATTTATTTAGGAAACCTGAGGAAGTCAAATAGTTAACTACCTTCCCTCAGTAGAGATAGTTTTCTAGATACTGTTTTTTCCTTTAAGTGTGTCAGCATTTTTGCACATTTATTGGAAAAGCTTATTCTGTGATCTTAGTATGAAGTTTTCCTTGGAAATGTAATGTTTATATACATGAATACTACTTACAGTAACATTTTGTGTAATCTTTTATTTCTTTAAATATAGGCATCAAGATTACGTGAAGAAGCCCATAACATGGGTAGTGTTCACATGTCAGAAATATGTACTGAATTAAAAAACTTAAGATCTTTAGTCCGAGTATGTGAAATTCAAGCAACTTTGCGAGAGCAAAGGTAAGTTTTATGTTCTGTAATGTTAATGTAGACTTATTCCTTTTTCCTATTCAGAGTGCTATGCTTTCCAAGAATCCATTAGATCCCTAAAGCCATAGATGATACCAAACCTCATAGTTTAATGCATTTTCCATCTTAATTAACCATGTATGTATAACACTATGACTGTAGGTTTCCCAGTTTCAGGTGCAACAATGAAATTACTATGAATTTCTTCTTCCTTCATTATTTCATGGATGGAAAATTGGTTCCTACTATAGATGTTAGCAGCCTTGGCATACAGTTTTTTCTTTTGTCATTAGGTTGAGAACTTTCACTTTTTAACTTAAGGAAGTATTTTACAGCACTCTTTGGCATGTTGCAGTTGCTGGCATCATTGCTGTTGTACTTTCAGGACATTTACTGAAGTGAGAGTTATTTGAACACAGGTACTATGATACTGTAATGGTCAGTTTGATAGCTAACGAAGGCTGCTGCTAAGTGACTGCTGAGCAGGTCATACATACAGCATGTTCACAGTGGACAAAAGAATGAGTCTTGCCCTGGGTGAGATGGAGTAGACGGTGAGAAACTGGGTCTCACCACTTGTGTCTGGAATTTATCATTTTTGAACTGCAAATACCTATATCACAGAGAGAGAAACAGTGGATATAGGAGGATGGCTAATGAACACAGATTTCACATTTAAAATCTAAAATTCTCTTTGATAGATCTTGTTCTGTAACTGTGTTTTCATAATTGTTCATTCTTGAATGGCAAAACATTTTTTCTTAACTCCCGTGATAAATCTTTCTTAGCTTTTTTTCCATAACTGTAAGCTATAGTGACATTATTTCAAAAGTAACAACAGCTAATTATCAATCTCTTGATTGGAGATTAGTACTTAGGGTGTTTCACTTGAGATTTCAGATTGGTAGTCAGTATTATCCTTGTATCAGCTACAGATCCCTTGGGGATTGTGATATGGAAAACATTTTGTCAGTGCTTTAATGGTATAGTTTATCTACGACTATACTTTTTCTACCACTACTTATCTCGTATTTCACTTAAGTAGAATATCTAAATTCCTGTTACAAAATTGAGGGCAAACTTTCAGGTGCTTTACATCCTATGTATATCACTGGTTTCAGAGGGTGGGGTTAATCTTGTCATGAAACTGCAAATGTTTACTAAATACCAAATTTGGATTTGTAGTCAACTTTGAAGACTAGTTTTTCAGTTCTAAAATAAGTACTTTGCGAATATCAATTCGGATTTTTTGAGTTTAGGATCTGGAATTGACATAAAGAAAAACTTCTTCCACTATTTAAAAAATTACACTGGTCATTTTGTGTCCTAAGGAAAATAGTACACATGGTCAGATATCAATCTAGTGTATAATTATGCCTTAACTCACCAGTATTGCAGGTAATAAATATCACAGTTTACAGAACAGAAGGATCAGAAAAAGATTTCATAGTGTGAAAGTCTAGGTAACTGTAGAGTATGTAAAGTTTGTATTTTTTGTGTGTGAAGTATACAGCTTAGCAGTTGGAGTTTGACTTAGTTTCGTTTGAAAAACACGAAACTGGAGAACTGAGCTGTGGATTGAACCCAGGGCCTCAAGCATATTTAGCATGTACTTTACCTCTGAGCTACAGCCCCAGCCCCGTTTTCCATAATTGTACAGTTCATTGGGCCCTTAAATTACATATAGATGGTATGTAACAATCAGGGTAATTGGCAACATCACCTCAAACATTTCTTCTTGTTGGGCACATTCAGAACCCTCTGTACTTGCCAATTCAAAATAATAAAATTGTTAACCGTCGTTATCTCGGCTTCAATTTTTCATATCTACATTGAGTATTGCCCATCAAGTTGATTGGACTCTTAGTAAAATCTGATCTTAATATTATGGGCCAGAACATGTGCAGTATGGTTTTATCTTAAATCAGTCCTTATATTTGATTACTGAGACTTCGTTAGAAAACTAAGAAATATTGCAGCTTTTGTTACTGTGATTCTTGTCATGTGTTATAGATTATTTTATCTTAATTGTAAATAATACAGATTTAATTAGTGTAGTTGTAAGATATTTTCAGTTCTGTAGTATTGTATGATCACACAGATTCTGATGTCTGCTTTTGTTTTTCAGGATACTGTTTTTGAGACAACAAATTAAGGAACTCGAAAAGCTAAAAAATCAGAATTCCTTTATGGTGTGAAGATGTGAATAATTGCACATGGTTTTGAGTACAGGAACTATAAATTTATTGCCCAATCTTAACATTTTTGAGCTGCATTTAAGTAGGCTTTGGACCGTTAAGCTGGGCAGCAAAAATGGCAAGGGGGTAGGGTCTGTGAGAGTCAATTCAGGGGGAAGATACAAGATTGATTTGTGAAACCCTGAAATGTAGATTTCTTGTAGATGTATTCTTCACGTTGTAAATATGTTTTGTAGAGTGAAGCCATGGGAAGCCATGTGTAACAGAGCTTAGACATCCAAAACTAATCAATGCTGAGGTGGCTAAGTACCTAGCCTTTTACATGTAAAACTGTCTGCAAAATTAGCTTTTTTAAAACAAAATTGGGGGGGTTAATTTATCATTCAGAAATCTTGCATTTTCAAAAATTCAGTGCAAGCGCCAGGCGATCTGTGTCTAAGGATGCGATTTTGAACCATATGGGCAGTGTACAAAATATCATGAAACAACTGTTTCCACACTTGCACCTGATCAAGAGCAGTGCTTCTCCATTTGTTTTGCAGAGAAATGTTTTTCATTTCCCATGTGTTCCATTTCCCTCTTAAATCCTTGATCTGATTTTACCCATTTTTTAAGACTCCTTTCTTAAGGCACTGTTGCTATGGCACTTTTCTATAACCTTTTCATTCCTGTGTACAGTAGCTTAAAATTGCAGTGATTGAGCATAACCCACTTGTTTGTATAAATTATTGAAAATCCATTTGCACCCTGTAAGAATGGACTTAAAGTACTGCAGAGCATGTGTGCTGAAAGTACACCAGTTGCTCAATTATAAGGAAATGGCCCAATGAACATGGTTGTGGGGAGGGGAAAGAGGAAACAAAGCTAGTCAGATGTGAATTGTATCTGTTGTAATAAACACATTAAAACAAACAAAAAATTGTTATTTTTCTTTTCCTTCGGTCAATGCACATTAGAATTTAAACTACCTGGGGATTCTTTATCAGAACTATTCTTGTTGAATATTTATACTTAATGGAAATAATTCCTAAAGGAACATTTTGTTCAGAACATATTAACAAGAAATTGTGTATAAGATATTTAATGAAAATGAAATTCAACAAGAACGATTAAGTCACTTCCCAAGTGGTTGTCATTTGTTAAGCCCTGGTTTACCTGTCTTGCTATTATGACGTTTCATTTTGAAGGATGTTTGTGTTGTAGCTAACTGTTCAAGTCTGGTGCTGACTGCTGTTCTTAGCCATCACAAAATGCTAAATTTGTGTAATTGGAGCTTCCTGCTGTTATCTGGAAATAGTGGGAAAGCTCAGCTTTGTATATTGTTTCCTAAAGTATATTAAAATAAAAAAAGAAACTATTGCTACTATAAAATTACCTTGTTTTTTTTTCTTTGCTAAAAATACTAAGTCATGTGGCCTTAGTATGACACTACCAGTATTGTATCAAATGTTCTGGTCCACAGAAAAATATACTGCAAACTTTTAACCTGTAATTTAGCGGGCTTCTCCAGGTGGTGGTTGAGGCAGATGAGTGCTTCCAGAACTGCCAGCACCATGGGCTCAGCTCTGATGGTTTGCATCTACATCAGTGTTAACTACTTCGAGATACCAACTTGAATTTCAGAATTGCTCTTGTGCTTTCATTATATTTAAATTATACAGGTTAACAACAGTTGGATTTTTCCAGTTAATTTCACAAGTAAACTAAGCTTTTGTTGGTATTTTCAGAAATAGAAAAATATTTCCCTCTAATAGAGAGGAATTTAAGTCATACTGGAAGCTGATTTTTTTTCTCTTGTGACTTAATATTTTTTAAATGTAAGAAAAGAGAAATGCCATGAATTATGTTTGTCATGAAATGTTCATGCCTGTGATTATTGCCATTTCCTGGACTTCATTAGTGCATGTAAACGAAACCCCAAAGAGCTGTTAAGCTAGAACCCTTACTGTATCTTTCCTAGGAGCAGCTGAGCAATTTATAATGAAAGAGGGTGAATAAACATTCATATGACAACTTGTGATTTAGGTAAATAAGAATTTGATTTGCTAATAGCTTATGTCACACTTTTCCTTTGTTTAAAAAATGTTTATATCCCTAAGAAATTAGTTATATATACTGGGGAGAAGATGCCTACTTGGAATTTTCTTGGTGATAGATTTTTTAATGCTAGATTTTCTTGTGGCAATATTTTTATAATATTTGCTCCACTTACAATTCTGTGTAAATGATTTTAAATATTGCACTTTATAATGTAAATATGATATCCAGCTCCTAACCTGCTTGAAATGACTAGGGACCATATATTAAAATAGACACAGTGTTTAGTTGGCCCACTGCTATGGAATTGAGCATGTACCTCAGTTTGGATAATGTGAAAATAGAAGTAGCCCTCAGGAATTTTAGGACATTTTCTGTTTAAAAAAAAAAAAAAAAGTGCTCCATATTCAGATGTTAACTGCTATAGCAAAAAACACATTTTGCAGTGGTGCAATCTGTTAGAAGAACTGTCCTCTGAAGAAACAGCTTCCCTATCTCTTTCCTTTTTCTGTTCAGTAAAACTTGATTTTAAAACTTGGGCTACAGTTCGTTTTAATGCGCATTGAAAACTACAAACACCAGCTCTTTCAAGGCATGCTCTTTTAGTTAGCCCAAATGAATGACTAAAAGCCTTACGTGATGTGTTTCACAGTTGTAAAATCTTTCGAAGGGGTGGCTTAACATCTTGTAAAGAATGCATCATCCGTTAAAATGCAGTTTTGTGTTCTGTTTACGTACAACCCAGAGCTTCAGTTTGAGGGTGAGCATGTAGGGCAGAGAGTAAAAACTTTGCATACCGTAGTCTTCTAGTTCAGGACTTAGAACTGCTGTACGTAGGTGCTGGGTTTGAATATACAGATTTTAATACCTGTGAATATGCCTATAATTGTATCTGTACACATGTACAAAATGACACTAAAAGTAATAAATATGTTTTGATTATATGGTGCAGTTATTTCAGAACTGTTTGGAAATAGTGTAAAATTTGCATTTGAGTAAGTTCAAAATATTGATGACTGATAAAAGTGGTGTTTTAATAGTCTACAATGTCTTAATTCCTCAGTTTTAATGAAAAATCTGAGGGCTAGGAATACAGCTTAGTGGTAGTGATGAGCATGCTTGAGTTCCTGGCCCACACCCATCATACATGCGTGCATGCACATACTGTAGCTTGAATTTGGGGTTGTCCAAGACCTGTTATGTTGTTGTGTTCCTTTCCTGACCTCTGAATTTAAGGAGTGCCCTAAAGCACAGTCCGTATAGGTGAAGTCACTCTGTTGGGTCACCCTTTTCTATGTCAGATACATCCAGATGGCTCCTTTTTTAGCGTTCCCGGCAACACGTGTCATTAATGTGGTAAGGTCTCTGAAGAGAACTCTTGTGTTTCAGATTTGGTTGTCTAGTGTGCTTTTTCAGAAATTGACACCATCCTTTCACTGACTGCTGAAGACTCAAGGTGGTTTTTACTCTTAACACCCCACTTTTAAATGATTTACTAGCTGTGTCTTCAAAATGTATTTCAGATCTGAGAGCTGCTCCCTGCTTCCATGTTGACCTCAGTTGTCTACCCTGACCCCTTCAGGACCCCCTGTGCTTCTAAGTTCTGCTACTTGCTTCCCATGCTACTCTTGTCTCACACACACAGCTCTCCGGGGAGCTGGCATAGTGAAGTAAAATAGGTACTGTGACGTTGTGTGTATGCTCCTTTGATGATTTTAGACTTAGGACAAAACCCCAACTTGACTACATGGCTGTCACATCAGAGCCTCTGCACTTTACCTCTTGCTCCTCACCCACCCATTTCTCCGCTGCTCATCACAACCCTGGAGGTGTTTCACTTGTCCACTAGTTTTCTTAAAGGACTGCACCTGATAAATAGTCTGAATGCTTGTTGAGTGGACTACAGTAAAGGGCTTCCGGTAAAACAGGCTTGAAAATTCAGAGAGGTCACTGAAAATTGTTTTCTAAATTTTGATATTGGGTCTCTGAAAGATAGGAACAAATCAGCTTTAAAAATGAATATACCTTTCTATTCCAAAACTGGTGATCAGAGTAAGCAACTGCATAGTAGTAACAAAAGCCGCTCTGTGATGATTTTAGGAATAAGTGAACAGGATTCTGTTGTGTGACAGTCTTGAGACGGGCCAGTAGGAACTGAGGGCAGGACTGGGTGAGATGGGGTCGGAGACAACTGGCTTCACAAAGCAGCACCATTGGGCACAGCGCGAGTTCAGTGGATTTCATGACACTCAGCAAGATCCGTCTTGTAAGGGCAGGAATGGGGAACTCGAGCTCCATTGTAAGGTGTGTCACCTGTAGAACGTGTACTGCACATCCGCGTGCTGTTAGAATGGCTGGGGTGTGAGAACTGCCTGCCTTTGCGAGAATGTTAGGATGAGTGGGATTGGGACAGTTGCTGAAGCCATTGTATGTGTCCCACAAGGGAGCATCTTCCATTTTCAAGATGCCTGTTGACTGCCCAGTGTGGTCAGCTTATGTGGGGTATTAAGGTCAGAGTAGACTTACCAGCTCTTTGAGGTAGTTTCAAGGTTTCACTTAGAACAGCAGAATGTTAGAACAGTGATTATGTCTCGGGGGAGGAGGGTATGTCCCTGTCCCCTAAAAGGATGGGCATATGGTGGGGGCTGAACAGGTGTTCTTACTTGAATTAGTGAAGAATTTTTATAAAAATACAGTGGTTAAGAGAATTTGACGAGAATCATTCTAAAGTCTAACCTTAAATTTCACTTCTTTCCACATTTTTAGAGGGTACTGGGAATCAAACTCAGGACCTCACACTTGCGAGGCAGACACTGCACTACTGAGTAAATCCCTGGCCCCTTTTCCATATTTTTGATGCTTAACAGTTTACCATCTTTATGACTTAAAATTTGGCAAAATACTGCCATGGTTGGAGGAAGCTCTAGCTTTTAAAAATTTCAATGCAATTCAGGCATCATTTTTCTATATCCATTTAAAAAGTGGAGTCCAAAGGTACAATCTAAAATACTGTAATTGGAGGACAAGGGAGCAGATAAAATCTCTAATGCTTAAAAGTTTTAAAAAGCCAAAATATCCCTCCTCAAAACTGAAAGACAACCCTGTTCTATAAAGTGATGGCCACTGAGAGAAAAACAGGAAACTTACAGCTTTGCACATGGCCTACATCCCTGCATTATTGGGTCCATTCAGAAAGTGGAGTTCCTGTAGTTAAAGCAGAAGGGGATCTGAAGCTAGGAGGATGGGATGAGGTAGGGTGGAAGGAGCTGGATGCAGGAACAGGCCAAGCCCCTGAGGGAGACAGCAAGGGATGCTGGGAGAATCTCGGGCCCCCATTCTGGTCTCCTGGCTTTACTGGAATATGGGACACTTCCTGCTAACACTGAAAAGAGAAAAATTAGGTCCCAGCAGACAAGAGCACAACCCTGACTCCACTGACAGAACAAGGGGAGTTTACTACTTTGAACTTTTTTTTTCCTGTTTATTTTGCTTTGTTTTGTTTTAATTGTGGTACTGGGGATTGAACGCAGGAGCTTTGTGCTGATGTATGTCCTGAACCATTTGCATTTTTTCAAGTTTTGAGACATGGTCTTACTAAATTGCCCAGGCTGGCCTGACATTTCAGTTGCAACCCTGCTACCTCAGCTCCGCAGAGTGCTGGGTGTTCATGCATATATGGCACCACACCCTGGGGCTAGTATTTCTTGACAAAAGATAAAAAGCAATGTCTTATGAAGCTGTAAGAAATGTCTAAAAAGGTATCATGACCCCAAACAGGGGAGATCAGAGTATTGCTGCGTTCATGAGAGCTTGAAGGAAACAAACATTACACTTGGTGACCGAGGCAAGGACACATCCGAATGCAGCACAGTGACACTGTTGGTGAGGAAACGGGAAGACGTTAGTGTTTCTTAGCTGAGAGGTCCAGAGTTTATGGATTAAGAACTAGAAAGGTACTATGGTCCTGGCTGGACCAGGTTCTTGCCCCAGTGGAGCTCTTATTCAAAGGAAAGGAAAAAGGAAAACATACAAAACAAGTTCAGAATTTGACATATAATGGGATAGAAACAGGGATAATTGATGTGAAGAAAATAACGTAAGAAGTTGACAAAGGACTGAGGATTAGAGAGCAGAGGTAGGAAACGCTTCCTGGAGACAGGACTTTCGAACTGACACTGACCAAGATAATCATAGGAAGCTCCAAGTCAAATCAGACCGGAAGGCAAAGCCGTACAAGTGTCCTGTAACATTCAAGGGCAAGAAAGAGCAACTGTGATCTGCACTGCTACTTTTTAACACAGTTGGGAAATACTAGGCAATTCTGTTAGGAAAAATAAGCAAGCCATAAGTAACGGAAAGGAAAAAAAGTACTATTCTTCAGTCATCTCTACTTGGAAAATAGAATCATCAAGGGCTAATTAAAATTTTAATCTGTAAAAATCATTATTATTAGTAAAGTAGAAAAGGATTTATTATAGGGATGTTAGGATGTGGATAGGATCCATGAAAAAACCCTTGAAGGCTTTTTTGTGAAAACAGCATAAGTAGAATATACATATTCCTGATAGGAAAAAATTAATGGCGTAAAAATCCTCAATATATTCAGTGTCATTCCAGTAAAATATCAACAAAATATTCTGAGAAGGATTTTATAAAATGATACCTGTGTTCACCTAGAAAAATAAATTTATAGATTATCAGGAAAATTCCTTGTTTAAAAGGTAGTGCAAGATACATTAAACATAAAACACAGGCTAAGGGTGCAGCTTACAGTAGAGGGCCCGCTTCACAGTTGAAAAAAAGATTTCAAAGCAATGTTTTATGTATGTATGGTATTCAGTAATACTACATGAAATGTACAAACCACAGAACTAGTAGGTAACAGAGAGGATATAATCGTACAGAACAGATTGAAAATAGAAATACAGATTTAAGGGCTGGGGATTTAGCTCAGCGGCACAGCCCTGCCTGGCAAGCGCAAGGTCATGAGTTCGATTCCCGGTACCGGAGACAAAACAAAACAAAACAAAAAAAAAGAAATACCGATTTAAGGTGTAGTAATTCAAACTGTAGAAATAATAAATATTCACACCCGGGGAAAATTGGCCAGCAGTTTAGTTGAGTGTATATCTTTGACAAAAATTTGTGGAGTGCTTAACTGCAGGAAAGTTGGCTTGTGTGTCAGTTGGCTCAGGCTCGGTCCATTGCCCTGTTCCCTCCCCAGCCACACGGAAAAAGAGAGCAAGGGACGTGTGGGAACCCTGAGTCTCGACCTATTGTGATTTTCCTTTTGGGTCCAATAGGGCAACAGTTGGTTGCTTTTCTTTTGCCAGGAGCTAGCATTTCCTCCTGAAGCTTAGAGGTAGAGAGCTCACCTGCTGTTTCATTTGTCTGTTTTGCTGCTACTGAGGAGTGACAGTGAGAGCCTAAGCAGTGTGTCCAGGACACACAGGAAGGAGCGGAGCTGCTCCTCCTTGACTGGACCCAGGCGAAGGGAAA
>NW_004955462.1:2440942-2472997 GCF_000276665.1 Chinchilla lanigera
CGTTTCATGCTGTGTGAAGTGCGCTGTATTTAGTTTGTACTCTGTTACAGTCGGGCCCCCTGAGCTTCTACACTGGGGGAAATTACTGATGTCCATGAAGGCCAGATGCCACCCTTGGCGTGGTCCGCGGAGTCCAGCCCCAGGCCTCAGGTTTGCACAGCAGTCTGCAGCCCCAGGGAGGCCTCCTTGTGGAGGGGCGCGAGTGGTCCGCGCGTGTCTAAGCTTCCACGCTTGGCATTCGGCCTGGGCGCGTCCTTCCTCCTCACACAGCTCGGCACCGCTCGGGGATGCCCGTGACAGCTGCTTCTGAAAAATACCAAACTCATGGAAGGTTTGAAGAAGTCAGCCCAGCACTACTGTTTACTCCCAGCAGGACTTAGTGAGGACTATGCCCGCCTCTGTCCAAACCGCCAGAAGGCCGCCGCTCACTCTGTGGCACTGCTGTCCAGGAGCGAGGACTTTTCCTCCTTACCCACAACGCCAGGACCACAGAGCAGGTACGGTCAGCGGTGCTGGAGCCCGGAGCACGGCCACGGGGCAAGGCAGGTGAGCTGGGTCTCCACGGCGTAAGCGGGCCTTGGAGTCACTCTGCAAGCACGGGAAAAGCTTCACAGTGGGCACAGCATGCTCCTGCAGCCAGAGAGAAGTGTGTCTTTGTTTTTTGGGTCTCTTTTCTGTTAGCTCGTGCTTGCAGTGCGTGGTGATTACACTCAAAGTGGTGACCGCTACGCATGCGCATCGCGTCTCCATCCTTTGACCCCGGACCCTCCCGCTCTGCCCTCTTCGCTCATCCCCACGGAAATTGAGGCACAGAAGGTTAAACATCTCGTAGTTTTTCTTATATGAAAGACCCAAAATATAAATAAAGAGCAAGACAAAAGGTGGATGATAGAGCACAGGGAGGTAGTTTGGAAACGCGAAGTCTATCAAGCGCTGTGGACTCGCACGGGGCTCTGGCGGGCCTGCGCCGTCCAGCTCCGTGCGCCAGGGGGCGCTGCGGGACCGCGCCGCCTCTCGGGGAACCCGCGGGAGCGCCGTGAGCATGCGCGGACGTCCTGCGCGCGGACTGAGAAAGTGAGGATGCGCACGCGCGCGGCAGGAAAGGCCAGTGGCGGAGGTCCCGCTCGCTTTGTCCTCCTGGGCCAGTGGGCCCCTTGCGGGGCAGGCCGTGCGGCGACAGCGCAGGGCGCCCTGGAGCCCCGGCGAAGTGCGCGCCCCGGAAGGGCCTGGCGCGGGCGTCGGCCTCGCGGAGAGTCGGGCGGGGTGGCCGAGTCGGGCTCGCATCCGCTGAACCTGCTTTCTTGTGGTTTGGGTTGGGTTTTTTGAGACTGGGTCTAGCTGTGTAGCCCAGGCGGGCCTGGAACTCTGGCCACGCTCCTGCCTCAGCCTCCCCAGTGCTGGGACTCCCGGCCTGCGCCCCCGCGCCTGGCTCTGTTCTGGGGAGCTGGAGCGGCTGGAGCGCCCCCGGCAGCGGAGCCGTCACCACCCCGCGCCGGGCTGGGGTCTCTGCGGCACCTCCCTCTGCCTCGCACCACCGCCTCCGTTGCCCATGGCTGTTTCCTTGACTTTGTTTTTCTCCTTTGTCCTTTTAAGATACAGGTCAGTTTCGGGGTTGGGAGAAACCCTAGAGGCCACTCTTAGGGCGACTCCACAGACCTGTCACTTGGACACACCCGCGTCCACGAGCGTCTAGAACAGCGCCACACGCTGTCCCCACGCAGGATCGCGGGGCTGTGGCTGGAAGCCGGCCACCAACTCTGCCCTCCAACCTGAAAACACCCCAGGGCGTACGGCTGCGGTTCAGCTCCGACTCACTTTCATCGCAGGTAGAGATGGCCGTGGGATGAGCTGAGGCCTCCACTCACGGGCGGGTTTGTAAATTTAACCTCCGAATGATATGTGATGGCATTTGGCAGCGAGGGCATTGGAGGAAATAGGATCAGATGAGGTCCTGAGGGTGGGGAACCCCGGAGTGGCATCACTGTCCTAAGGCGAGGAAAAGAGACCCCAGCTGACACGCTGTGACCCAGTTCCAGGGCCTCACGCATGTTGATCCGATGCTGCTTGTGAACTCTTGGATTTCCCAGCCTCCAAAACTGTGAGATAAGCACCTGTTCTTTATAAATTACCCAGCCTTGGGTGTTTTGTAATAGCAACAGGAAATGGACTCAGACAGAGAAGAAGTAAACTCGGCTGGTAGGAAATAGAAGAGAACTGGAGAAAATTGACCCATCTGGTGAGCTTGACTGCCACGTGGTGAGGAGAGAAACCAGCACACTGCAGCGAGGCTCTGCAGCCATCCGGGAGCAGATGCTGGTGGCCCGGACAGGCTGCGGCAACAGCACAGTGACAAGAGGCTGGTCCTGGGAGGGTATTGAAGGCGTCTCCACAGAACTGCCTGAGGGATTGGATGTGTGGGGTGGAGGAAGAGGAGCGGAAGAAGACCCCACGGTTTGGGGAGGACTAAAGCTGTCAAGGCGTGGGGCTGGGAGGTCGCCACGTTCCACAGAGGACACAGCGCCGCTGCGTTGCACTGAAGCCCGACGGTGACACACTGCTGCTTCGGCATCTGGAAGCGATGCGGGCAGCACCCGGGGAGGCCCAGGGACCTGGCAGGAGCCCACCTCCTCCTCCCGCGCAGCCGTCCGGTGGATGAGAGAGCAGTGAGCCAGTCCACTGGGGCAGCTCCTCTGCAGAGTGCGGGGAGGTCTCAGGGAGGGAGGTGAGGGCTGACACCAGTGGAATTCCAGCAGTGACCCCAGAAGCTGCCTCATCTGCCCCTGGGCCGCGAGGACTGAGGGACACTCGTGTGACCGTGCACATGGAGCCGGCTCTCCGTTCCAGGCATGCTGCCCACTGTGCCAGGGGCTTCCACCTGCCTGCCAAACGTGCAAGATGGTGTGTTAGGTAAGGTAAAATACGGGACCTTTGTCCGTCCTCGACACGTTAACTCCAGCTGGACTGAATGTCCTCATTGCTCTGCAATTTTCCAGTTGGTGGAGCAGGGTTTCTGTTCCTCAGGTGCTACCACAGTCCTCCATTCCCGCTTAAAGGTCGGCAGCACTGTGGGCCACATGACGGTACGTCACAGCTACGTCTGGTCCTGGCACCTCAAGCCACCCCTTCATTCCCAAAGTGTCTCAGTGTGGATGATAAATCACATGGCTACTGGTAGGGTGGAGAGTACTGGGTGCCACTGGCCCAGAACCTGTTTCCAAGCCCACCAGACCGGCAGCCCAGGCAGCCCTCACCATGGGGGTAAGGATTATGTTCTTTGGAAGAAAGTCTGCAATCAGCTGGGTCTTGACCTTGCTGCTGGTGAATCAATTGTAACATAAAATAATTTTGTTTTTCTCTGTGCCTTCTGTGCTAGTGACTTAGGGTCAAACACGTTGAACAGAACCAGCTCCGCAGGAGGGCCTGGGAGGCAGTGGAGAAAGGGGCCCAAGGGAAGAGGCCTCTTCTGGGGTGTCTGGAAGAATGCGGAGGAACATTCTGTCTTGGGGAGAAAATGCAAACCCAGAACTGAGTTTTGGGCAACAGCTTATGTCTATAATAGAATCACAGTCTTCTACTATGTTTCCATGAAATCTTTTTGTTGAAGTGGGAAGTTAACCACTACCACCCTAACCACCTATCACTTTAAAGTAAATAACAAAGACTAATTAAAAATACCAGAAAAGTAATGAAATTTGTGATGATAGTAAAAAGCCCAATTAGCTACACTATTAACAGTCAACCACTGTTGATACAGTTTTTTTAACATAAAACAGATGTTTACAAAAATGGAATCATTCCAACCTTATTGTCTTATTGCATCTTTCTTCATTTACCATATGGATGGATATCTTTTTCCTGCCAAGAAACAGAACCATATACATGATGATTCTTTAATATCTGCGTATGATTCCAAATATATCTATATCATTTTCCAAGATCCATCTCCTGTTGTTAATTTTCTTTAATTTTTATTGTGCTTGAGATAACATCCATGTAACTTTACTCACTTGTTTTATATTTAGTTTTTTTTTTTTCCCTGTCTTTTTGAAACAGGGTCTCACTATGCAGTTCAGGCTGGCCTTGAACTCACTTTGTAGCCCAGGCTGGCCTCAAACTCACAATAATCCTCCTGCCTCAGCCTCCCGAGTGCTGGGATTACAAGTGTGTGCTGCCACACCTCGCTTCTTATATATTTAAAAGAAATTCTACGATGTAAATTCCCAGGGTCAGAAGGAATATCCCCAGCCTGAGCAGCCACTGCTCAGACTTCCTGGGGGTCTGTAACTAACTCTTCCCTTTCCACAACTACCAGGTCACTGCGGCAGGTGACCCCAGAAGTGCATCATAATGCCAGATCCCAGAGAGGCTGGGATTCACTGCCAGCTTCTATTCTGCTATCTTCCAACTCTGACTGTGACTTTTCTTAAAGCAGCTTGAACTGATTTACACTCTCATCAACATCCTTCCTGAGTTTAAATTGCCAAATGTATTTATTAAAAATAAGAGTTTTTTGGGGGCTAGGGATTTAGCTCAGCGGCATGGCACCTGCCTGGCAAGCACAAAGTCATGAGTTCGATTCCCAGTACCGGAAGAAAAACAAAAAAACCAAACAAACAAATAAGAGTTTTTGCCTGTGTTGCATTTCAGTTTGTAAAGCTCTACTAGCTGAAGATATTCCAGGCTTATTGAAATCATTCTCCACCAAGACAGTGTCTGGCAAACTCATTGGATTCCCACCAGCGATTTGAACGTCAGCTGACATTTAGATGAGTAAAATACTCTCGTCTCTAAGCGTCCTGCCAGGAGCTTCAATTTATTTATGACTTTTTCCAATTTAAAGTCTTCTCTGTAATACACAAAAGTGTAACTTTTGCCTGATTTTTGTGCCTTTTTCTTCATCTTCTCCACTTCCTTTGAAATCTAATATTCTCTAATGAATGCATGGTCTCATGTACAAATCTGTTTTCATCAACTGTAATTTTCTTTTATGCTGAATTCTAAGTTCCAGTCCTCTACGCAATAAGGAAACCTGATGATGTATAGTCGCACCCTTTTCCATTTCTCTTGAAGTTCTCTCAGAACTCCTTACATCTCAAGCCCTCGGGCTGCCTGATCCATCTTCCAGCCCTCCTCTCTGCTGAGGCCATGTGTGCTCTTCTTTGTTCCTTGTACTCCACTTCTCACAGAGAGTAACTGCACAGCCATTCCTCTGTGTAGGCTACATCTGCAGATACTCAGTCCCCTGCGCTTCACGTTGATTTTTATTGGTGTTATACTCCTGAGTGTAGTCATTTTCTATTTGGTGGGGTTCACCTGTAGGTTGGCCAGCATATTTTGTCTTGTTTTTCTTTTATAGTCAGACTTTACTATGAGGGTCAGATTGCCAGTGGTTCCCCAATGTTTGCTTTTGAATAATTTTCCTTTCTCTGCAGACATGAGTGGTGGACTTGTGGATCAAAGCTGCTTTCAGCTGCACACTAAACTGCACCATGGAGGCTGGAGACAGCTGGAGCTCGCTCTTCCCCATGTGAAGTCTTTACCTCAAAGTCGCGTATATCCAAGATGGTAACCCAGGTCACCTCTCGTGTAGGGACCCCTGATGGGAAAACTTCCTGGAGGAGTCAGGAGCTACTGATTTTGATTTGGCACTTGTCAAGTGTTTAATCCACAGAATGGAGTTTAAAGTGGCTAATAACAACTCTGTGCCGTATTACTGATTCATTTCTGTGAAAATCCCCCAAAATAACCCTCAGTGCTTTTGAATAAGCTTAAGATTGGGTAGCCACAAATATTTTAATTTTTTTTTTGAGACAGGGTTTTGCCATGTAGTTCAGACTGCCTTGGACTCACTATGTAGCCCAAGATGGCCTTGAACTCGCAGTGATCCTCCTGTCAGCTTTCTGCGTGCTGGCATTACAGGTGTGCACCACCACACCTGGCTCACAAATACTTTAATTTTTAAGACCTTAATACATTTATATGTAACAGTTATGTAAGAAGGTGTCTCCTGGCACTCTCATTCATAGAAGACCCCTTACCAACATACTATCATGTCATATATTGAAAAATTATGTTAGAATTAATTTATAGGAAATCTTAAAGCTAGTTTTTAGTGATTCTTTTGCCACGAGTAAGATCAGTTAACACAGATGATCTGGGCCCCTGACAGTGTGTGTACAGTGGAACTGCATCAATCTAGGTGTTGTGTCTTAAAGAAATCAGTTAGTGGGAACAGTTATCTCCTGCTCCAGGTTAGTGTGCACAATGCAATCTTTGATCTAAATTCCTACAAAGAAAAGCATGAGTCACTGGAGAATTCTTTTCTGCATGGTGAATAGATAGTTTTCATATACACCAGTAAACTCATGTCCTGAATTATATATCAGTGTCTTCTGAGGTTAAACTGTCGTGTCTTGGATAGGCTGATGCACACAGGTGAATGGAAATGCTAGGAGCACTGGGCTAGTTACTCTGAAGGGTGCTATGCAAGCAAGTAGCCATTCCTGCCTTTTCATATTTATCTATCTCTAGCACTTGCTGTCCCTCTCTCCTTCCTTCCTTCTCTCTCTCTCTGTCTCTCTCCCTCTCCTCATCCAAAGAGAAAAACACATTCCTGTGGGGAAAAATACTTGAATGATGATGGAGCATTTATTCTTGATGAAAAATAAAAGTTACAAATAATTCATTCTCAAAACCACACTGAGAGTGCACGGGGAGCCTCGGGAGGGGAGCGCCAGTCTTCAGACTGGCGGCTCACTCCCAGCCTCATAGTTCCCCGGAAGGAGGGCTTCCGGGGCACAGGGAGCCACGGGCGGGGAGTGCCGGTCTTCCGGCTGGCTAGCTTCCTGCCTCGTAGGCCCCGGAGGAAGGGCCCCCAGCGCATGGGAGCCATGCGGTGGCGAGCGCTGTTGCACGCCGGCCCTTAGGCCTGCCGCCGCCGCTCAACTGAGATCTATCATGACACAGAGAAACAGTGACACAATTGGCCCACCATGCACCGACTGTAGTTGCCCACCCCTGGATGTGTGTGAATCATTCAAACTTTGAACAACCCCTGGGAATACATGCCATACAATGGGCCACTCTGGCTCCTGCATTGAGAACCAGAAAGGTCCAGAGCCAGCGGAGGAGCAGCTGCTGAACAAGGACTCAGAGAACATGAGAATGCAGACTAAGCCCACGGAGTCAGAGGTCCAGTGGACTGAGGTCATGAGAGCCATTGGAAAGCTGTAAACCAGGAGGACCTTGCACAATACCTGCAGAGACTCACTGGAAGCCATTCTTCCCCTGACAGTACAGGCTGTGGTGGAGCTCTGGAGAAGTCTGCAGCAGGATTCCTGCTGCCTGTGCTGACAGTTGGGGAGAGGACACTAACTGGTTGTGGGGTCCCAATGCGATGGGAGGCTGGAGAGAACACGCTACAAAAAATGGCTTTCGCCCCAGACAACTCACTTGATTTTTGACAACCCTCAGGCTGTAACTACTTGTTAGATCCTTCTTGCATATCTCTGTCTTCCTGAGAAACCACTTTGAAGATACCACCATGTATTGTAGCAGTCATTGATATTTTCCTACTAATCTATCCATAACTCTGTAATGTTTGTATTGTTCCTATCCTATTTCATAAATGAATCCATGTTTATTATTATGTGTTTCCTACAACAACCATTGAGAATTATTGAATGATTATTCAGTAGGTCACTCATGTATAGTTCTATTTATATTCTTTAGAAACCACTTTGAAGATACCTAAGTATAGTACAACAACTATTGATAATCTCCTACCTCTTTTGTCTGTAATTCATTATCATTTGTCTATTTGTTTTCCTGAGAAACTATCTTATAGATAACAATATGTAAAACAATAACCATTGATAATTTCCTACCACTTTGTCTGTAATTTGGTAAGCCCCTCCTATTATTATGTTATCCTTCTTTTACTCTTTAAAATAAAATAAAAAAAAAATTAAAAAAAACCACACTGAGGGCTAGGGATGTAGCTCAGCGGCAAAGCGCCTACCTGGTAAGCACGAGGTCCTGAGTTCAATTCCCAGTGCAAAAAACAAAACAAAACAAAACAAAAAAAAACACTGAAAGCTTTCAATTATGAGAATAATTCACAATTATAGATCAAATAACTACTGAAATTTCTTAGAATTTCAAAAGTTGTCCTGAAATATAAGCACAGGCTCAGATATTGTACATCAATGCCTAGAACAGTGTTATTTGCAATAACTAAAAGACAGAAAGCAGATGAATGGACAGGAAAAATGCAGGATGTATAAAACACTGGCTTGACATTATCACAATCATTTTATTAAAATCTTACTACCAAAATCATTAATTTTAAGAGTGGAGTCAAATTCTATGAAGCCAAGAGGACTTGTACTCCAAGCAGCAAGTAGTATAATATGAATACATTAATTTTATCAATGAAACATTGTATTTCCCAAAATATTCATATATAATACTATTACAGGAAGAAAACATCCTTTCCAGTGGGATAGAAATTAATAAAAGTCTGACTTACCAAATGTGGACTGGACAAGTTTTTCAGACCCTGCTCAATTTCTTTTTCACATTTGAACCTAAAATTTGTGTGAAAGTAACTATTCTCACAGACTGATTTTTAAAATACCACTTAACTTCTGAGCAAAAATCAGAAAGTAATTATATAAATTCTTAAAAATTTGAAAAGTAGGTGATTTAGTAATTATATTTTTTCTGTTTAGTTGATAATGTGCAAATGTTATGGATACTGTGCAGAAACTATTTTTTGCAGTGTTAGGATCCAACTGTGGACCTGCCGCATGTAAAGCATATAGTGCATTACCACTGCACTGCTCCCCTGCCCTGTGTTATGTATTTCAAGTAACCTAACCCTGAAATTTTTCTGATATCGCACTGATGTACTTACTACCGTGAGCAACCTCGTTCTCATGCTACTCTGCTTATTTGCTTTATAAATATTTGTTATTTTGTATGCTGCTTTTAATTTCACTTTGATATTTGATCTTATGTCTTGTCTACATATGGTACATCCTCTGCATGTCCATCCTGAGCTTCTTGACACTAAAAGAATAAAAATGAAGTTACTAACAATCTTGTACAAATCCACCACGCCTGTCTCTGTGCTGGAATTAACTAGCACACAGCCATTGCCCCACCTGCACATCGAGTATGGCTGTCACTGCGGTGTCACCTGAGTGTCACCAACAGGGCTCTGCTGGCCCAACAGCCTGCTAGCTGACTGTCCTGCCTTTCACAGAAATGTTGGCCCCTGCTCTAGGACTGAAATCCATTGTGCTCATTTCTAAATTGTAGATACTCCAATTGGCAAAATTGGTAAAATGGAGAAAAAGAAGAATTTTTTATGGTAGCATTTATAGGTTTGTATTCCAAGCACTACTTCATCATATCTGTACAGTGACCACAGCTGTGTCAGTGATGGTAAAAATTAATACGACACTTTAGTGACAGCTCGATGTCTCACAGAAGAGTTCAGAGCAGTATTTTCACAGGAGCCAGAATGCCTGGGTCTGAACCCAGCCCCACAAGTGACTGTGTGGTCATGAACAAATTGACTATTGGAAAAATTAAATCAGGGAATATACAAGTTCTTAGAAAAGTACGTGGAGCATCGTGAGCTATGTGTAATGCTTGCTAGTAGCATTAGTAGTAATATGGGGAAAAGAAACTCCCAGGCTGCTAGATGTCCAATATGAGTTCATGTTCTCTAAAATCAAAGGATGAATTCTAGGAACAATTCTAGAAGGTTAAGAGCAGAAAATATTTATTGGGGGAAAGAAAGCTGTATTTAATAGGGAGAGAAAGTTTTTGTCTAAGAGAGCCAGAAGGAGTCCTGAGTGGGCTGCCGAGGGATAATTGATTTTGCCCACTTCTTAAGGGAGTTTTATAGAGCAAAACCACAAGACTAGTCTAAGGCAAGAAAAACTATAATCAACTAATAAGATTGCAAGTATAGTCACTTAGGTAGCATTGAACCAATGGGAAATCACAAGGTGGGCATGAGGTGGGACAAAACTATGGGGAACCAATAAGACTATGAATATAATCGCTTAAGTAATGTTGATTAAATGGGAAATCATAAGGTGGGCATACATGAACAAGTGCTTTTCCTGAAGGGGATGGGTCTTCCTAGCCCCTCACCCAACATGATCAATGCCTATTTAGAATACCAATCACTGCTGTTCATTCCTAGGAGAAGTATGTGAGTGTAGTCATTCCGTCTTCTGTCTTGAAGTCCGACCCTCAAAGAATGTGCCTCCCCCACAGTTGCAATGTATTCTTCTCTTCTGCCTGACTTTGGGGTGGCCTATCTCTGTCTGACTGCCTATAATATTTTTACCTAACTTAGCTGTTTACAGTAGTGATATTACTGTACTAGATGTTCTAGTAAAACTTGATATTTGAGGTAGGTGGTCTACAAAAGGAGAAGGACTTCTGTACAAGCAGCCCCAAATCAGTCTTTTCATCATTGAAAGTAGCAGTAGATGGGAAGTGTGAGGCCTGGAACACATCCCCAGGACTTTATAAAAAACTTCTAATTTCCTTGGACAGCAGCACTTCTGTCCACTTGCAGTGAGCTGGAGTTTGCTTTCTCTGAGTTCTGCTCTGTGGGCAAAGGAAACAGCACCTCCTAGGTTAAGTGATGTGATCACCAGAGGCCAGCTAAAATCACTGAACAGAAAATACTGGACTCTATTGTGAAATCAGGGTTCCCAAATCAATACATTTCTAGCAAGTCTTGGTGCTGGGCTGCCTTATAAATCAGTCTGATGATTAGATTTATATTATGTGGTATAATGATATAGGGGAAATACAACTCCCAACCTGCTAGGTGTCTGAAACAACAAGTTTGTGTTCTCTAAAATCGAGGAATGAATTCTAGGAGCAACAGAGGTTAAGAGTAGCAAGAATTTGAGAAAGATGCCTTCTGTCTGACAGGGGAAGAGTGGGGCCTGGAAAGTGGGTTGCCTGCCAACCCTGATTCTCAAGTGTGTTTTACTGAGTAAAGCCATGAGGTGAGGTGCATTCAGGGTGGGACAGAACTATAATCAGTCAATAAGATTACAAGTATAGTCACTTAGGTAATACTGATCCAATGGGAAGTCACAAGGTGGGTATGAGGTGGGACAAGTCTATGGTAAACCAATAAGGTTACAAGTATAGTTGCTTGGGTAATCTTGATTAAATGGTGATCAAATTGGGAAGCAAGTCACATATGGGACAGACAAGGACTGTCCTGGAAGGGGAAGGCTAAGGAGATTTGGTCCTCCACCCTAAGGTGATTGCTACCTACTTATAATATCAATCACTGCTGTTCATCCTTAGGAGAGAAGTATATGGATGAGTAGTAACTTTTTTCTTGAAGACTGGCCTTCAGTGACTATGCCTCCAGCCACAGCTGTCTTCTGCATTGCCCTGCCTGACTGCCTATAATATTTCTATGTAACTTATCTATCTATAATAGTATGACTGCTGGGGATATAGCTTAGTGGCACAATGCCTGCCTGGTAAGCGCAAGGTCATGAGTTCAATTCCTGATACCAAAAAAATTTTTTTTAATTTTAAAAATATATAATATGACATATTAGAAAAGCTACAGCCAGAGCTTTTCAGGTGGTCAGGTGCTGTAAATTTATACATCCCAGCGCTGGCTGCATAATGAAGGAAGTTAAATCTCAATTTTTTTTTCTTAGTAAGAAAATTTCAAGCACTTGTTAGAACAAATTTTATAAAGTAAGGCTTTCAATTTTACTTTTAACTGCTCAAAATGTATTTAGAATAAAAAGGCTTCTATGTCAACATCTCAAAGAACAAATTATTATGGTAAAATGTATAACAGTTATTTAAAAATATTTTGAATGTATTTCAGAATAGGTAAATGCATGTCAGATGGTATTTGTTCCCCCTTAGGTAAATGTATACATAGACAAGATAATCTGTCTTGCCAAAACAAAACAGCAAGGTAAAACTTACGGATGAGTTCTGCTTAGACTACTGCTGAAAAGAGGAATGTCAGTGAGAGAGCAGACAGAGAACTCTGCTGAGAACAAGTTCTGAGCCAGAGCTGGATCACCAGGTAAAAGGAATGAAAACCCACAGAAAGGAAGACATGAGAAAGGCTGAGGGGCAGTGGAAACAGCCCACTTAACTCAAGGACAAAATCCAGTGGCAGGGCAATAAATGAGCTCACTTGTAAATGAATGTGCACTGCAGTGTTATTAATAATACCCAAACTGGAAGCAACCTAAGCTTCATCACTGGTGAATGGATGAGTGGTACAGAATCTAGTGAATTATCACTTGACAATAGAAAGAAATGAATTACAGATGCTTGGTATGACGTGGTGTTGCTGATTTTTTGTCTAGTTGATCTATCTTTGTGACAATGGGGTGTTAAAGTCCCCTATTAAAATTGTGTTACTGCTTATTTGATTTTTCATGTCTGTTATAATTTGTTGTATATAGTTGGTTGCTCCTATATTTGGTGCATATATATTTATGATTGTTATCTCTTCCTTGTGCAGTTTTCCCCTAACAAGTATGTACTGACCTTCTTTATCTCTTTTGATCCTTCTTGGTTTGAAGTTCTCATTATCTGCAACCAGAATAGCTACCCCTGCTTTTTTCTGGGTTCCTGTCGCATGGACTATTGTTTTCCATCTTTTGAGTCTCAGTCTGTGAATTTCCCTTTGAGTTAAGTGTGTTTCTTATATACAACATATTGTTGGATTTTGTTTCTTGATCCACTGTGTGAGTCTGCTTCTTTTGATTGGTGAATTCAGGCCATTTATATTAATGTTTCTTACTGACATGTATTGCCTTATCTTCGTCATAATATTTTCCTATTGGTTCCCTACATTTCCCCTCTGTTTTATTGCTTACCCTGCTTGGTGGTTCCTCTCTATTGTTGTTCTTGGGATTGTGGTCATTTTTATCTCTTTCTAGAGTACCTTTCAGTAGTCTTTGTAGGGTTGCTTTGGTGGTCATGAATTTCTTTAGCTCTTCTTTGTCATAGTAGTATCTTATTTCTCCATTAATTTTGAAAGATAGTTTTACAGGGTACATCAATCTGGGTTGGAAGTTGTTTTCTTTCAGGACCTGAAATACTTCACCACAAGCTCTTCTTGAATTGATGGTTTGTGTTGAGAAGTCTGCTGTGTTTTTGATGGGTTTTCCTTTATAGGTGATCTGTTTCTTTTCTGTACTGCTTTTAATATTCTGTACTTTCGCTGTATTTCTGGAATCTTGATTATTATATGTCTGGGTATAGATCTTTTTGATTATGGCTAATTGGAGTTCTATATGCCTTATTTATTTGTATGTCAGATTCTTTTCCCATGCTTGGGAAATTTTCTGCTATTACTTCTGCAAGTAATTTTTTTTTTATGTCATTTGTGTTGACTCCTGCTTTTTCATTGACACCTACCAGTCTTATATTGTTTTTCTTTCCATCATATTGCAACTGTTGAATTGTTATTTCCTGGTTCCTTGTTCTATTTAAGAGATCTTTCCTTTCATGATCACTAGCTGCTGTGCTGTCTTCAACATCTGAAAGTTTATCTTCAGATTCATTCAAGTGGTTTCGCCAGCTTTCAATGGAATTTTTAATTTCCTGATATCTCTTTGAATCTGTTTTGTGCATTCTGATTCTTTCCTATATTGATCATTCAAGGTTTCCAACATTTTTCTATGCTCCTGTATTTTTATCTATGTCTTCTTTTGATTGCTGAGCAATTCTTTCATTATGGTTGTCATTTATTTACCTGACAGATTATTTCTGATCTGATTTCTTCTATAGCCTGATGGAGTTCTTTCTTTACTTCATTTGCTATCATTCAGAAATTTCAGGTGTGTGACTTCCAAGTTCTTCTATACTGATATCTCCTGGAGTTTTTCTGGGTAAACCGGAGATCTGAGATTGCATTTTGCTCCTTGTGTTTTGACATTTTCTATTTCAAAAAATGTTATTTTCTTTTTTTTGTTTGTTTTTTGTTTTTTGTTTTTTGTTTTTTCTCCAGTACCGGGAATCGAACTCACAGGCAGGCGCTGTGCCACTGAGCAAAATCCCCAGCCCCTTTATTTTCTTTTCTGTGCTGATCCTTGTATGATTTGGTATTAGGTAGCTATATCGCTAATATCAAGGCCTCTCCAAGTGCAGTCTGTACTTCAGAGATCTTTTCTGTGTGTGGGTCATTCTTCATTTGTGTCTGTCCCAAGATCCTACCTTCCCAGTTGAGAGTGGGACATTGGTTTCTGTTTGACTTAATCCCTAGTCTTTTGGTGTAGGGCTGTGGCGAGGTTATTATCCTAGAGCTCCCCAATATAGTTACTCGAGGAAAAACAACTGATTACAAAAGATATAACTTCCTAGCTACAGTATTACAATTAGCAATAAGCACAATTTAGAAAGACCAAATGTGGTATTGATTTTGTACTTTACACCATAGGAGTAAAGCCTATAGTTATATAACAGAACCAGTTGTAAATTATTAGTTTATGCGAAGTGTTTCTCCTTGTTAGAGTAGATTTACCCTGCGTTCCTCTGGACAAGCCTGTTGCCATGTCCTGGGTGCTTCCTGCACTGGCTGCCCAACCCGCAGTATAGGAATGTAGGCCAGGCACCAGGTTTCCTCCAGACCGAGGCTCCCAAAGCTCCCGAGGTTCAGCAACCTGTTGTTCCCACTATGGTGGGGGGGCAGGGGAGGAGTCTCCCCCCTCTGAGGAGCTCACTGAAGCTCCCAAGGTTCACTGAGGGTAAGTGTTGCTCCCCTAGGATCTGTTTTTAAAAACATTTTCTTTTGATTTTTCTGATAGAAGTGATATAGGGATGATAGAAGACCTCCAAGCAATCCAAATAATATAAGGGAAATATTATAACTCCCAACCAGCTAGATGTCCAATACAGAGTTCATGAGTGTCTATGTAAGCCCTTGATAGAGGCCAGGCATTTTTTAGTAGGTGTATAGCTTTAAGTCTGGAGGAGGCAATGCCAAAGCAACAGTTAAGTATGCATAGACCAAATAATAAGATCAATAATATTATTATGAATGCAACCAACAAACATTTCCACCAGGAAGGGCCAGTAATAACCTCTCACAAAGAGAGGGTAAGGAGAAAGTCTAGGGAATTTCAGAGTCTGACATGGCATTAATCTATCATATAATATATTGAACAGTCATTGAAATATTAGCAGAAGGATCAGTAATGCCTAAACAACATTTAGCTTTTATAATTGTAGAAGTATCACCTCGTGCAGCTGTTAGGATGTCTCATGCCATCCAATTTTGGAGATGATTTTTCTCATTAATTTTACTTCTTCATTCAGAGGAGAGAGACCAGACATGGTGTCCTTTAAGGCCCATTGAGTATAGGTAGTCAAGGCCTTAATGTGGTGCATGACATCCTCCAATACTAGGGAAGGGATAAAGATAGATGCCAACTGCCCGTACCAGTGAAACACACTTCTAGACCATCAGTGTTGTGTGTGGGGGGGTAAGTTTGCAGGTTTGTCAGTACTTTTGACATTCCTGCCTCGTAACCATACAAGTCTCAGTGTGCATCTCCATATCTATCCAGGGAGTAGCCAGGACCACAAATTGGTTCCACAGGACAAATGAATGCCATTGGGGGCTTCTCATCTGATTTTAGCGTGATTAAATCAGTCTGTTCTAAACCAGTCTCCAACCTGTAAAGTTGTGGTATGTATATACCACTTAGGGGATGTCCATCCCACATATTTAGTAGAGTTAGGCCAGTAAGAATAGGAGTGATTTCTCTGTTCCTAACATAAGGGGGCCTTTCTACTAAAATGTCCTAGAGTGGCAGTTAAGCATAGATAGTCATCAGTATAAATATTGACTTTCTGTCCTTTACTGTGTTAAAGCCCTTGTCAGAGCTATGAGTTTTGCTAGCTAGACACTAGCTAGCAAACTTTTAAGCATCTGATGCACAATTACTAATGCATACCCTGCCTTCCTTGTCCCATTTTCCATAAAGGAACTCCTATCACAGAAAAGAGTCAAGTGAGGGTCGGTAAGGGGTGTGTCTCACAGGTCTTCTCTGGTTACATAGGTGTGGGGAATGACCCACTTACAGTCATGTCTTCCAGCCTCAGTTTCCTCATTTTCTGGTAGAAAAGTGGCAGGATTTGAGGAGAAACATGTCTTTGTAGAAGTAAAGTCTGATATTTGAGCAGTCAGTTGTCTGATAGCCACAAGCTCCCCTTGGAAGAAAGAAGTCCTGCCACATTGTGAGGTTTATAGAGTGAGATTTTTATCTAAAGTTGGCTTGGATGCCTCCAGTTCTAAGAGAACTGTAGCAGCCATGGTTCTAAGGCAGGCAGGCCATCCTTTTGCTACAATGTGTAATTCATAACTCAGATACCCTACAAGCATTGAGCAGGTCCCCAATCCTGCATAAGCATTCCCAAAGCCATGTCCTCCCTTTTATTAACATTGAACTGGTGTCCTGTCAGTAGGCCCAGTGCTGGGGCATTTGGAAGCATTTGTTTAAGCTTCTGGAGTGCAGTTTCAGAATCAGGTTCCCAGGTTAAAATATGGGTGTTTGTCATTGAGCTTCCTTTATAACCTGGTAGAGGGGTCATACAATCTCACCATATTCTGCTATGCAAAGGTGACAAAAGCCTGTAATTCCTAGGAATCCCCTTAGCTATTTTAGGGTTTGGGGTGCAGGAAGGAAAGTATTGGTTTAATTTTCTCTTCTCCCAGCCTTCAGGTTCCCTTAGAGTTGAGAGGACCAATGTTTTACCTCAGTGCTGCAAAGTTGTGCCTTAGACCTAGAAACCTTATAACCCCTGTCTGCTAGAAAATTCAGCAGAGCACAAGTGCCTTGGCTAGAGAGCTCCTCTGAGGGGCACATAACAGTATATTGACTATATATTTTAAGTCTATGACCTGAGAAAATTCAAAACATGCTAACTCATAGGAAAGCACTTGCCCAAAAGAAGAGGACTGTCGAATCCTTGAGCAAGCACAGTCCATGTCACTTGAGAGGCCTGTTCCTGAGAATTTGCAAAGGCAAAAAGAAACTGGGAATCTGCAGGTAAAGGAATACAAAAGGAGGCATCTTTTAAATCTAACACCAACATCTTCTGGGATCTGAGAAAGGAGAGTGTATGGGTTAGGATCAGATCCACTAGGTGGACTGGCACTGTTATTTCTTTTACTAACCTAGGGTCCTGTACCAAACTTTACTCCCCATTGAGTTTTTGAACTCCCAAGATTGGAGTGTTATACTGGCTACTCCAGACTTTAAGTAAATCTTGTTAATCTTCTAGTAAATCTTGTAAATCTTTAAGTTATCAAATACAGATTTTAGGTCTTAGAGGGTATTGTCTCTGGTGAGAAAAATAGTAGAATATTTGAGATGTGTTTGCACTTGGGCAGCTCTTATTGCTCTGTTCTACCTACTTTTTTTTTTCCTCCGGTACCAGGAACCGAACTCTCGACCTTGCACTTGCCAGGTAGGCGCTTTTGCCGCTGAGCTAAATCCCCAGCCCCCTGCTACCTCTAGTTGCCCATAATTCAGGATTTATTTCTGTCTCCATGAGAGGGAGGCAGCACCTGACCCAGGCACATGCATATTACAGCATTCAAACAAGATAAAGTATGTCTCCCCAGGAGACATAACTGGACTTTCAGGCACAATGAAAAGGAATGTGTAGAAAGAAAACTGTCCCAGTTACAGCCTAAGGGTTGTGAGAAATAGCAAGTTACCTCCTCTCCGGTAACTCCTTTCACTAATGTATTATGGCTGGAAGGAAAGCCAGGGTTGAAAAGGACAGAGAGACATGTGCCAGTGTTCAGCAATAGGCTGGTTTCCTTTCACTCTGTAGTCAAGATTACCCAGGGCTCCTCTGTGGAGATGACAGTCCAGCCATAGAGAGTAGGCAGAGTGCCCCAGGGCCCTTTAGTCTTACTGGACCAGCTGATAAGATGGATCTGAGCTTTGACCTCAGAGGACAGTCTGCCTTCCAATGGCCATCTTTGCAATCAGGGCATGGCCTAGGGACCCTTTTATGCCAGTTACTCTTATGGTGGCCTGGTTTTATGCAGCAGTAGCAGGTGAGTTTCATCATCAAGATCTTCTTGGAGTCCCAAGAATCAGACTTTGGTGATGGAGAAAACTACAAAGCATACCTGAACAGAACTTAAATTAATCAATTGGCTTTTCATGTTCACTTGTGAATCTGTCCAAGGCCTAGGTTCCTTATCTGGAAATGGCGGACTCATAGTAAGTGAACCTCTGTGAGTCACTAATCCCTACTAGAACCTGTAGTGGTGGATGAAGCCCAAAAACCTCACAGGATAAGACAAGATCACAGCCAAGGACACCTGGATCAGACCTCAAGTGGCTAAAGACTATAGCCTCAGGCATCTCACTCCTGGGTGGATTAACTTAATACCTTACTTGGAGAAGTCCTTGAGTGATTCTGCCCTTCTTGAGTACTCCCCTCACTTCTTCTGATAACCAAATGGAAATGGACCATGCAGAGAAGGTCTTGATCTTAGCCCTAAGAGAATCTCGAATTCTGTAAGACGGCTTTGATCCTCCAGGAGCTCTAAAATCAATCCATTTGCCTCTTTTTATTTAGCCTTTACCATACACTTGTTCGGGAGATTGTGGACCTGATTAGCCTGCAATAACTAAGGGATATTATTAACCCAATACTTTGGATCTATTCCTTTTAAGCCCACAACAAAGGCAGGCATTCTTGGTCTCTTTCCTTTCTCCCCTTGGTTTCCTCCTGGTCTAGATTAAAAAGTAGGAGATAATTCTTACTAAAGTCTCAAGTGAGTTATCTGGAGGAAGGATCATGTTTTGTTGCTTTTTCCTAATATCTGGGACTGACTGGGTAATAGACTTGTCTTTAAGAATAATCTTTGTATCTAATCAGGAGCTTGGGGTGTAAGTTTCATTAATGCTTCTCATAAACAATCCAAAAAGGCAGAGGGGTTCTTATCTTTCCCCTAATGAATAGTTGACAATTTAAAATAACTGAAGGGCTTAGTTCTCATCCTTCTTAGACCTTCAAAAATATATGTCAGAAAATATCTCCTATTCCAATCTCCTATCTGGTTGGTAAGCCAGTGGGAGTCTTATATAGAAACTGCTTGGGCTGTAGGAGGAACCCGGCTGTTTCCCCGGTTGCATGTCTCTTGACCTTCTAAAGTTAAGACACTATTCATATCTAAATGTAATAGCAGGAGCTAGGGATATAGCTCAGCAGCACAGCACCTGCTTGGCCGGCATGAGGTCCTGAATTCGATTCCAGGTACCAAAAAAATGTAATAGCAGCTTGTAGTGCTGCTTGTCTCTATTAGAAGTCAGTGTTTGATTTAAGTGTAACATTACATCTTTCCAGTCTAGATCATAAGTCTGAGTAAGTCCCCTAAAGGCCTGCCTGTGCTTCGTGGGGTCATCTGAGAGCTTTCTTAGGTCTTGTCTGATCTGTTTTAGGTCAGTGAAAGAGACTGTGTAGTCCCACGTTTGCCACTCACTCCCTGTGGCTTATGTTTACATTTTGAACACAAATAAGAATTACTGCACAGAAAATCTGAACATAAGGCAATTCTGACCATTTTCCCTCTTTCATACAGTAGGATTCTAGTTGTGAAATTGTATCATAATCAGTACATCTCTGCATTCAATTTTGACTCTAGGGAGTAGGCAGGCCATGCATAGGTACAGAAAAATATCAAACAGATTTTTTTTTCAACATGTAAGGGTTGAGCATTCTCTTAAGAATACATTCCAAAGGAGTAAGATATTTTGACAGCTATTTCCCCATCTGAAAATACAAGAGAAAGAATTGGCATCCCTTTAATTTCTATCTGATTTCTGTATCCTCAAGGCATCTCCCAGGGTGACCCACTCCAGAGCAGGTGACTACTGTCTGGAGAGAAACCGGAAGATACGTTGGTCAGACCAACCACCCTGACCAGCTGGAGACCCTACCTTCTCTATGAAGTTCAATTTTTAACTCCAGCAGGTGTTTCTAAAAGCACAAGTTATAATTCACTTCAGCTATAACAGTCATGTTTTCAAGAAGGAAGTATTACTAGCAAAATCAGTAATCAAGACCTGAACCAATTCTTTGAAAGGAAGAGAGGAAAATATCAAAGAGCAAATTGGAGCACCTCTTAGCCTGCAAAAGAGAGCAGCCCTAGAGGAAAATAAGTCAAGTGAAAGGCTCGGGGAAATTCTGCTGTGGGCCCTGGGATGAAGAAGCCTCTGAGATATTTGTGTTATTTACCTGTCAGCCAACTCGAGGGGACCAAGGAAGATGTTCTCGAGTGAGGCCCTGAGGTTAAAGAACACACATGTGTAAGACATCAGCAACAAGAGCAGGCAGCATGGAGCAGAGCAGAGAGCAAGAGCAAGAGCCATCTGCATCTTTACTGTATAATTCTTACACACTTTGTTTTCTCACACTTACGTTCTTATGCAGTGCTGTAACCAGCACAAGCATGTTTACCTGTACTGTTGTGGTTACATCACGGTGTCCCATTGTGCACCTAGACAGGCAGGGTCACATCCGCAGGTGTTCTTAGACACCCTGAGCTTTGAAGCAGTCTCAGTGGTTCCCCATACTACATAATCATCTAGGTAACCTTCCCTAGCAGCAAGATGAGGCTACACTTTATTGAAAATCTATTCTAAAATTTCTATGTCTTTGAAGCTCACAGGTTAAACTTATACTCATTGCCTAGCAATCACAATTCACATGCTATTAAAGGCACATTTATCAGTCTTCTACATGCACACAGAAGCAGAGAAAGACTGAGTAAAACCCTTTTTTACTCTTAGCTAGCAGAGGTAAGGCAAGTTTAAATTACTTCTCTGACATCTATTTTTCTCTGTGAAGGGCAAACAGTTGTTTCAAGCTGCCTCAGCCTGATCTCCGGGAGAGTGGGGTGGTCTAACTACAAGATGGTTCTAAAGTTAACTCCAAGTGAACTGAAGAACAACTTAGGGGGAGTTTCTAATTTATTAACAGAGAGAAATGTATGATAGATAAGTGGAGATTTTTCTGCTAGTTACCCAGTTGTGCTGTTGGGACCTAGCTTCCACAGACAGTCACCCTGGCCATGATCCCTCAGTTGTCCTTTCAGCTTTCACTGGTTCCACACAATCAGAGATTCATCTCTGGGAAAGAATCCAGCTGTCTGGTCAACATTTCATTAGCCATTGCTTTTAAGGGGGATGGAACACAGAAGGTGCTGGGGAAACCTGTCCTCTGCTTTAAGAGTGGCAGCTGCTCTGAGTCTTCAACTAGCTGGTAGAATAACCACTGTTTTTTAGAGTTCTATAAGGGACAGATAAAAGCCTGAGCTAAATATAGACTAGATTTTATAAAGACCCATTTTACAGAATTTTATATCAAAGTCCACTAGGGGGCACCCTAACTCATTTTCCCTAGCACATCTGTCTAAAATAACAAACCGCACAAGGAACTTAGTAAATTTAGCAAGTAGTCCAAATGCAAGGTACACAAAACAGGAATACAAGACCTTGCCTATAAACACAAATCATAATCTTTTCATGTTCTCAACTTAAGTGTATCATTATTTTAACAAAGGACATTAAGCAACTGACAAAGACAAAGCATCAAATTCAAGGGAAAATTCAAGGCCTAAGAAATTGATGGCAATTTTGATTACCTAAGCAAGTCACAATCTAGAATCTGAAACAAAAGCAAAACTCTCACCTCCATCCAGTTATCTCAGTGAGGCCTCCAAAATGATACAGGGATGATATAGGACCTCCAAATAATCCAAATAATATAAGAGAAATATAATTCCCAAGCTGTTGGGTGTCTGGGAGGCTGAGTTTGTGTTCCCCAAAATAGAAGAGTGAATTCTAAGGAACACCAGAGGCTAAGAACAGGAAATTTGTCTTGGGGGAAAGAAAGCTTCTAAGAGAGACAGAAAGGGGGACCAGAAAGTGGATTATCTACAAGCCCACCTCTCAGGAGAAGCTTTCTGGAGTAAAATCACTAGGTAGATATAATATGAAACAAAACTGTGATCAACTAATAAGATTATAAGTATAGTTGCTTAGGTAATATTGATCCAACAGGGAAGCAAGTCACATAGCAAGTATACATGAAATCAGCAAGGACTTTCCTGGAAGGAGTAGGCCAGGGAGATTTTGCACCCCCACCCAAGGTAATTGATGCCTAGTTAAAATATCAGTCATTTCTGTACGTCCTTCGGGGAAGTGTGTGGGTGTAGTCATTCTATCTTTTGTCTTGAGGCCTGGCCTTCAATGAATATGCCTCCATCCACAGTTGCAATGTATTTTTATCTTCTGCACTGGCTCCTTCAAGTGCCTAGCCTTGTCTGACTGCCTATAATATTTCTAACTAACTCAACTGTCAATAACAGAAGCAACCCAGTTCATTACAGTGGCACAGGAAAACCAGATCTGCAAGATTTGGTGAAGGTTGAAAGTGAATCAGCAGGATGATGAAGGGTCACTCATGCATGGATGATGAAGGTGATAATGACTTTGACCTTGCCCATGTGAGCCAAAGTTCCTGTGACAGTGAAATGTGACAAGAATTGACTGATACAAACACAGGAACTTCAGACTTTCTTTATTCAGGTGACCAAGAAGACAGCAATATGAGTACCTATTTGACGAGTAGAAATGGTACAAAATGGTCATGCAACCAAATGGAACAGTCCAATTTTAGAAGTAGCTCCAAAAATATAATGAGGATCTTGGTAGAGTGAAATATATTGGACAGAATACCAGCACTGCCGTTGAATGTTGGAAATTGTTTGTAACAGACAAAATGCTACAAGATGTTGAATACACAAATGCAGTAATACAAGTAAAACATTATGTATGTACTAGTGGCCATACTCAAAAATGTGTTCAGTATTCCACCTCACTAGCTGAAATGAAAGCATTCACAGGTCTAATGTACTTAGCAAGGCTTTCTCATGATAATCACAGGAATGCAAAAGACTTATGGAAAAACGATGGGTATGGGCTTGGTGTTTGTAAAATAAAAATGGTATTGAAGAGATTTCATTTCCTTCAGAATTGCATGAGGTTTGATGACAAAACCACCAACCAAGAAAGAAAAAGAATTGATAATCTGGCTGCTATCTGCTTAGTGTTTGAGATATTTGTGAGTAATTGTCAAGCAAATTGCACACCATCTGAATAAATGACTACTGATGAACACCTCGCAGCATTTTATGGTCACTGTAGCTTCAGACAGTATATTTGCAAAAAACCTTCAAAATATGGTGTACAAATTTATGCCCTGGTAGATGCAAAGATATTTTGTTTTCAATTTTGAAATTTATCCTAGAACTCATCACCAGGTCCTTATTCATATAGTAATTAACCAAATGATGTAAACAGACATTTGCTTCCATCTCTAAAACTAATCAGAATGTGACATTCAACAATCAGTTTGCACTTTGAGGATGTCAACATGTATTGCAGCAGCCACTGATGATTTCCTACCAATCTGTCCATAACTCTGTGATGTTTGTGTTGTTCCTATGCTATTTCGTAAATGGATGTATGTTTGTTACTGTGTGTTTTCAACAACAACCATTGAGAATAGTCAATGATTATTTGATTGATCACTCATGTATAGTTCAATCTGTTTTCCCTGGAGACCACTTTGGAGAAACCAAGATATAGTACAACAACCATTGATAATTTCCTGCCATTTTTGTCTGTAACTCACTATTACTTGTCTGTTTGTTTTCCTGAGAAACTATCTTAAGGATACCAATAGGTAAAATAACAACCATTGATAATGTCCTACCACTTTGTCTGTAATTCGCTGAATCCCCCTATTGCTGTGTTGTCCTTCATTTACTGTTTAAAAAAAAAAATCAGTTTACGAGCTTTCAATTGATGTTAAATTGCTAACAGAATGCAAATTGACCAGCGCAGGAACTGTTGGAACAGGAACAAAGCAAAAATTCCCAATGAAATGTTGCAATTTCAGAATAGATCATTATATAGTATTATCTTTGGATTTTAGAAAGATTTAACATTGGCCTTACATTTTAAAAGAAAAACAAATTGGTACTACTGAGGTCAACATTGCACCATGATGGAAATATTGATAGGAAAACTTCAACAAAACAGAAGCGTGACATGGGAACTTTCTACAACAAATCCAAAGGCAGAGGAGATGTTAATGAGTTATGCAGCATCTATGAGGTCACTCAAAAACAAAGCGTTGGCCAATGGTTGTTTTATTTGATCCTAAACATGTGGCATAAATAGTTTGATACTTTACAAATAAAATACAAAATATCATGGAGAAATTTTCTTAGAAGATCGGAACTGGAACTCATAAGAGAAAAAGAAAGTATTTTCTTTTTCTCACCAGAGGAAAAAGAAAACATTTCTGCCTGGGGAACTATGCCAAAAGATTGGAGAGCACATAGGCGCGCTGACAGGCAGGCACAGCATCACAAAGGCCTACTATGACAACAAGAAAACCAAAAAGATGTCAACTGTGCCCTACAGGAAAGGGCAGGAAAACAAAACATACATGCTCTCAGTGTCACTGAGATACGTGCATGGAGTATGCAGTTGTCATGTGTGACAGCTTCCTTGGGTGTGACAATTAAGGAAAAGTTTATTTTGGTTGTAGAGTTCTATTGATATTTTCATTGTAGTTCACATAGGAATTTATTTCTAATGTTATCTTGTAGGTTTTGTAAGCAAGTACACAGCTGATGTGAAAATGATGTGTATTCTGAATGTGCAATACATATTAAGAATTTAACACTTAATTTTATTTATATTTAATGTTTCTGTTAACTACACATTGTATAATATAGTAAGAACCTCCTGACAAAACAGCAACCCCAGCAAGATGTCAAGTATGTTCTACAAAAAGATCAGGAAAGCAAAACGCATGTGCTGTCAGTGTAAGTGATATATGTATACAGAATGTGCTGTTGTCATGTGTAAAGACTGCCTTAAGTTTGATAATTGAAGTAAAGATTACTTTTGTGGTAGAGTTCTATGGATATTTTCATTGTAGTTCATGTAAGAATTTATTTCTTAGACTTTATTATTTTTTAGACTTTGTACACCAAAAAATAAAATTTTGATGCTTTTCATAAACAATAAGTATTAAAAATTCAATACTGGGGCTGGGGATTTAGCTCAGCGGCAAAAGCACCTGCCTGGCAAGCGCAAGGTCGTGAGTTCGGTTCCCGGTACCGGAGAAAAACCAAAAAAAAACAAAAATAAAAAATAAAAATAGGGGCTGGGGATTTAGCTCAGCGGCAAAAGGGCCTGCCTGGCAAGCGCTAGGTCGTGAGTTCGGTTCCCGGTACCGGAGAAAAACCAAAAAATAAATAAATAAATAAATTAAAAAAATTAAAAAAATAAAAAATAAAAATAAATAAATAAAAATTCAATACTTTATTTTTTGATACTTTTTCCTGTTAAGTACTCATTGTTTAATATAACAATAGTAACAATAAATTAAAATTAATAATTCATCAATAGAATTATTCTGAAGAATAAACATGGGTATCATATATCCACAATAACATGCCTTTATGACAGAATTGGTGTTATGCCCCTCATTAATCTCTTCTTGAAAATGCTTCCTGTGGCAAACATCAGCATTCAAGGCGGGAAGAATTTGAGGGATGCAGCACGGCAAGCTTCTCTATGGTGTCAAAGTAGTTCCCCCGGACTTTCCTGTGGGGCGCAGACGTGGATGTCAGGATCCCGCTGCAGATGATGCCTGAGGACCAGAGCTCCGAATTGGGAGCTTTGTAGCTGCCATGTGAACTCTGGTTGCTTCTTATTAAAGATCTCTAGGGTTTTCTCAAGTTGAAAACTGGTTTTCTCCAGTTGAAAGACAACAGTCTTGGCTACTTTTCTCTCGTTGCTCTAATGGTCCTGTTACGGCAGAAAATTCCCGTCTGTCCCAAACATTCCACAAGAGACGCCAATCGCCAGTGAGAACAAATCAGAGTTTAATTTGAGGCTAGCCACCCTCACTTCCTTTGCCAATCTGGAAGCGGGGCCCATGGCTAACTTTGTTTCCCCTTATATACATTTTGGTTTCCATTGACAACAGATTGGGGTGTTACATTCTCTGACCCAGATGGGCACGTGGTCTTTCTCTCATCCTGTTGGACCCCAGGTCAGTTGCAGGTCGCATGTCAAACCGTGGTAGATGTCGTCCCCCCCACATTATCTCCTTTTTTTTACAACCTATGCATTCCTTTAGGGTTACAATGTTTACCTAGGGCCAGGAACGGGGTCACGGAGGGTCACTTAGGCCTAGGCGCCCCCTTATCTTGGGAAGACATTCCTGGGCAGTGTTGATCTGGGGAATTAGCTCTTGCACTGTCCCGGGAGGCTTCCCGAGGCACCATGCAGGCTTTTTCCAAACTATTTTATCTAAAATAGTATGTTAAGATTCATTGCCCCCTACAGTCCAAACTGTTAGAGTGCTGAGAACAATGTTTTATTCTCATTTGCGACAATCCTAGGACCCTAAAGCACATCTACTACTTTTAATTCATTTTTATTCTGGCTCCAATTTAATTATTAATTTTGCATTCCTTGGTCCAAATATAAATCAGAAAAAAATATAATGGGTTCATCAATAACAGTTCTAATACTGATCTGCATGGATTAATTTTAGCACAATAAGAGGGACTAAGTCACTTGCATTTTATAAAACAGTACTGAAGAGAAGGATTAATATTGTACAATTTGCACAACTATCTGTTTGTAACCATGACCAACCCAATAGGGCTTATAAGAGACTCTAATGGGAATACTATAATTTACAAGCAGAGAGCATGTATTAGATTCCAAATTCTAACTTCTAAAATTCAATCCCATTTCAAAGAGATTAATATAGAGATCATATTCTTTTTTTTTTGGAGATAGGGTTTCACTATGCAGTTCAAGCTGGCCTTGAACTTATTTTGTAGCCTAGGCTGGCCTCAGACTCGCAGCATTCCTCCTTCCTAGGCTGGCCTCAGACTCGCAGCATTCCTCCTTCCTCAGCCTCCCAAGTGCTGGGACTATAGGCATGTGCCACTGTGCCTGGCTAGATCATATTCTTATAAATTGATATCAACTATCTTTCTTGGAACCCTGGACCTTTTATGAAGTATTCTACACAGGAGGAGCTGTGAATGCACACATAGCAGAGGCTCTAGCAGTGAGTAACACCAGGAAACACCCAGGGTTACAGCACCATGGACACAGGGCGCCTCTACACCTACCCAACACTCTGTGGGCTCCAAGGATAGTTCATGAGAAGAAGCTTGAAATCCAGACCTCTGCAGGCATCTCCTCAGGTTGAGTCAATCTTTGGAGGCAAACTACATGTAGCTATGGGCTACATTGAGTCTGTAGCATTTGTGTGTTTATTTTAGCTGTGTGTGTGTTTCAAAGCAAGTGTTTGTGTACAAAGCAAGTGTTTGCATGTAGAAAAAAAATTTTTGAGACAGGGTCTTGTTTTGTAGTGTAGGCTGGCCTTGAACTCACTGTTAGCCCAGGATGGCCTCGAACTGATGGTGATCCTCCTGCCTCAGCCTCTGAGTACTAGGATTACAATCTTGCACCAACCACCACACTCAGCTGTAAAATTTTCTTAATACACAAAATAAATGGTGATCACACTACTCATGGTGCCTTAGGCTAAGTGAAATATGTTATGCACATCAGGTCTATGGCGGTTCTATCATGCACTGGAATGTAGAAGTTCTTAAAGCGCTAGGGGTAAAGAGGGCTGAAAAACTACACTGCCACCAAAAGAAAAGTTAAAAAGAAAGTATCTTTATTTTCTTTTCAGGTGAATTTGAGCCCAAAACAACTTGAATGAATAAGTATGGCTCATTCTATTTAATATTTAAATTTATAGAAAGAATGGAAATCAGATCTTTCCAATGCTTAATATCTTCCTTTAATGCTGTTACAAACCAGTAGAAAGGGAGTTCAAGGCTACCTTCAGAAATGCTTTGTTTGCAAAGACAGAGGAAAAACTCGGACAGAAATTTAGTCCTACTCCTTTAGTTTTAGATCTCTCAACTTTCTGGCCTGGGCAGGGAAACATAATTTTTAAGGGTAGATGAGTTTCAAAGAATAGTAGAATAAATGTGCTACCTGACAGGTGTTCACGTTATGCCTGATGAATAGTCCGCTGGAAGCAGCACTAATACACAAGGCGTTCAATAGTTAAAGAAAACTTTTAGAAGGTAAAGCAATACTTTCAAAAGAGTAACAATAACGTATATTTGCTATCTTCTTTTTTCATAAAAATGCAAATAAATAAAGTGGTTAATCTAGAATTGTTTGCATATATGTAATAAATTTATATATGAAAGACATATATAATAAAATATATACAATAAAAATTTACAGCAGAGATGAAAAGAAACTTTTTACCTCTGAAGACATTAAAAGTTGGCAGAAGTTACCAACACACACAATTATTAAGTGCAAAAAAAATTTTTTTGAGACAGGGTCTGGCCTGTCCAAGCTGGCCTCAAACTCACTATGTTGTCCAGGCTGACCTCGAACTCTTGATGATCCTCCTGCCTCAGCCTCCCTAGTGCTGGGATTACAGGCATGTACCACCATGCCTGGTTAAGTGCATAATTGTTATTGGTGCCAGATTTACATCCTACTCTTCCCAAGGATTACTCGGTGAACCATAAACTTTTACCCTAATTTAAGAAAAAGGAAAAGTGGATATGTATGTAGAACTTTTGCAGAAGTTCAGGCCAAACAGCAAAACTCAACATATGTCAAAACGCTGAATTAGTATAGAGTATTTTTTTCTGTTGTCAACGAAAGTAAGTTATAAACAAAAAGAGTGAGCAATCCTCAAATATTGGAAGTAAAATAATAAAGTTTTAGTGTTGCAGCAAAACTGAGTTCAGGAAATGAAGACACCCAAGGAAGTCTGGAGGCAGTGAACAATTTATTTCATACCCGTGGTCCTGGCTGGGATCACTCCCAGCAACAAAGACAGGCTCCAAGTACTTGTGGGCTAGCACGTTTATATTATGCATAAGCAGGAATTACAAAGGCGAGACAGAACAGCCTGGCAGTTCTCTGATTAGCTATTGGGGTGAGATCATCAGTTACAAGGCTAGAGTAACTGATCACGGAGCTTGTAACAGTCAGACATCCTGCATGTTCTGTTACACTCTCACGGTTACAGGGGTGAAGAAAGTAATTAAGAGCCATCAAGCAGTTTCAGAGCTAAGCAGTTTCAAAAAGAATAAAGTTTAAAGCGAACAATTTTTCTTGTATAATTTTCCCTTTTCATTATCAGTAAAAAAGGGAAAGAAAATTTCATTTATAATTCAAATACCTGAAATCCACAAATATCATCACATTTTATAGATTTTTTTGGGGTAACACAAACATAGTCCATGTGTGTCTATATACTTAAACTGGTATTTTTCTCACTTGATTTACCACAGTACATAGTCCCAGGCCATCTGCACCTATATCAATGCCACATTGATATAGTCACATACTGTCCTATCCTATGATGCATTGCTATGTACAGTATTTAGAAAGTCTATGGATTCTTACTATATTTCTACTCTAATTAAAATAGAAGTTATTGAAGTAGGTATAGGTGGTCTGGATTTCTGCAGGGTCCATTATGATTTCACCCTTTTCATTCCTTTTTTTGATAAGATTGGCTAAGGGTCTGTTGATTTTATTCCATCTTTCAAAGAACCAACTCTTCAACTCATTGATTCTATGTATTGTTTTCTTAGTGCCCATTGCATTAATTTCTGCTCTGAACTTTATAATTTCCTCCCTTGTACAAGATTTGGGCTTCACTTGCTCTTCTATTTATAGAAACTTGAGGTTTAACATTAAGTTTTTTATTTACACTCGCTCTGTTTTCCTGATATGGATATTCATGCTATAAAGTTCCCTCATAGGACTGCTTTCATTGTGTCCCATAAGTTCTGGTGTGTTATATTGGCATTATCATTTAATTGTAGAAAATGTCTTTTTTTTCTTCTTTAACTTCATCTGTGACCCACTGGTTGTCCAGGAGGGTGTTATTTAATTTCCACGTGTTTATGAAATTCTTGTGATTTCTTTTGCCACTGATTTCTAATTTCATTGCACTGTGGTCTGATAGTATGCATGGGATAATTTGAATTCCTTGCATTTACTTAAGCAAATTCCATAAAGTTAAAATGCGGTTTATTTTGGAGAACATCCCTTGAGCAGTTGAGAAGAATTCTGATGTTGTTGGGTGGAACACTCTGCAGACACCTACTAAGTTCAGGCTGGCCTTGAAATCACTATGTAGCCTAGGCTGGCCTTGAATTCACAGTAATCCTCCTGCCTCATCCTCCCTAGTGCTGGAATTACAGGTGAGTGCTACCAAGCCCAGCTGAAAGGCAACTTTTTATTACAAACATATTCTTAGTGTAGTCACATTGAAGGAGCATGTGCAACTCAGAAATGTGTAAACTTTGGTACTCTTGTATGGTTTGTGCAAAAAGAAGGAAGGAAGAGCTCCTATTTGGGGACTAATATGTCTTACTACTCGAGACACTAATGCAGGGACCCCAATTGCCTTCCAACAGGACGTGGGGCTGCTGAGGTGGGGAAGCTCTGTGGAGGCCAATGGGAACCTGTGGAGAAGGACATTGTTTAGTTACTCTTTTGTGTACTGCCTCAAGCCTGACCAAGCCATGATTGTTGGGTTCTGGAGGAAGTCTAGCAAAAGTACTGAAAGCCCCAGGGTCAACACTAAATGCTTTGCTGAGATATCCCCTAAGGAATGATAACATGATGTCTAATTAGTCAAGTCTTATTTATTGTCCTTGCTAAATAGGTTGAGATCCTCCCATTTGCACTGCTGCTTCTTTTGTTCTTGCTGAATAGTTACTGAATTGGTAACCAGGGCTGCAGTCTGAGAGGCTGTAAGCCCCCTGATTCCAGAATTTTGCTTCTCTTGGTTTTCTTTTTTTCTTACTGTTATATTCATCCGCGGGTACCTCGTTCTCGAGAACGACACCACTATGCCTGGCAAATGCATGGAAATTAAACCCGTGGCCCTGAACAACTGATGAGTCAATTAAAAAGTTAAAAGAAACATTTAAAAATAACTTGCCCCCCCCAAAAAAAAAGAAAAGAAAAAAGGACACACAACATAGGAAACTTATGAGTAGACCAAAAGTAGTTCTAAGAGGGAAGTTTACAGCAAGAAATGGGTACATCAAGAAAGATTCTTATAAACTAGCTAACATCACACTTCCAAGAAGTAGAAAAACAGCAATTACCCAAGACCAAGGTTACAAGGAAGGAAATAATACAGATCAGAGGAAAAATAAATGAAGTAGACACTAGAAAAAGTAGAAAAGATCAATGAAAATACGAACTGGAGTGTTTTTTGTTTTTTTTTTAGGACAAACCAAATTGTCATATCTTTATCTACATTCATTAGGTAAGAAACAGAATTTCAAATACAGTATTTAAAATCTAAATTAAAGAGGATATCTTACAACTAACACCAAAGAAACGACCACAAAATGTATGAACAGTTATAGATCATAAACTGGATAATCTACGAGAAATTGATAAGTTCCCAGACATCTAGCATGAATATGAAGAATAGAAAATCTGAAAATGAGTGAGATCAAATGAATATATAAAGTCTCCCACCAAAGAAAAGCCCAGCACCTAATGATTTAGTACTCAACCCTACTAAATATTTAAGTTATTCCCTTTTTTGTTTTGTTTTGTTTTGTTTTGTTTTTGTTTTTTTCCAGTACCGGAAACTGAACTCACAACCTTGCTTTTGCCAGGCAGGCGCTGTGCCACTGAGCTAAATCCCCAGCCAATATTTAAGTTATTAACACCAATGTGCCTCAAATTCTTTCTAAAAAATTTAAGGTAGAATATTTCCAAACTCATTGTATAAGGCCATAATTACCCTGAAATCAAAGATGCTATTTAAAAAAGAATAAAAAGGTGAAGAACA
>NW_004955462.1:2473492-2479123 GCF_000276665.1 Chinchilla lanigera
ACCAACATGCTTGAGGAATTTGATGCAAATATTCTCAACCAAACACTAGCAACCTGAATTCAACACCATGTTAAAAGAATCATTCACTAAGGTCAAATGAGATTTATAGCTGGGAGGTAAGGATTCAATATATGCAAATCTATACATGTGATGCTCTCCACTAAAAGAAAGACAAATCTATGTGACATGTAGGTTGGGACACCGTCCGGTGGTCCCCAGCCCCAGCACCCACACACTGAGTTCACCATACAGTGGCTGCACCCTCAGGTGCTGGCAGGCACTTTGGTCTCAGCCAGTGTGACCCAGGTGTCCCAGCTCCTGATGCTGGGAGTGAGCAGGGCATGGAAGCGTGGAAGCAGGAGGGGGACCTTTGTCCCTTACAAAGGCAAAGTCAGAATGGAGTGGGGTGAGAAGGGGCCTCGAGGGTGGACACAGCCTTGTACTGTCCAGCAGTTAGGAACCTTCCAGCAAAACACAAACCACAGCTGAAACCTACTCTTTCGAATCCATTTTGACAGAGTGAAGTTTTACATGCATCACAATAAAACATTTAACCTTTTGATTCTCAGGTTTTGGGTTTTTTTGTTGTTGTTTTTGTCTTTTTGAGACAGGGTCTTGCTATGCAGTTCAGGCTGGCCTTGAACTCACTTTGTAGCCCAGACTGGTCTTGAATTCGCAACAATCTTCCTGCCTCAGTCTCCTGGGTGTTGGGATTACGGGCGTGTGCCACTATCCCCAGCTTGATTACCAGATTTTAAGACTTTTTTCTTTTCTTGTTTTTATTTTTGTTTTGTTTTGTTTTTTGGTACAGGGGCTTGAACCCAGGGCCTTTCCAATAAGCTCTATCCCAAGCCCTTTTAAATTTTGAAATAGTATGTCACTAAATCACTGTTGCCCAGACAGGGCTAGGAGTTGCAATCCTCCTTCCTGCCTCAGCCTCCCAGGGTGCTGGCATTATAGACGTGTACCACCACACCATCCCTGATTCTTGTTTTAGGTCATCCTGGAAACATCAGTAACCTGGGAATGGTATTGGTTATGCTTGAGGGGCAGAAGGACTAACGCTTAGAGCTAGAAACAAATGCATTAACTGAGGCAAAAAACAAAGATCTGCTTGGCTTTGCCCTCCCTCGGCCAAGGACTGTCTACCTTCCGCAGTTTCCCATCATGATTATTAATTCGAGTTGTCTAAGGCAAATTAAACCTTTCTTCCCACCCCTGCTTGCTCTGTGAACAATGAATGCCATTGTTGCCTTGCTAAGAGAACAGCTTTAAAAGTCAACAGATGGACTGTTTACAAGCCAGAGGCTTAAAAAAATGTATGAAAAAGGAAAAGACTCCAAATACAGAATATGATATCTACGACCTTTGAGAACTGGCATTTGAAGGGCCAATGAATACTAAGTAAAGAAACATGCAGCTCTCCCAGAACCATCACATTAGACTTCTGTGCACTGGAAACGGAATCCGGCCCCTTGCTAGTGCCCTCAGTGTACTGTTTTGTTTAAGGAGAAAAGAGGTCAAATTCAGTTCAAAGGAAGCATTATGATCATTCATGGGACAACATTCCTTTTCCCAGTCTGGACAAGAGCTGGAGGCTGCCTTGCAGGAAGGGAGGCACAGAGCCTTTACCTTAAATATCCTGCTTCAACTCACTCACAAGTAACAACTCACTCACAAGCAACAACTCACTCACAAAGCCTTTTCACAAGGCTTTGTGAAAAGCTGCAAAAAGGGGCTGGGGACTTAGCTCAGCGGCAAAGCACCTGCCTGGCAAGCTCAAGGTCATGAGTTTGATTCCTAGTACCAGAAGAAAAACAAAAAAAAAAAAACAAACAGAAAAGCTGCAAAAAGGTAAAAGTGTTAGGTTTTCCCTTTAAAAATGAATTATGACCAAAAACTTCTGTGTTGCGCTGTTTAAAGGCACTCAAAGAATTTCCAGAGTACAAAGAAAAGACTGCAAAGGAGGATGCGTTCATTGATGCTTATGAGGTGGGCCATGGATGGGAAAAATCCTTCCTGTAACCACACATCACAGACGCCCTTGTTCAGAAAGATCAGGAGCTGGGGGCTGGGGATTTAGCTCAGGGGCACAGCGCTTGCCCGGCAAGCGCAAGGTCGTGATTTCGGTTCCCAGTACTGAAAGAAAAAAAAAAAAAAGAATGATCAGGAGCTGTTGACAGGATAAAAAACCAGCTGCAAGAGAATTTTTAAAAATCAGGCCCCCTAAATTCAAAGACCCAATCCAAAAACGGGCATCTGAGATGAATACACACTTTTCAGATAAAGAAATAGAAGTGGCAAATAAATACATGAAAAAAATGTTCAACATCATTAGTCATTCAAGAAATGCAAATTAAAACAACACTGAGATTCCATCTCACCCCAGAAAGAATGGCTATCATCAAGAAATCAACCAATAACAAATGCTGGTGGGGCTGTGGGAAAAAAACAACCCTTCTCCACTGTTGGTAGGAGACTGATATACAACCACTGTGGACTCAGTCTGGAGATTCCTCAGTAAACTAGGATTACAGGTCCCATTCAACCCAGCTATTCCCCTTCTGAGTATTTTTCCAGAAGAACTAAAAACATCATACCACAGTGATATATGTGCACCCATGTTTATAGCAGCACGATTTGTCATAGCTAAATCTTGGAAACAACCCAAATGCCCATCAACTGAGGAATAGATAAAAAAAGATGTGGTATTTTTATATAATGGAATATTACTTAGCTATAAAGAAAGATAAACTAGAGGCTTTTATAAGTAAATGGATGCCACTTAGAGACCATACTCATAAATGAAATAAATAAGACCTGCATGTGTAAACATCATATTGTCTCCCTAGTATAAGAATCTGAAAGAGCAAATGAAATCTAAAAGGTACAATAGATAGTGTGAAAGGGAAAGAAACTGCTCAAAAGGAAAGAACGACTCCGATGAGGGAAAGGACAAAATAAAGAAAGAAGGGGGAGAAATATATATATATATACACACATATATTACATATATGATGGCTGGGATAACTATACTACTAATATCTATTGCTTTCTTGAAAGGAACAGTTGATATTTAATCGTTTGATCATTCTTATATGTCTGTATTTGTTTATCAGAGTAACCAATATGAAGATAACAGTATGTAATTCAACAACTATTATTAATTTCTTATCACCTTGTCTGAAATCCTGTATTGTTTTTATTGTTTTTATGTTGTTTCATTTATGTTTGTGTGTTTGTTAATATGTTTTGGTTCTTTTATCTTTAAAAATAAAATTTAAAAAAACCCAGCTGTAGCATCCAGCCGGCCTTGACGAGGATGAGACCCCAGGACCGGCGTCAGCCCTCTGTCACCTGTCCTGTCCTCACTCCATAGTTACGCTCTTGGGCCTGTGAAACGCCTCCCTCACCTGAGTCTCAGGATGAAAACCAAAGACACAAGAACAGAAGCCTGCCCTGCTCACGTGCTCCCGTCTGGACCTTCTCAGGAACGGCGATTCTGAGGTGGCTGCAGACAGGGATTCCAGGTGCAGTGGGGACCTCCCCAGTTTGCTGGCTTGGTTTAGTCTTGCCCTACCATCCATCCAGTGCGGACATACCGTGTAGAACAGCAGCCTCGAACAGGTGGAAGTCACCACCCTAAGTGAATTTTCATACACTTAGGCCGATCTGTGGTTCACTTTTGAGTTTTTTCCCCCCAGCACTGAGCACTGAGATGAGAGCCTGTGTGGTGAGCTACATCTTCACCCTTTTTAAAATCTGGAGGCGGTCTTGCTACATTGACCGTCCTGAGTTTGAACTTGCAATCCTCCTGCTTGAGTGCTGGGATTATAGGTGTGCGCTGCCATTCCGGCTAGAGAAACTTCTCTAGATGGCTCCTATTTGACCAGAATTGTACTGCAAGTTGTAATATGAGCGGAAGGTCGAGCTGGGGGTGGTGGCGCACACCAGTAGCCCCAGTACTCTGGGAGGCTGAGGTGGGTGGACGGCTCGTTCAAGCCCAGCCTGCACACCTTAGTGACTTAGTGAAGAGATCTTGTCTCAAAATTTAAAAATTTTAAAAGGGCTGGGGAGGTGCAGCAGCTCAGCGCGAAGGGCTGAGGCTGAGGTCCTGTATCAGTCGGCTTTCCTGTCATCAGACCACAACTCTGCAGCCACAACTGAGAGGAGGAGAGGCTTGATTTGGCTCAGAGTTTCGGCCCAGGATCACTGGCTAAGGGGCAGACACCCCACGGCGGGAGGGGAGGGCGCGGCGGGAGGGGAGGGCAAGGTGGCGCAAAAACGCGCTCATAGATACCAGGAGGCACAGCAGGGGAAGCGCGCCAGAAGAGGGCGAGGGCCCAGACCGAGACTCGAAGGCCGTGCTTCCACGACCCACCCAGAAGCCTGCTTTACTACTTACTGAGAGCAGGTTCCTACTTTCCTAGGCATTCTTTCAAAGGAATCTTGTTATCTACTCTAAAATTCATGTTGAAATTATTCTAGCTGCATCAGCCCGTGGAAATATGAACCAGAAGGAAAGAGTGAGAGATTAGACTGCTATCTTGAAAAGTATTATTGCTGTTGTTAGAATAGGAGCTGAGATTTACTGAGGGCTGACCATATTCCAAACCCTATGCTAGTACTTTAACGCGTATTATCTCATTTAACCAGACTGATAGATTCTAGAGACACTAATATTAAATTGTTAAACTAAAATAATAAATGTACCTAATACATAATAAAAACCACCTTGGGAAAACAAAGCAAATTGCTGGTTTAACTCACTGATATAACAGTAATCTTAGTGTTTGTAGAATCTCCGAGTGACCACCTCAGCCTCTGACTGCAGGCCACTCACAAGTCTGCCTCACTGGAAATGGGGCCCCAGGCTGAGTAGGTGACAAGATCCCACGCGGTGGTGCACAACTGTCATCCAGCAAGGGGGAGGCTGAGGCAGGAGGATCTTAAGGCCAGCCTGGGCTACATAATGAGTTCAAGGCCAGCCTGGAATACATAGCCAGACCCTATCTATAAATAAATAAATAAATATAGGCGGACAAACAAACAAACAGAAAAGAGCCATGCCAGTGCAGCAAGCATCCTGTCTGTCCTGCTGGGGTGGAAGGAGATGCCCACTAAAGACCCCGTCCTGCCGCTCGCTTTGGCAGCACGCATACCACACACCTACCTGATCCTGATCTGTGTTCTTCGCAGGTCGGGGAACTTAGCTGTAAAGCGTCGTGCGCGGCCCGGGTGTCTGGGTGGAGGCCCCGGCCCTGGCTCACCGGGGTCCTGGGCCCAGTCTTTCCCAGGGCGGCAGCGGAGCCCAAGCGTCGCCGCCCGCTGGCCAGACCCGCTCAGCTTGCTCCCCGGTCAGTGCGGCCTTTCCCAGTACCTGCAGCCCTGGGTCACGGGTGGCTCCCACGTGGGTAGCCAGCAACCCGACCCCTGCTCTGAGATCCAAGAACCTCTCCTCTGGAGCTGGTCCCCGTTTTGGTTACTTGGGGGAGGTTGTTTGCTTGTTAACTTGTGCGGCACTGGGGATTGAACCCAGGGCCTTCACACGGAATAACTGCCCCAGCCCTTATTTATTTATTATTGACTTATATTTTCAGACAGGGTCCCACTAAAGGTAAACTGCCCGGA